>NC_080072.1:91359606-91675395 GCF_949987535.1 Balaenoptera acutorostrata
GTGAAGTTTGCTTTGCTCTCACATAGCTCTCTGAAAAACAATGTCTCCATGAATGTGCCCCTAAAAGACTAGGTGACGGTAGTGGAGAGCTTTAAAAACAAATCATTCTGCTATTGATAAGGCAATTGTTATGCAAGTGTCTGATAAGTACGGTCACTGAGAGCCAGCAGTTTGGTAGTTTTCTGAGTATTTGAACATCTCATTTTGGTCCATATAGTGTACTCGAAAAACAAAGGGATTAGAAAAAAGGTATTCTTTGTTTGAATATGTGGGAAAATAAATATAATACCTCCTTACATGTTTCATTACTATAGGATATCTATCAGCTAGTTATCAGTTAGCTAACTAACTTAAATTTCTTACCCTTCTCACAAACATCAGTCCAAACTTTGGGAAAAGAAATCATATTATCAACTAGATACTTATCCTCCACTACTGGTCATTTAAATTTGTACCTCACAATTGAAAAGATGTACTTCAGCTTAAAAGAATTAGTTGTAATTTTCACTACTGCCAATAGATGGTAATAGTCCATCAAAGAAAACGTTGTTTAGTGTGAGTAAAACCTAGGATTACATAATTTCAGAGCTATAAATATCTTGCAAATTACGAAGTCCATCATCTCATTTCCCAAACAAGGCAGCTGAGGCCTTATCAGATAATGTCATCCTTGATAACTCAATGCTGAAAAAAGAGGATCCTAGTAATTAAAAATTTTGATCAGAAGTGTGTGTGTGTGTGTGAGAGAGAGAGAGAAAGAGATAGAGAATGTCCCTTAAATGGGCATATGCTCTCCTACTTCTTTTCATAGCAAAAAATGCTTTAAAGCAAGTATTCCCAAACATTCGTGATTTTCAACTAGGCAACTGCTATTTTTTCGAAGAAGAATGACTAGGAATGAAGATACTCTGGAGGCAGGGAGACCACACTGGAGGTTATTGAAAGGGCATACACAAAGCAAAGATGTAGGAGACACTGATTTAAGAGATATTCAGGAGGCAGAATTAAAAGGTTTTGGAGAGGGAAGAAATAATGTTGAAATTTCTAGCTCGGGCAATGAGGGAGTACAGTTTAACTTAAGGTTAACTTAGGAGGAGAAGGAGCTTTGGGGAAGATTGCAAATGAGTTCAACTTTAGACCTGTTTGATTTAATAATAAACAGATGCAGATGTCCAGAAGCCTGATGGAAATATGGGTCTGAGCCCTACAGGAAGTCTAGAGATTTGACATCCAAAAATGCCTGGTAGCCTAAGGTACAAGAAGTCCAGCAGAAAGAATTCCATCATTTATACACACTACTGAAGGCCGGAGGTTTGGGCACTGCTGCTCTTCTGCAGCACTCTAGAGCTGAGCTGCAGCCAAGGAATTGCAACTCTGACGTCAGACTCCTCTTCTGTAAAATCCGGGTAACATTTATCTCATAGTTTTGACAACATATGCAAAATTCCTAACATACTGTAGAGCTCAACAAACACTGATTGATAACTTTTATTTAAAGCCCCGGTCCTTTTGTTAAGGAGCCTGAACTGCTGCTACACATTAAAAAAGGTGTACAGCCCCAGAAAAAAACTGTAGAGTAAGAGTAATAATAGGTTTATCAAAGAACAGGAGAGGAAGCAGAAATGAGAGAGAAAAAGTAATTTTGCAACCGAGAAAGTATGGAATGTAAGATGTAAGAGTCAGAACATGTAGATTCTAGCCCTGGTTCTGACATACGTGTACTCATTGGGTGACCATGGGTAAAATGGCAATTAACAGTGACTTCACCAAGCTGCTGAGAGAATTAAAGGAGAGAAAGTTTGTGGAAACATTTTGTTCCTTAAAGCATTATACACATGTACTTTATCCAGGTAACTTTATCCATTCACTATTAACAAGTGGTATTTGTGGGTTTTGTACAGTTTTCTTCCCCAATTCTAAGAACTAGCAAAAAGCTTCTAGCTGTTCCCAAAAAGGATAAGATTTCATGCACTGGGAAATAATTAGGATCCTTCTAAATCCTCTATCATCATCAATGAATCAGCCAGCACCACAAACAACTATTTTCTTCACTTGTTACCCTTTATGCACCGCCATTTATTCTGCTCAACCACAGCAGATATTTTGACAAAGCTGTCCAGGGGCTGCTGTGGTAAAGCCCTTAACAGACTTCTAATAGGGAGAGGAGTTATGGCTGCTGATGCCCACCCTTTCACTATGTGGGGTAGCCTGGGGTAGTTGGTCCAAGAAAAGGGCCCCGTCTAGGGCTCCCCACTTCCATAGCCACCTTAACTCTTCCAAATGACCCTATGGGCTAAAGAATTATCAACTCTAATGGTGCTCAAAAAACAAACAGAAACTATGTGAGTTCTAGTCGTAGTTTTGCATGCTACTTAATATAAATTTTTATTCTCGTTTATCTACCTCACCTATCTCAGAGGATTTTCTTAAGAGTCAAGGGAAATAATACACGTAAAAGCCCTTTGCAACCTAAATCACTACAAAATATCAAGTACTATATCAGCGTATTTTGGAGTAAAAGGAGTTTTTCGACTCTCAATTACTGAAAGCTTATCTAAATGTTAAACTTCAAAGTCAGAACTACAGCTTCTAGACTGTTCTGTCCAAACTTTGTGCAATAACAGAGATGTTCTATAGCTGTGATGTCCCAGACAGTAGCTACTAGCCACGTGTGGTTATCCAGTACTTGAAATGTGGCCAGTGGGACTGGGAAAATGATTCTTTAATTTTATTTAACTTTAATTATCTTAAACTTAAATGACTACATGTGGTTAGTAGTGACCATATTGGATAGCATAAGTCTTAGATAATAAGAGTCAGAAAACCTAGTTGTAGCTCCAAAGTCTGTGATAGGAAGCACAGGCCACCAATGGAAACCGTGCCAATGAGGGGGAAAGCAGGTTTATAAGGGAATAAGATGTGCTTCCCTTTAAGACAACCTGATGTACCAATTCAAACAGTAACTTTGGGGGAGATAATTCCCATTTACAAAAGCAATCATGTTCCTTTAAATACTCGTTACACAAATATGTTCAACATATGTCCCAATTTATACACAAATTTTCAAGAAAGCATACAGTGCAGAAAACAAGGCATCCTGGCAGAGGAAGGTCAAAGACAGGAAAGTGTAACGGAAACAGGGACAAGTAACCCCTGCTTGCCTTCCCCATTATCTCCCTCGCAGTTCACACAACAAAAATGTATTGAGCACCCACTATATTATGGGATTACAGGGGAAAAGATGAGTAACAACTCCACCCTATTCTCAGGAACCTCATGAAGAAGAAACTAGAGAGGAATACACATCCAACCCTTTCTCCCTGCAGCTCCTTCTTGCTGCTACACAACAGCAGGGAGTCAAAGACCTGCATTATATAAGGCGCCAACACAGTGCTATACTCTGAAATTATGAGGAAATTTTATCTCTACTGTATGTAAGGGGATTCTGTCTTTGAGAAACGAATCTGCCCAATAATATAAGACTGCAACATATTTTGGGCAAATTTTCTCTCACCTCTTTCGACACTTAATACAAAACACAACGCTGTGAGCCTAGGAGGCAGCTGATGCTCACAGGTGGGATCTACTGAGTCCTCGCTACGGGCCAGACACAAGACTCCCTGCATTACCTGTATGCTCTCGTTTGTTCTTCAAATAATCCTGTGAGGCCGACACGACTGTTATCCTCTAACAGTTTGTCTAACTGTTAGACAAACTGGACAATAAGTGTCAAAGCCCAGTTTAAAATCCTGCCTTGCCAGTCCAACGCAGGGGCTTTTACCCCGACAGCAACCAGAAAAGAGCACACAGGGAAGCTCGGGGACGGAGCGGGTGTATCCTAAATGGACACGGACTTGGAGACAGAACGTCCTGACCTAGCAGGAGGAAGGCACGATAAGAAACTGCAGGCCAGGACATGAACGGGGCGCATCTTACGAAGGTCACCGCGGTTTCGGTCATAGCAAAGGTTAGATCCTCGCCAAACCGCACGGAGAACCAGCGGCAGCAAAGTGCCCGGCTTTCCTGAGGGTACAGGAGGCACTGGGACAAGGAGATCGGGGGTCCCGGGCCCCCATTCCCCGCCAGGCGTCAGTGGATCTGAAAGGCAACTTGTTAGCGGTAAGGAAAGGAGGCCGCGACCACACCGAGCGACCAGCCGGGGACACGGAGAAGGCGGAGCAAGAGGCGGGCGGGGCCGGGCGTGTGGCCCGCACGCCGTCGCCGGGAGAAGCCGACGGAACCGGAAAGCGGGCGGACGGAGCGCGGCCGTTCGGCCAGGGACCCAACGCCCACGCGCCCCCCGCGCCTCACCTGCTCTGCGCGCGCGCCGACACGCTCAGCGTACGCGTCGCCGCCTCTGCGCCGCCGCCCAGACCCGGCCTGGCGCTCCCGCCCTGCCCCCGGCTCCCCCGGAGGCCGCCGGCTCCCGCGCGGGGTCCGGCGAGGAGCAGCCACCGGCCGGCTGTGTCGCCAAGGGCGGCGGAGGCGACACGCAGGAGACGAGCGGCCATAGCCGGTCGAATAACTACGGGAGGCGACGCAGGCCGCAAGGCAGCGGCCACGAGAGGGAGGCTCCAAGACTGGGGGCGGGCTGACGCTGCGCCTGCCTGACGCCCGGGGTCCCGGCGAGGGCCTGCTCAGTGCACCGCCAAGGCCCCGCGCGCCTTCCGGGTGGCCTATAAGTCCCGAGCGCCGCTAGCGCGGCCCCACCTCCCGGGCGTGGTTATAGAGGCGGGGCTACGCGCCTGTGTTGTTCTACTTACTGACCAGGTTTTGTATTGATCTTGCTGCTTTGTTAGCTTCTGGAGTTGCCAAGCAGGACCAATAAATTTTACAAGATAGCTGAACGTCTGACGGAAAGATACAGTAAAACAATCCCCAGTTAACTAAACCACTTTCTTTTGTCCTGCGCTTCCCTCCTCCTCCTGCCCGTTAAGAAAAAAAATGGGAGAGTGTCATCTTGGAGTTCAAAAACTACGATAAAAGGGAATTCTAGCCATTGTCAACAAGGACAGTGGGAAATTTCAGAAAGCCAATAGACAGACACCCAGGAGAATAACTATGACTATAAAGTTATAAATGACCCCGGTAATGAATAAACGAGGATACCGAAGAAGGCAGATAATGATCCTAGGCTTTGAATGGCAAATAGATGCTCGTTGAGCACCTGAAATCCATGAGCCTGAACAGGAAACTTCGGTGAACTGAGATTTTTTAAAAGAATTTTACAAAACCAGGAAGATGAATTTTAAAATACACTTTATCACGGTTAATACGTTGTGGTGGGAAAAGCATGGGCTTTGAGGTCAGAAATAACGATGTTCAAATCCAAGGTCTACCACTTTTGAGCTCTGAGACCTTGGATAAATTATTCTTTTAGAGGGTCAGAATTTCCATAACAGTTTTACATGGATAAGATGTTCCATCCTTCAGGGCCATCCTGAGGGTTAGAAAAACTGACAGGCATGTTGGGATAGTGCGTCACAAAGAGCCATAACTCTTCCTGGGCCTTCCTGCCTAAGGCTACTCTTCAAAGGCTAAAGTCAGATGGATATTGCAAATATGCTAAACACAATAGAAGATACTTTAAAGAATATTCAGAACAAGAAAGTACAGGCCTGAGTAAAGTCCCTCGAGACAATGTATGGTGAGTACTGAACCTGAGGGCAGAGAGTCAGCAGTCATTCGGCTCCTAAATTGCCTCAGTCTTCTGGTAAAGAGAAAGACGTTTGAGTTGAACCGGTCACAACAAACCCTGCAAGTAATCTGGAAGAGGAGGTTGTAAAAGAACAGTTAATCTTTTTTTTATAAGATCAAATCTCCAAAGTCAGATGAATGACTTGTAGGAGGAGAACTGGAAAACAAAACAAAAAACAAACAAAAAAACCCCGCTGCAGATAATCCCTCTCCTCTCAGCCCTCCTAGTGTAAATCCAGCTTCAGCTCCGTTAGGGCACTTACAGCTCTCTGCTTTGTGGGGTAGTTGCTTGTATACATAGTTCATCTTAGTAGGCCCCGCACTGCCAGGGACAAGGCCTTGAGCATATCAAGGTTTCAATAAGTATTTGTGAATAAATGAATACTGCCACGTAATTTCCATTAGTAATCATCAGAATTCATGAATCATGTGCCTGAAAATTAAAGATGAATAAAAAAAGGTTTTCCAGATTTTCAAAGGCCAGTAAGGGTAGATTCCAAAAATTACAGATATCAAGATTCGGCAGTATTCCAGAGGGAATTTATAAACATATGGTTTGTGAACACAGATAAAAAAGTGATACGGAATTACGGAGGACACGCTTTTGCTTGCGTATTTCTCTGTCTTCTAAAACTCCCACCCTTCCATCTTTCACTCCTGTCAAAATCCATCTGTATTCTGAAACTCAACTAAAATTCCATCTTTCCCATGAAGTCATGCTTACTCATCACAAAAGATCATCCCTCCCTCTGCTGAATGCCTAAGACCTTTGTTTATTCTTATAAAATTTATGGTACCCATTGTTTCAAATAGGATAATGTTCATGAAAGTGCTTTGTAAACTGTAAAGTGTTATAAAATTTAGGTTCAATGTTTATAGAGCACCTACTCTGAACTTCGCAGTACCATGTGCCCCATCACAAATACTTTGTGTAGCTCCTTTAGACTGAAGATCCCAAGAGTAGGAAGGCTGTCTTATTCATCTTCATATCCCCAGCAGCTGGCATAGTGCCTGGCACAAAGCAGCCATTTAATAGTATCTTTGTTAAGAACTGTGTTAGGAACTTTCACAATTTTTTAAAATTAAACTATATTTGATTTACAAAATTGTGATTGTTTCAGGTATACAGAAAAGTGATTCAGTTATATATTTTTTTTCAGATTATTTTCCATTATATGTTATTAGAAGATATTGAATATAGTTCCTTTTGCTACACAGTAAATCCTTTTTGCTTATCTATTTTATGTATAGTAGTTTGTATCTGTTAATCCCATACTCCTAATTTATCCCTCCCACCCTCCCTTTCCCCTTTGGTAACCATAAGTTTGTTTTCTATGTCTGTGAGTCTCTTTCTGTTTTGTATATAGATTCATTGGTATTACTTTTTAAATTCCACATATAAGTGATATCATGTAATACTTGTCTTTCTCTTTCTGACTTACTTCACTAAGTATAATAATCTCTAGGTCCATCCATGTTGCCACAGATGGCAATATTGCATTCTGTTTTATGGCTGAGTAATATTCTCTTGTATATATGATAACCAGATCTTCTTAAACCAGTTTGTCTGTTGATGGGCACTTCGGTTGTTACTGTGTCTTGGCTATTGTAAATAGTGCTGCTATGAACATTGGGGTACGTGTATATTTTTGAATTCGAGTTTTCATCTTTTCTGGATATATACTCAGGAGCAGATTGCTGGGTCATATGGTAGCTCTATTTTTAGTTTTTTAAGGAATATCCATACTGTTTTCCATAGTGGCTGCACCAATTTACATTCCCACCAACAGTGTAGGAGGGTTCCCTTTTCTCCACACCCTCTCCAGCATTTATTGTTTGTAGATTTTTTGATGATGGCCATTCTGACTGGTGTGAGATGATATCTCATTGTAGTTTTGATTTGCATTTCTCTAATGATTAATGATGTTGAGCATTCTTTCATGTGTTTGTTGGCAATCTGTATATCTTCTTTGGAGAAATGTCTATTTAGGTCTTCTGCCCATTTTTGGATTGGGTTGTTTGTTTTTTTGATATTGAGCTGTATTAGCTGCTTGTAAATTTTGGAGATTAATCCTTTGTCAGTTGCTTCATTTGCAAATATTTTCTCCCTTTCTGAGGGTTGTCTTTTGGTCTTGTTTATGGTTTCCTTTGCTGTGCAAAAGTTTTGAAGTTTCATTAGGTCCCATTTGTTTATTTTTGTTTTTATTTCCATTTCTCTAGGAGGTGGGTCAAAAAAGATCTTGCTGTGATTTAGGTCATAGAGTGTTCTGCCTATGTTTTCCTCTAAGAGTTTGATAGTGTCTGGCCTTACATGTAGGTCTTTAATCCATTTTGAGTATATTTTTGTGTATGGTATGACGAAGTGTTCTAATTTCATTGATTTACATGTAGCTGTCCCGCTTTCCCAACACCACTTATTGAAAAGACTGTCTTTTCTCCATTGTATATTCTTGCTTCCTTTGTCATAGATTAATTGACCAAAGGTGTGTGGGTTTATTTCCAGATCTCTATTCTCTTCCATTGATCTGTATGTCTGTTTTGAGCCAATACCATGATGTTTTGATTACTGTAGCTTTGTAGTATAGTGTGAGGTCTGGAAGGGTTATGCCTCCAGTTTTGTTCTTTTTTTCCTCAGGATTGCTTTGACAATTCTGGGACTTTTGTGATTCCATATAAATTTTAGGGTTATTTGTTCTAGAAACTTTCACAATTTTTATCTCATTTCATTAGCACAGCAACTCTGTAGAGTAGACATGCCTTTAATCAGTAAATATTTATTGACATTAGCAGTGTGTAAATCACTATGCTAGTGCTGGAGGCACAGCAGTGAACAAAACAATCCCTGCCATCTTATTTTAAAGATGAACCTCCTGAGGTGCACAGTGGTTGTGACTTACTTAGAATTATACTGCTATTAAATTGTGAATCCAAAATTTAAATCTAGGTCTTCTGGTCCCAAGTCCAGGACATAAGCACAAGAAATGACCATTTTATTATTTTTATTATATTTAATTATATACTTACACATTATATCCATATAATTTTATTATTATATTATTGTAAATTATATTATTATTGTAAATTATATTATTAACATATATTTATATCACATATATTTTTCACATCTATATTCAATAGTAGATGCTTAAGAGTCTACACAATCCATATAGTTTAGGAATAGGGTCAGAAATTAGCATTATCTAAAATTTTTAAAAGGAGTATGAAATTAAACCTAAGTATATTTCACTCTAAGAAATTACTCATTCCACTCCCAGGTGATTTATTAATATGGCTGATGATATTGGTGGGTTTTCTAACTTAAATTAAATCACTGATATTTAAATAAATTGCCATCTTTGTCTTAATTTACCTTCCTTCCTGCAATCTTATCTTGCTCTAAAGTATGCTTCATACTGCCAGTAGGCCAATACTATTAAAATATTGATATGATCAAGTTACTTTTGTCAACCTTAAAAATAAAATAGCCAGTTATTCAACCAGCAAAATGAGTTTATTCAGGGATAGCAGAGGAATTGCAACTCAGGACATGCAAGCTATGGCAAACTACAGGCAAGGTCAGAGAATAGAGAAAAGGGGCTTGCTTTTATAGAGGAGAGGAGGAAGTTGGGGGGGGCTGTTTTGAACAAAAGTTCATTGGAAGCCAATGAGAATTCAGGATGGTGGCAGCTTTTCATTGGCTGAGTGTAGTGGTTTCTCATTGGCTGGGCAAGGAGAAAAATCATCTTTTCTCCTGCTGATGTGTGTAAAGTAAGCTACTTCCTGTTAGGGAGTGAAAGGCATGCTCCTTCCTGATGGAGTCTGCAAAGGGCAACGAATGGTGGTGTGTGAGAGCTCCCCCTTCAGGGCTTCTCAACTCCATTTCAAATAAGGATTCCTTTATTTTCACTTTCTGGATGAAATCCTTGAATGACATTCTATCATCATTATGTGATATTCCATCACCATTGAAATGACCACTTATTAGTAAAATAAAACAAACTGCTCAGCTGGACCCACAATATCCCTCAAGCTCTTTCCACCACCCATCCGTCCTGCCTCATGCCTTTCTCCCCTGCATTATGTTATGTACTCCTCTGCCTGCACCTGGCTAAAGCATAGCCAGCCTCCAGGACTCAGTTCAGCCCTTGCAAGAACCATTCTCTGACATAACACAGCTTTTGTGAACCTTACAGCACTATAAATCCCTCTGTCATTGCTTATAATTAAATCATTAAATCCCTCTGTCATTGTTTACAATTAAATCATTATATGCAAATAAGAACTTGAACCAAGTGGCTTGCTCAGTTTTAGGTCCCATTTCTTTGTTAAGTTTACTTTTTAGGTACTTCTAAACTTTTAAACATGCCCCTCAAATGTTAATAGTTGGTTGTCTCTTTTTGGGATCTTAGCCACTCCTGATGAACAGTTCACTTGGGCATGCAAAATGTTGGTGTTCTAATTCTACCAATACTTCTTCATTGATTACCTAGGCTACTTCTGCAGAGACAGACTTGCCCTCATCTTCTATTCAGATATCCTGAAATAGAGCCTGTATAGGAAAAGCGGAATAAATGCTTGATTGCCTCCCTTTATTTATCTGTCATACTTACAGGTTTATTCATGTTTTCTATTTATTCAAAAGCTGGTTTAGAAAGTTATAAATTTCTAGCAAATGGTGTATTTTACCTAATTTGCAATACTTATTAGCATAAAATTTTCCTATTATTTACTTATCTTTAAAAAAACCTCTGCTATATCTATAGGTATACTGTTTTTTATATTTCATGTATTATTTTCTGGGTCATCTCCCTATATTCTTTGAATAATTCTGCCAAAAGTTGATTTTATTAGGCTTTTCAAATAACAACTTTGGACATTGATCTCACCTGTATCTTTGTTTTCTAATTTTATTTATTCATTTATATTTATAATTTCCTTCATTCTAAGTTCCTTAGATTTACTTGTTTGTTCTTTTTCTAACTTCTTGATCTAGATATAATCTCACCAATTTTCAATTTTGTTTTTTAAAGAAGTATTTAAAGTTCTTTATTTAAAATTTCCTAAGTTCTATGTTTGGCTGCATACAGAGTTTGAAACAAAATACTTTCTTTATTGTTTAGTTTAAATACTTTCAAATTTCTACTCTGTTTATCCTTTGATGGTGAGCCATTTGGAAGTGTGTTTTGAAATGTCTAAATGTACAAAGGTTAGAAATCAAAAACATTGCACAAGCAAAGATCAGTGAGCCTGAAAACACAGCAATATAAACTTCCAAAATGACATCCAAAGATAAAAAAGACTGGGGGAGAAAAAAAAGAACATGGCAGCATTGGCCTGTGTTACAATATCAAGGGGTCTAACATACTTCTATTTGAAGTCCCAGAAGAAACAGATGAGGCTGAAATAAAGACATTTTTAAGTCAACAACAATTAATAGAGCTATTGCCCTCAGACTCTTACTAAAAGAACTTATAAAGAGGATGTTTGTAGCAGGCAGCTTCTGACCTGGCTCCCAATGATCCCCACCTGTTGGGATTCATGCCTAGGTATAATCCCCTCCTCTTGAGCATGGGCGGGACTGAGTGATTTGCTTCTAACAAATAAATACAGCAAAAGTGATGGAATGTCACTTCTGGTATTAGGCTATAAAAGACTGTGACTTCTGTCTTGCTGGCTTTCTTCCTCTATTGCCCTCATGCTTACATGACATGATG
Source organism: Balaenoptera acutorostrata (assembly GCF_949987535.1). NCBI lineage: Eukaryota > Metazoa > Chordata > Mammalia > Artiodactyla > Balaenopteridae > Balaenoptera > Balaenoptera acutorostrata. The sequence continues at coordinate 91,371,018 of NC_080072.1, forward strand.
AAGAAGCTGCCATGTTGGAGAGGCTCACAGGGCAAAGGAGAGAGGGTGGCCTCTGGCAAACAGCCATCAAGGAACCAAGACCTTAGTCCAATTGCCCATCCTCGAAGAACTGAATCCTGTCAACAAACACTTGAGTGAGGTGGAAACAGATCCTTCCTCAGTTGAGCCTTCAGATGACCACATCCCCCATTGACATGTTGATTGCAGCCTGGGAGAGACCCTGAAGCAGAGGTCACAGCAAAGCTGCACCAGATTCTGACATCCAGAAACTGTGAGATAATAGATGTTTCAATCCATTACATATTAGAGCAATTTGTTATGCAGCAATAGACAACACAATGTTCTTCAAGAATAGTAAAATTGAACCCAAAAGGAAGGGCTAAGAAGCAAGGAGAAATGATAAGCAAAAAAATTAGCAACCGTATGGGTAAATCTAAATAACACTTGATTATAACAGTAACTATGATCTCATCAGAGGATAAAAATACAAGCAAGATAGAACTATTTCTATTACTGGATGAATATATCATATAAAGCAGGAAAGGAGTAATGAACCAAAGTGTTATTGGCAGGATCCTTTTTCCCTTTCTTCGTTTTAGGAACAGAGTACCCTGAATCTTAGCTGAGCACATGACTTACCAGCCAGAGACCACATTTCTCAGCTTCATTTTCAGCTAGGTGTGTCCCTATTACAGTTTTTGCTAGTTGTTTGCAAGTGGAAGCGATGTGTGAAAACAGATAAACTTTTTATACGGAAGCCTTCTCTATTTTCCTTTTCCACAGGCTAGAAAATGGCAACAACCAGAGTGATCACATGAGATGTAAAAATAAATGGAAATTAAGCATTAAGGATAGCAGAGTGGCAGAACCAATCTACCAGCCTGAGTACCTGAAGGACCTCAGGTAGTAGAGTTGCCTACCTATGTTGAAGTGGCAGCGCCTACCCCACCCCTACCCGCATCCTGGCGCACTTCTGAAATGTTCCATGAGAGAGAAGTCAACATTTACACTCTTTAAGGTACTTATTTTAAAGTCTTTTTGTTATTCTTGCAGGTTGGCCTCTATCCTGACAAGTACATCATTTAAGCTCCAAAAGAAAGAATAAAAGGAGGAGGAAAGCATTTAAAAGGCACGTGTTTTAAAAGAGTAAAATGAAGTCTTGAAAATAAATTCCAATATATCAAAAGGATTAAATACACCAATATAAAAGGCAGACTTTCATTTAGGAAGCAAAAATTCTGACTCTACCACATTTAGAAGAGACTCATCAAAATCATGAAAACAAAAAGGTTGAAGACAAAAGAATAGAAAAACAAATACTAGGTAAAAACAATTCAAAGAAAGTTAATTTGCTGTATTACTGTTTGATTAAATGGACTTTCAGGGGAAAATGCATTACAAAATATAAATGGGACCACTATCTAATGCTAAACATTTAAATTAACCTGCAATATCTTGTGACTCCAAACGTAACATAGCCTATGTATATGTGATATATATATGTATATATACATATTATTTATAAAACAGAATTTCATGGAAATGGGCAAATATGCAATCATATTGGAGATTCTTTTAACATACCTCTTTCAGTAACTAATAGATCAAACTATCAATAAGAATATAATAAATTTCAGACATGTAGTAACCTGTACTTAATCCAATTTTCTAATAAGTTCAGAGAGAACACATAAAATTGACAATGTACTAGGTTATAAAGTGTCAGTAAGTTTCAAAAAAATGATATCATAGAGAACACAATATAGTTGAAATGTTAGAATGTGTCTTTTACATATTTTTGTTCTACAGTGTAAGTACATCAGAAGATAGACAGAAACTTTCCAAATGGATTTATATGTAAGTTAACTACCCCTGAGATATTTATAAAATTCTGATATTTCAATGTTGGCATATTTTTTTAAGACCGTATTGCACTGTGAGTCAGTAACAAACATAAGTAGTCTTCATTCACATTATTGCTATTGTAAAAGGTGAACTGCACAATGTTAATTTATTTTCATTAAGTTTTGTCACACAAAATGATCTGAAAGTCCTTCAATTCTACAATTTTAGCAATGTAGGATATGCCATATTTTAAATTTCTGAAATGTGGGCCAAACTATTTCTTGCCAAAAGAGTTTCCAAAAAATGTAATTTCACCAAGCATGATAAAACCACACAGTGCATTTATAAATGTATGTCTGAATGTCCCAACAGAGATGGATTCAGCATTGCCCTGAAATACCAGTGATTTGACTTTATTGCCCATACCTCAAAAGTCTTCAGCCTCAGGCCTGGGCTAAGCCATCTCAAATGTTGTAGAACAGCAAACTGGCATATTGTGTACCTAATTCATCTACAGTTCAAGGCAGTGGAATGTATAGTTTTGGTGCTGTTTACTTATTCATGGCATGTTTCATTTAAATTTTTTTTAGTACAAAACATGTAATAAATGGACCTAAGTTCTATGTCCTTGCAAAAGATTGCTACCTTGGTGTTGCCAACTAAGGAATGTCACTCGCCACCCAGTTCTATAAGAATCGAGTCATTAGCCACTGCACTCACTGACGTACAATACACTCTGGAAAGAATTCAGGGTGAAGATCAGCGATGAGGCACTCTGTGCTCTGGGAAAACAGGCAGAACAGGCTCTCAGATAGTTAGATATTTTCAGGAGAAAATTCCATGAACCCAGATTCTTGCATCTTCCCATACTTAGAAAAGCACTAAAATCATTAACTGAGAGACCTGTTCCTCATGACTAACAGTAACCTTCTACCAAGATGTGTGCTTGATTGCACATACCCCTTCTCCAAAATCACATATCTATCTACTGACCTCCTCACCCACAGCCTCTCTGGAGAAGCTCCTCAGAGCTATTTGAGAGGCATCTCCTGGGCTATAGTCCTCAGTAAGTCCCCAAATAAAACTGAAACTCACAGCTCTCATGTTGTGCAGTTTTTTCAGTAGACAGTTTATTAGTTCTCTTTTGCTGCTGTAACAAATTGACTATCTCACAGTTCTATAGGATGGATCCAAACTGGGACTCACTGGGCTAAAATCAGTGTGTGGGCAGGGCCTTGTTCCTTTCTGGATGCTCAAGGAGAGAGTCTGCTTCCTTGCCTTTTCCAGTTTTAGGGGCCTCCTGCGTTTGATTAGCTCAATTCTATTTTTTAGGGCCAACAACAGCTGGTCTGATGGGTGAGATCTCACATCACTTCTCTCTGACCCTTTTTCCATCATCGTATCTCTCCCTCTGACCACAGCAGGTTCTCTCTTTTAAGGCCTCATGATTAGTTTGGGCCCATCTGGATGATACAGGATAATCATTTTCAAGGGTCCTACCCAAAATAACATCTGCAAAAACTCTTTTGACATATAAGTGAACATTTTCATGGGTTCCAAGTATTAGGGCATGGACATCTATGTGGGCCATTATTTTGCCTCTCACACTTGAGTTTAAAAATCAAACAAGTTTAGCATAAACACTAACCATTGCAGGACTCTTTCCATCATCACTCTCACTTTCTGTGTCGATTTTGACCACTGTGCATTAAGTTTTCAAGACTTTCCTAAATATATAAAAGCAATGCATATTGTGCCTTCCATGTCCAAAGATTCTACGGTCACATGAAATTTCTTACTAACAAAAAGTAAATATGATAACAGCTAACATTTACTGAATGCTTAACTCTGTGCCAAGCACTCACTTTACATGTTAGACTTTTTAAATCTGCACCAAAAACCCTATGAGGTGGCTATCAGCATTATTACCATTTTATTTTGATGAATAAGATGAGGCATAATTTGTATTTAAATTAAATGAGGTGTGAAGTGTTACCAAAAGAAATGATACTAGATGGCCTTCAGTACAGTGGTTTCTATAACATACAAACATAGCAGAAACACTACATATTTTACATTACATTCTACCCCCCAAAATGGATTTATTCCTTTCCTCCCTTGGAGTCAAGGGGAATCTACACATTTCTATTTCTTTGATTCTGAAAGAAATGCTTCTGCTGGGATTGTGTGTGTGTGTGTGTGTGTGTGTGTGTGTGTGTGAGAGAGAGAGAGAGAGAGAGAGAGAGAAAGAGAGAGAAAGGGGGAAGGAGAGGGAGAGATTGACTCACTAACAAAAGGGATTTCCTCCAGTTCTATTTTTCATCATTTGTGCCATTTTTGCTCTATGATATCTGTTCAAGACATTATATGTGTATTATTTTGCCTTTGGAGTTTATTAATATGCAATTATTAATTTGGAGTTACTAATATGCAGGCCATACTAGAACCCAACAATAAATAAAATTCAGTTAACAGGGCTGCGGGAGAGCTCAAGGCCAGTCTGCAGGAATGCAGCATTTGATCTTTCTGGATTAAGATTGAGTAACTACAGAGCAGTTGCCAAATTTCCATGAACTTCCTTGACATAAATCTTTGAGTTACTGAAAAATATTTTTGTTTCTTTCCAAAGTCAGTTTTACGTATTAGTCTGCTGCAAAGCTTCAGACTTAGGGTCTGCTTTGAAGAATCCCTTTCTACCAAAATTTACCTTGAATTTTGACCAGCATTTCAACTTCCCAACTTTTTTTTTTTTCTTTTTGTGATAAGAACTCTTAGGGTTTACTCTCTTAACTTTCATATATAACATACAGCACTGTTAATTATATTTATCATGTTGTACATTACATCCCTAGTACTTATCTTTTTTTTTATTCAAACAGAAAGTCACAAAAATTATAATCATCCTCATCAGTTCACTCAGTCCCATGTAATTAATTTTTTTTTCATCTTGATCTTTTGTTAGCACTTTTATGAGTTCATCAGTTTTCCATTAGAGTTCTGAAAATGCTTATTCATTCAGTTCAGCAGTATAGTCAGTTACCAGAAACCTGTACTTGTCAGAGTCTTTTCCATGAATTCCTTGAAGATGAAACCCTTTTATAGGAACATATTTGCAAAAGCATCAGAGTACACCCAGAACTGTCTGTAAATGACAAAAGACTTAAAAATGACCATGGTTAAAGATTTTATGAAAGTTCATAATAATGCAATTGACAAGGAAATTTAGTTATTTCTGAGATATACATTTTAAAGTAATAACTAGAATTATGACTTATACCATTATACCAGAACATATAAGATTTTTAGAAATTTCATGTAATGTCTGAAACATTTATATTAACATATTTCCATACAAATAACCCAAAGAAAGTTTAGTATTAGTTGTTTTGTTTGTTTGTTTGTTTGTTTATACTGCAGGTTCTTATTAGTCATCAATTTTATACAAATCAGTGTATACATGTCAATCCCAATCGCCCAATCACACCACCATCCCCAGCCCACCGCGGTTCCAGCACTTTTTTAAAAGCTACATCTTCATGCAAATTAAACTCACGCTGCATACCATTTTCCCTGTCAGATTACTTAAAAATCCAATGTTTGATAGCACGATGTTGGCAAATATGTGGGGAAGTAGGCACTCTGATATATTCCTAGCTGGTGTGTAAAATGGTCTGACTTCTATGCAGGGCAATATGATAATATTTATAAAAGTTACAAATTCATTTACTCTTAAACCCAGGAATTCCACTTCTGGGAATTTGTCCTACAGATACAGCTGTGTATAATATGAAATGATATGTGTACAGGTTTGTTCATTTGCAGCATAGTCTGTAATAGCAAAATATTAGAAATGCCCTTCAAGTGTCCTTCATTAGGAGATTGGCTAAATAAACGATGGTATTGTCCCACAATTGAATAATACACAGCTAAAAAAATTAATAAAGTAAAGGAAGCTCTTTGTGTGTACTGATGTAAGGTAACTTCCAAGGTACACTGTTAAGAGAAAAAGGCAAAGTGTGCAACGCTGAATATAATGTATCATTTTTTGTGTAAGAAGGGGGAGAAAATAGGAATATTTATACTCATATTGCTTGAACTTGCATAGATAGATAATCACTGGAAGGGTGAATCAGAAAGTAAGAAATGGAGGCAGGGGAAAAAGGGTATACAGGGTCAGGGTGGGGAGCAAAACTCCTCAGTGTATGACTTGTGATAGGGTTTTGACTTTTGGACAGTGAAAATGCATTACCGTCTCAAAACAAAACAAAATAAGCAAAACTTTCCGAAGGAAAAAAAGATTTGTCATTCCATTGTTCACAAATATTTCTAAGCATGTTATACATTTTGAAAATCTTGTATATGAGCTCAAGGCATTCAGAAGGTGGGAACAAGAGAGGAAAACGCAACAAAGTCTCCGAGAAGAAAACTTAGAACCAGCAGATGAGAGAAAGCTAGGCCCAGAAAGTCATAAAATGACAAAGCGACGTAATTTGCTAGCTAGAAAGAGCTAAATGTTACCTGATCATTTTTGCAGATTAATCAAACTGAGGCTGGAAGTGTTAAGCGGCGTTGCCACAACCACTGCTCTGATTTATGGACAATTCTAGGGCCCCTGATTAACAATCTCAGTGCTCATTTCTTTATATCTTGATGCTCTCTATTGATTAATGATACCCCCTCTAATGAGGTGAAAATAACACGTGGCAAGTAACTTAAGCGTTTTAACATACATTAACTAGTTGATTATCACATTATATTATTATGGTAAGGTAATACAGTGTAATAGCTAAGATTGTGGGCTCTGGAATCAAACTTTGAATCTCTGCCTCGTCGCTTACTCGCTGTGAGATCTTGGACAAATTATTTAACTTCTCAAGCCTCAGTTTCCTCATTTGCAGATTGAGAATATAACAGTACGCACCTGAAAGGGTTGATGTGAAGAGTAAACGGAGTAATGCACATGAAGCACTAGCTTGGCACCTAACATGTACTCCCTGAATGTTATTTCTGTTATTGCTTTTATTTTACAGATGAGAAACTGGGATTTGGGGGAATGGTTGAGTATCTTGCCCGAGGACACATAGTTAAGAAGTGGTGGGTCAAGAACTCAATCTAGCTTTTCTGACTTAAAATTCTCATACTCTTTCCATCCCTGTATAATCCTTAGATTCAATGCACTTCGTTTTCCTCTAACTCATTACAGCAGTTTTTCTACTTTGGCTTGCTCAGTCAATATGAGCCTTTGTAGAAAAAAGAAAAGATAACAACCTGATGTATTTGGATGGGAGCAAAGGAAAAAATCTCTTGTATGCAATCAGATTTTATTTTGTTGTCATCATAGGATGTAACAGATTATAAATAAATATTAATTATTTTGTGTATGCTAACATTATATTCCTTGACATCTAATTGGTGGTTAGAAAAGGTTTTTCTCACATAAAGAAGCCGATTTAATCCAGACAAGATTAAATATATAATATATATAAATACAATTATGTAAAAATTATTTATGTATAAATGATACAATGAATTATATACATAAATGATATATATTATTTTTATAAAAGTATACATATTATATATAAATGTTTACATGTTTACAAATTCTGCACATGTGCAGAATTCAATAAAATGTCTTTGTATTATAAAAATGTGAAGAAATTAACATCCAAGTATATAACAATGATTCTATATTTGTATGTATTGCAAAATGATCACCACAATAAGTCTAGTTAACATCCATCACCACACATAGTTACAAATTTTTTTTTGCTTCTGTATATACTATACTCATATATACATTATAAGTATATATTTTTATATAATTTATAAACAACTCCAATATCCCATCAGCAAGTAAATAGATAACCCAATCATGTTATGTCCATCAATAGAATACAAGTCAGCAATAAAAAAAGGAATGATCTGCTGATAAACACAACAACAGGGAGAAAGAAGAGAAAGAAGCCAAACACAAAAGATTGCATATTGTATGATTCCAGGATATTAAGTCTAGAACTGGCGCAAAATCAATGGTGATAAAAATCTGATCAGTGGTTGCCTGGGTTTGAGGATGAGGAAGTGCTGACAGCAGGAAGTGTGAAGGAACTTTCTGGGGTGATGCAAACATCCTATATGTTAATTGTAGTGGTGATAACTAGTTTGTGTATATTTGTCAAAACTCATATAGAAGAGTATACTTAAAATGTAAGCATTTTATTTTATATTATATTGTATATAAAATACGCCTCCATGGAGTTGGTTTAAAAACACATCTCCCTCCACCTACTGTTCTATTTCTCTGTTCCCTTTTACAGAAAAATTCCTTGAAAGAGTTATGTGTATTCTGTGTTCCTTTTCTCTTCTCCTGTTCTCTATGTAAACCATTAAAGTCAGACTTCCACTTCATCACTTCACTGAGATTGCCTGAATCAAGGTAATCAATGACTTCCTCGTGGTAAATATCATGGTCAATTTTCAGTCCTCTCCGATCTACCAGCAGCATTTGTCATGCTAATTACTTTTTCCTTCTACAAATGCTTCCTCCCCTTGTCTTTAAGGACTCATTTTTAAATTTTTTAATTTTTTGTGGTTTTTTTTTTTTTTTTTTTTTGCCATGCCACACGGCAGCATACAGGATCTTAGTTCCCTGACCAGGGATCGAACCTGCACCCCCTGCAGTGGAAGCATGGGGTCTTAACCACTGGACCACCAGGGAAGTCCCAAGGACACATTTTTTTTAAACTGAAGTATAGTAGTTGATTTACAATGTTGTGTTAGTTTCTGGTGTACAGCAAAGTGATTCAGTTATATATATATGTTTATATTCTTTTTCAGATTCTTTGCCATTATAGGTTATTACATGGTATTGAATATAGCTCCCTGTGCTATACAGTAGAACCTTGTTGTTATTTATTTTATATATAGTAGTGTGTATCTGTTATCCCAAACTCCTACTTTGTTCCTCCCCCCACCCCCTTTCCTGTTTGGTAACCATACATTTGTTTTCTATGTCTGTGAGTCTGTTTCTGTTTTGTAAATAAGTTCATTTGTATCATTTTTTTTTAGATTCCACATAAAGTGATATCATATAATATTTGTCTTTGGCTTACTTCACTTAGTATGATAATCTCTAGGTCCATTCATGTAGAAATAATGCAAATGGCATTATTTCATTCTTTTTTATGGCTGAGTAGTATTCCATTATATATATATAAGTGAGCAGTATTCCATTATACATATATATATCACATCTTCTTTATCCATTCATATGTTGATGGACACTTACGTTGCTTCCACGTCTTGGCTGTTGTAAATAGTGCTGCTATGCACACTGGGGTGTGTTTCGAATTAGAGTTTTCTCCAGATACATGACCAGGAGTGGGATTGCTGGATCATATGGCAACTCTATTTTTAGTTTTTTAAGGAACCTCCATATTGTTCTCCATAGTGGCTGCACCAATTTACATTCCCACCAACAGTGTAGGAGGATTCCTTTTTCTCCACACCCTCCCCAGCATTTATTATTTGTAGACTTTTTGATGATGGCCATTCTGACCAGTGTGAGGTGCTGCCTCATTGAAGTTTTGATTTGCATTTCTCTGATAATTAGTGATGTTGAGCAACTTTTCATGTACCTATTGGCCATCTGTATTTCTTCTTTGGAGAAATGTCTATTTAGGTCTTCTGCCCATTTTTTTGGTTGGGTTGTTTGTTTTTTTGATATTGAGCTGTATGAGCTGTTTGTATATTTTGGAAATTAAGCCCTTGTCAGTCACATTGTTTGCACATATTTTGTCCCATTCCGTAGGTTGTCTTTTCATTTTGTTGATGATTTCCTTTGCTGAGCAAAAGCTTTTAAGTCCCATTTGTTTATTTTTGCTTTTATTTCTCTTACCTTGGGAGACTGACCTAAGAAAACATTGCTACAATTTATGTCAGAGAATGTTTTACCTATGTTCTTTTCTAGGAGTTTTATGGTGTCATGTCTTATATTTAGGTCTTTAAACCATTTTGAGTTTATTTTCGTGGAAGGTGTAAGGGAGTGTTCTAACTTCATTGATTTACATGTGGATGTTAAGGACATATTTCTTGGTTCTGCTCCCTCTCAATCTCCCTTGCTGGTTTGTCCTCATGTCCCCAACCCTAAATGTTGGAGTGCCCCTGAGATCAGTCCTCAAACCTTCTATTTGTCCTCTTTCTGCTGGGCGATCTCATGCAGGCTCCTGACATTAAAATTATATCTATAAGGAATTCCCTGGTGGTCCAGTGGTTAGGACTTGGTTCTCTCACTGCCAGAGCCCCAGTTCAACCCCTGGTCAGGCAACTAAGATACTGCAAGCTGCGTGAGCAAAATAAATAAATAAGTACACACCCACACACACACACACACACACACACACACACACACACACACACACACACTGAAGCATAAATGTATACCTCCAGCTCAGGCCTCTAGTCTGGATTCCAAATCTGATTTTCTAACTACTTACTTGACATCTCTACTTGAATGTCTAAAAGGCCTCTCAAATTAGCATATGCTAAATCACATTACTGACTTCTGAATCATCTCCATGAGAAAAATTTCCTCTTCCTAGTCTTCTTTGTCTCAACTAATGGAAACTCTGTCCTCCGGTTTTCTCAGGCTAAAAACCTTGTTGCCATCCTTGAGGCCTTACTCCTTCACCCCTCATCCAATCAATCCATCAGCAAATCCTGTCAGCTTTATCCTTAGGACGTTTTAAAATTAGCCCACTTCTTATGCTTCAGCTGCTACCACCCTGGTAGCAAACCACCATCCTTTCTTGCCTGGATTATTGCAATATCCCCCTATTGTATCTATCCTTATACATTTGTTATCCCTGTAGTTTCTTCTCAGCACAAATTTTATTAAAAATTTGAGTCGGATCATGTCATTCCTCTGCTCAAAATACTCAAATGGATTCCCATTTCATTCAGTGCAGAAGTAAGAGCCTTACAGTAGCTTATAAGACCCCACCTGGTCTGCTCCCTCCTGATCTTATTTCCTACCCCTCACCTGTTCTGTTCCAGCCACTCAGGCCTTCTACCTCAGGGCCTTTCACTTGCTGTTCCTTCCGCCTAAAATGTTTTCCCGCAGATAACTACATGCCTCACTCACTCACTTTCTTTAGGTACCTTTTTGAATATTACATTTTTAGTGAGGCCTTTGAAAATCACAGAATAGCAACTGCCCACCACCCCGCACTCCTTATCTCCTCTCCCTTGCTTTACTGTTTTCTACAGCACTTATTTGCTATCTCACATTCTTTTTTTTTTTTTTTTTTTTTTAATTTATTTTATTTATGGCTGTGTTGGGTCTTCGTTTCTGTGCGAGGGCTTTCTCTAGTTGTGGCAAGCGAGGGCCACTCTTCATCGCGGTGCGCGGGCCTCTCACTCTCGCGGCCTCTCTTGTTGCGGAGCACAGGCTCCAGACGCGCAGGCTCAGTAATTGTGGCTCACGGGCCCAGTTGCTCCGCGGCATGTGGGATCCTCCCAGACCAGGGCTCGAACCCATGTCCCCTGCTTCGGCAGGCAGATTCTCAACCACTGCGCCACCAGGGAAGCCCCAATATCTCACATTCTTTATGTTTACTTGCTTATTTACTGTCGGTCTCCATATCCACCCTTCCCCATCTCGTAGAATATACTCTTCAGGAGGGTAGCAACTTAATTTTTTAAATTTAATTTAATTTTTTAATTGAAGTATAGTTAATTTACAATATCATGTTAGTTTCAGTTGTACTGCACAGTGATATATATATATATATATTCCTTTTCAGATTCATTTCTCTTATAGGTTATTATGAAATATTGAGGATAGTTCCTTGTGCTATACAGCAGGTCCTTTTTGGTTATCTATTATATATGTGGTATGTGTATATGTTAATCCCAACCTCCTAATTTATCCCTCCCCCCACCCCTCTTTCCCCGTTGGTAACCATAAATTTGTTTTCTATGTCTGTGAATCTCTTTCTGTTTTGGAAATAAGTTCATTTTGTATCACTTTTTAGATTCCACATATAAGCAATATCATATGATATTTGTCTTTCTCTGTCTGGCTTACTTCACTTAGTGTGATAATCTCTAGGTCCATCCATGTTGCTGCAAATGGCATTATTTCTTTCTATTTCATGGCTGAATAATATTCATATATATACCACATCTTCTTTATCCATTCATCTGCTGATGGACATTTAGTTTGCTTCCATGTCCTGGCTATTGTAAATAGTGCTATGAACATTGGGGTACATGTATCTTTTCGAATTATGGTTTTCTCTGGATATATGCCCAGCAGTGGGATTGCAGGATCATATGGTAGCTGTATTTTTAGTTTTTAAAGGAACCTCTATACTGTTCTCCATAGTTGGTGGGTGTACCAATTTACATTCCCATTAATAGTGTAGAAGTGTTCCTTTTTCTCCCCGCCAAGAGGGTAGCAATTTTAATATACTCCCAACGAGTATATTAAATACTCTTATTTAAATAAATCAATGTTTTTTCATAGTAGGCAGTCAATAAATATTAGCTGAAAGAATTAATGAACTAAAGATATTTATCCTTGGACTTGAGAGTAGAAGTAAAGTGAAACAGCCAGAAATGCAATTCCAAGGTTAGAAATATGTAGATAACATGGTGGACGAGATTTCCCTGAGATAAGGAAGGCAAAGGGACTGGAAAGCTATATAAGCAATGTGTTCACTTAGAACTCAAGACCCAGGTCAGTTCCTGTGATTCTAATAGAGGTAGCAATTATCAGCAGAAGATCTTCCAGAAAGGGAACCTTTGCATATTGAAAATAGTAACCGAGGATCACTGAAAATGAATGGGAGTTTCCAGCTTCCATAAGCTCCCACTAACCAAAGTAAGTATTTACTCTTAAGGAACACTAGAACTTTCCTCCAAAGAAGAAAATTTGTCCAGGAGGTACGATCAAAAACCATTTAAACTCCTTCTGTCCAGGAATAGAGCTTCACAGAGTCACATTTAAGTATAATGTTAAGGGAAGATGTAGTAGAGTTCTGCTTAATTTGAAGACTGCAAACAAAGCCATAATGGGGAAATTTAGGCAGCATTGGTCATTTTCGTCCAACAGATGGAGCCAGAGTAGAAAGGACACAATTTCTGGCAGATTGTGAAATCTCACAAAGAGAGATTGGAATTAGGAATCTACTGTGGATTCCAGCCCCTAAGAGCCCATTAGGCATCCAGCCAGGGCTCTCCAGTCGATTGGTGTGGGGGGAGGGGAAGGAGCCTGAAATGAACTCAATGAACTCATAGAGTATATAGCAGGGAAAAACAATGTGCAATGGAAAGAAAACAAATCTGATTTTAATTTGGACACCAAGGGTTTGTTTTTGCAAGTGTGCAAAACTTTGAACTTTAGGAACCGAGATGGGATGGAGGTGGATTTGTGACACTCTTTGGATTAGAAATAAAAAATGAGTACTTATATTAAAATTATAGGGCTAGTCCTTGTATTAAAATTAAAGCCATAGGGCTGTGGTTTTATGGTAAACACATGTGTACTAGAAGGAAAGAAAGAAAAAAAGTGTAAAAGAAGACTTGTGATTCCCATTACTGACTGATTAATAACCAGATATGTAAAGTTTATTCAAAATTTGAACATTGTGATGCTAATAAAATCTATTGAATTACAAATATTGGATTATAGTTCGGATGCACTTAGTACTCTACCACTTTTAAGATGGTCTCCCATAGATCTTCCTGACAGCAAACCTCAGAGGCAGAAATTGATCATTAGTCCAAGATTAACAGTGCAATTAGTAAAAAATGACCCTGTCTTATGTACCTGCACTCCTTTGCTGTCAGCTCCTGTCAACCACCAAGAGTCACCTGCCCCCTTGATTCTTTGAACAGATTTTGTGGGTGTGACTGAATAAGAATACATGTCTGAAGAGAGGGGAGCTGTGCTTTGGGGAGTGAGATGACATGGTGTTGGTGAAGAAAGAGTGGCAGGAAGGGGAGCTGGGGCTAAGTGAGCTTGGAATCACAGGCCTGTCCCTCTCTTATCCACCTGGTGGGGGAGGGCAGGGATCATAATGCTTCATCCTCTCTCTTCATCAACCTGTGAGGAGAGTAGGGGAGAGAAGGACCCGGGAAATCTCATAAGATTGCTGGGCTGCATGAGGGCCTCCAGGAATGTAAAGTGAGACCAGTCAATGAGGTTGCATGCTGTTCTTCTGCTACACTCAATGGGGGCAGACAAGGGCATAGGGTTGATACCTGGATTTCACAAGGTTGGGGTGGGCCAAGGGAGTAAAGTACCATGAGATGGAAAAGGGAGGTTAGGGTATGTTCAAGGAGGTGATTATAATGATTGGGTATTGAATTTCAGTTGGATAAGAAGATCAATGAGGAAGGAAAGTCACAGGCACAGTCTGAGCCTATTCTCAGTGTCCAGGGTTATAGAAGGACAAAGGCCATAAGAAAGCAAGGAGGAACCTGCCCTGATGGCCTCTGACAGCGAGTAGAGCCCAATCTCTAACCAGTGATCCAGTTTCCTCTGCCTTAAACAACTCTTGGGTCCACTGGTTCATTCTCATCCCTCAGGCTATGGTGAAGCCTTCTGTGACTTCCTCAGCTAACACAGGTCCTCTCTGCTGTTCCCAGTCACACACCTGTAATTATTTCATTTATTTGTTTGCACGTTTATTATATGCCTCTTCTGCTAGAATATAAGCTCCATGAGGGCAGGGACCTCATCTGTTCCATTTCCCACAGCATCCTTAGCACCCAGTCTAGCACACAGGAAACCTTCTATAAATATTTGTTGAATGAATTAACTGATATTCTGGACTGGTTCAAGTGCCAAACACTATACTAAGGTTTTTACATACATTTTCTCCTTTATTTCTCGTGAGATAAACATTCACTATGAAAAAGCTAAAGCTTTAATAGGTTTATAATTTGACCAAGGGCACATAGCAAAGATGAGAATTATAACTAAGTCTTTCTGATTCTAAAACCTCTGCTCTCACCTTAGCAACTTTCATAAATAAATAAATAGCTTGTAAACTAAGCAATAGTGCATTATGCCAAGGTTTTCACAAAAAGCCAAGGAAAAAAATAGGAGATGCAAGAAAAGTGGCTGTGGCCCTAATTTTATTACTGCTCTGACACTTGCTCATGTGCTAGGCATCCCATACATTCCATACATTTCAAAATCAAATGTGCTTTCTGATAGTGGGTTCAAATTTCAAAGGAGAAGACCCAAGCTCTTCTTTAAGGGCCACTATCTCTTCTCACCGTACCTCCCTCTTCTTCTTTCTTTGTACGTAGCTCATGCATCCTTTCAACTCACCACATCCCTTCTTCACTCTCTGGGCACACTCAAAACAAAGATACAGAATTAGACTGAGTTGCTGTACTATTACAAGAAGGAAGATCGGGTGTAGGACATGTAAAAAATAGTCAAACTTAGACAAAGAGGGGGACTGAGAAAGTATGAAAAGTAAAAAAAAAAAAATTAGAATGCACAAAAATCTGTATCACCTATAGAGAAAGATCTGGGATCCCAGAGATATGTGTGTATGTGTGAGTGAGAGAGAAGGGAACCTTGCCCTGATGGGGAGGGCAACCTCCCTATTTCTTTTATATAACCCATATATAAAAGAAATAGTGTGAAATTGAGAAGCAACTTGTTGCATTAGTACTTGGAACAAAAATGTGATTTGAATCTGTTATTCTTTTAATAATATGAATGTCACAATTAAGACTAAAACTAACAAATAGAAATAAAAGACACAGCTTAAAATCTCAAGTTTTCAGAACTAATATTCTTCTATTTGCATCTCCTGGCACTGCTGCAAAATGAGACTCATACATACAAAGTCCAGAAAGGAACTAAATTACAGTGCTTTAAATGAAAACACTTATTCCTGACATACTCTAAACTTTCCTTAAATAAGTTAAAAGAAGGCAGAGATACAAAAATCCTTATTCATAGCCTACACAAAAACCCCTATGGAGGCAATTGGCTATTTGCCCCAGGATGTGTCAGAAATGGGATGAAAATGTGAACATTTTGCACTTATTCAGGTTCAGGTGGGGGACCGGCCAAGCCTGTGGTTCCTGGGAAGTCTGACTAGGGACCTGGTTTGCTTTGTCTTCTTACCACCCACTACATGTTTTGCAGGGACAGGCTTGCAGGCCTCAAAGGGTATTGTTCCTTATGAGGCTGGGAAGCCAGAAGGAAGCTAAGGGTATCATTTCCTACCCCACACCATTCTCCCACTGTTGTTTGTCTATAGGAGTAATGCTAATGCCTATAATACTGTATGCTGCAGCCAGGTGGTGGTGTACCCATCAGATGAGTGATACAGGAGATGGGGCTTTCTGTTCTCCATGCACAGACGGGCATGTCACTCACAGTCTCCACAATCCAAAGGAGAAAGGTAATTTCTCCAAAATTATATCTTTTTTTTTTTTTTTTTACTTTTTTAAAAACACTTTTGTATTTAATACAGAAAAATAAATGTGAGTGTTTTATTTTTTTTCTCTTAAGAGCTACTCACCTTTGTTTCCTCTCTAAGGGGGAAAGAAAAAATATTTAATAATTAGTGTTTGGGATAACAGGGAAGCTGCATTCTGAAACAAATTCCAACTGGATCAAAGATGTAAATGTATAAAAGAAAATCTAAAGGTACTAAAAGAAAACATAGAAAGGATCCACATTACATACAGCGGACTGAGCGTATGCTTTTATCTTTT
Organism: Balaenoptera acutorostrata; assembly: GCF_949987535.1. Classification (NCBI taxonomy): domain Eukaryota; kingdom Metazoa; phylum Chordata; class Mammalia; order Artiodactyla; family Balaenopteridae; genus Balaenoptera; species Balaenoptera acutorostrata. Next base: position 91,387,617 of record NC_080072.1, read on the forward strand.
CTCCCTGTAGTAGGATAAATAACGACTCCCAAAGATATGTCCATGTCCTAATCCCCAGAACCTATGAATGTTACTTTAAATGACAAAGACGTTATGATATGATTAAGCTAAAGCCCTTGAAATAGGGAGATTATCCTGGATTATCTGAGTGGGCCCTAAAGGCAACAACAAGCATCTTTATAGGAGAGAGAAGAGACAGGTGTGACCCACACATCAGAGAAGGCAGTGTGATCCCAGTGGCAGAGACTGAGGTGATGCAGCCAGCAAGCCAAGGAATGCTAGCAGCCACCAAAAGCTGGAAGGGCTAGGAACAGATTTTCCCCTGGAGCCTCCAGGAAGAATGTGGCCCTGCCAACACCGTGATTTCAGTCCGGTGGAACTGATTTCAAACTTCGGCCTCCAGAAATGTGAGAGAATAAATTTCTGTTGTTTTAAGTCACCAGTTTAGTGGTAATTTGCATAGCATCCCTAGAAAACGAATACACTTCTGGATCCACCCAAACTCCACCAAAATAACAGTTAAGGGAGGGAAAATGATGCAACTCATAAAGATAAAGAGAGCAGCAGAAAAGAATTTCCATAAATTTTTGGAAGATGGAAAAATGAATGAGAGGCAACTTACTCATCAGAGTAGAGAAAACTGCAACCCTAAGAGCCAGGAGAAAGGGCTGTGAACAAGCCAGGAGTCATTTCACCCAGAGCTGTCAGCTCAGGGTCACCAAGCACCCCAGAGGGGCGGGAGCAGGGAGTGGGGCTGAAACTGGAGGAGACTGGCAGTAAGAATGCGACTTTGGGTCGCTTGCCCCATTCCCTGTTTGATACTGGCCAGCCAAGAGTGAGGTGTATCCCTGTTTCTCGCCTCCCCAACCTCAGTCCATTCTCCTAATCTCACCACCACGTCAGTACCACTCACATTCCCTCTGTTGGAGAGAACTGGTCTCAAGGTTCTTCCTAGAAGCAGGGCGGCTGGGAGATGCCACGCAGGGCCGCCTGGGCTTCCCATCACCCCTCTGTGCCGAGAAGGAAGGCATGCTTTTTGATGGCCCAATAGCAACGTCTGCCACATTATCCTAAAATTTCAGAACACTGGGAATAAAGAGAAGATTCTAAAAGCTTCCCGAATGATAAAAACCTGGTCACTTCATGTACGAAAGACCAGCAATCTGACTGACATAAGACTTTAAAACAGCAATACAAGATGCTAGAAGACAATAAGGCAACACCCTCAAAATTCTGAGATAAAATAGCTTATAGCTGAAAAGTTTCTATCCAGCCAAACTCCCACCAGATGTAAGGGGAAAGTAAAGACATTTTCAGACATGCAAGTTTTGAATCATTTGCCCACAACACATCATTTAGGAGGAAGTTACCAACAAGCATAATTCAACACAATGTGGAGTGAACAAGACTGCAGAAGACACGGACTCCAGAAAAAAACAAAGCAAAACAAAACAAAAAACCAGAGGATGCGCCCAGGAGAGTGGCAAAGGGGAAGTCCTAGGACGATAGATGTTTATCACACCTGGCAAGCAACCATGCCTAGAACAGAGGCCTGTGCAAGTGTGAAGGGGAGTCATTTAAGGAAAAAATGGAACTGATAGATTATTGAATGTGTTTGAGAATTTGGGGGAAAAATTATTACTAAGAGTTTGCCAAGTCTGTTGGATCATCTGGAGGAAAAAAGTGATGATATGTAGAAAACTAAGCAATTTAGCCAGGAGGAAGGGGGTTAGCAGTTATGAATGGCAGGAAAAGCAAAGGTTATACAAGAAGAAGATATGATTATGATATACTATCTGGTTCAGTGGTGAATAATATTTAATAGTCATAATTATATAAACACTGACTTTTTTTTTTAAGTTTTTAATTTTTATTTATTTATTTATTTATTTATGGCTGTGTTGGGTCTTCGTTTCTGTGCGAGGGCTTTCTCTAGTTGTGGCAAGTGGGGGCCACTCTTCATCGCGGTGCGCGGGCCTCTCATTATCGCGGCCTCTCTTGTTGCAGAGCACAGGCTCCAGACGCGCAGGCTTGGTAATTGTGGCTCACAGGCCTAGTTGCTCCACGGCATGTGGGATCTTCCCAGACCAGGGCTCGAACCCGTGTCTCCTGCATTGGCAGGCAGATTCTCAACCACTGCGCCACCAGGGAAGCCCAACACTGACTTTTGACCTAACTAGACATTTCAATATAATTATTTTTGGGAAAAGAGGAGGGAGGAAAGCAGTGAGAGTTAGAGTTGGGTAAGAAGTCAAAAGCCTCAACAATTTCCTTTCTAGGATTCTAATCTGTACATATTTTTGACACATGTACAAAGATTTATGTATAAAGAAGTTCACCACATCACTGAACAAGAAAAAGCAAAACAGAGACAACTTAAGTGTCTGTCAGCTGGAGGCTGGTTAAACAGATCATGGTTAAATGGAGTACAATGCAAGCTTTAAAAAAAGCCAAACAATAAACGATGACATGAACAACCAGACAGTGAAAACAAAACAGAACCAGTGGGGAGAGTTGGGTCCAATACACTACCACTTTGCGGGGGAAATAAATATATGTATCAATATATTCACATGCACAAACACTGAATCTTGTGTATCTACAATTTCTGGAAAGATACACAAAGAACTGCTAATAGTGACTGCTTCTGTGGAGGGGAACTTTGATCAGACAAGCAGGGATAGGACCTGCTTTTCACTATACACCATTTTGTTATTTAAAAATTTATGCTAGGGCTTCCCTGGTGGCACAGTGGTTGAGAATCTGCCTGCCAATGCAGGATACACGGGTTCGAGCCCTGGTCTGGGAAGATCCCACATGCCGCGGAGCAACTAGGCCCGTGAGCCACAATTACTGAGCCTGCACGTCTGGAGCTTGTGCTCTGCAACAAGAGAGGCTGCGATAGTGAGAGGCCCGTGCACCGCGATGAAGAGTGGCCCCCACTTGCCGCAACTAGAGAAAGCCCTTGCACAGAAACGAAGACCCAACACAGCCAAATAAATAAATAAATAAAATTAAATTAAAAAATTTATGCTAGTAAATGTGTTACCTATTCAAATGAATAATTTTTTAAAGGGAGTGAAAAACCAAACTGGCAAAAGGAAGAAAAAAAACAGGAACAACATAATTAGCCCTCCTTAATATCTCAGCTTAATACATCAAACAACATCTTAAAATGTCATTTCTGTATTTTTAGCATTTTTCCTTTAGGTGGCAGCAACTGCATTTTTTTTATACTGTCCATCTGTCTAGCCTTGAGGATCAGTTCAACAGTAGTGTTTGGATTTCTTATTTTCCCTTTTCATAAGAAAAATTTCTTAAAATGTTTAAGTATATATTGATGAAATGCATGGTCTGGAAATGTGCCCGAGTATTGTTATGCAAAATAATAATAATAAGTTTAAAAGCATGTTACAAATTTGTGGAAATGTAAAACAGACTGGGAAGATATTCCTCAAAATGTTGACAGTGATTATCTCTGGGTAGTAGAACAATTAACAGGTGAATTTGTTTTTCTCTTTGAGCCTTTCCAAATTTTCTACAATGAACATGGTATTTTTAAAAACCTTGTTTTTCCTTCAAGCCTGATGGGCTTAAGTGTCATCTGGCACCCAAACATTTCCAATATCACTGAGCTGTTTAATTTCTTCACTGTGAGTGAGACATTCTAGTTATAATCAATTCTGAGGGGATGTGGCAAGGATACCTATAAGCTGCCCACTAAACTGGGAGGCCAAGCCTCACAAACATTTGCACCCCTGTTGCCTAGCACACATCTGGCGCATTTCAGGTATTCAAAGACCATTTGTAGCACTGTTAAATTGCAGTGAGTTTTCAGGGAAAGGTAAAAAACTTCCTAGCCAATTCCTTATTCCTGGAGTAGTGAGGGGTAGTCCTTGCAGAGCTATTTCTGATGGCTAGCAGAAAGGGTTCTCCCATCTCAAATAAACAGGGCCACAGCATGACTCCTGGTCCCCAGAGGAGCCTGTGGGATGGTGAGTAGATCTGCCAGGTGAGTCATTGCAGTGGGACAGTGCAGGTGGACTCTGTGCTGGCTGAGGAAAAGGACCCCATCTCCCCTCTTTGAAAAGATGCATCAGCATATTTATCTGTGAGACAGAAAACAAATCTGGTGTGTGATTTATAAATCCCTCAAATACAGGAATGCAAACTGGCATGGGACACCAAAGGAGAAGAGTGAGAGTAAAAAGGTCAGGTGCCATGTGACCCAGCACTTCCATTTCTGGGTATATAACCATAAGGAATGACAGCAGGGATTTGAACAGATATTTGTACACCCATGTTCATAGCAGCATTACTCACAATAGCCAAAAAGTGAAAGCAACCTGTGTCCAACAACAGACGAACAGATAAACAAAATGTATATACATACAATGGAATATTATTCAGTCTTTAAAAGGAATGAAGTTCTAACACATGCTACATTGAAACTTGAGGACATTATACTAAGTGAAATAAGCCAGTCACAGAAGGACAGATGTTGTATGATTCCACTTATCCGAGGCATCTAGAGTAGTCAAATTCATAGGAACAGAATGTAGAATGATGTTTGCTAGGGACTGGGGTGGAGGGAGAAATTGGGAATTATTGTTTAATGGGTACAGAGTTTCAATTTTTCCAGACGCAAAGAGTTCTGGAGGTGGGTGGTGTTGATGGTTACACAGTAATGTGAATATACTTAAAGCCACTGAACTGTACACTTAAAAATGGTTGAAATGATAAATGTTATATATATTTTATTGCCAAAAAAATGCCTATATATGGAATGAGGAAGTAAGAAATATTTTCCTATATTTTACCAATATCTTAACAAGAAGAAGTTTGATGTTTCTTCCAGAACTGTTCTGTAATATAGACTTGAATTATTTGTGAATGTTAATAATGTTTGCTAACATCTAATGAGTCAGGAACTGTTTAAGGGATTTATGTACATTATCTTAATTCTCAAAACCTATGAGGTAGCCTGTGAGGTAAATACTTTTTATTATGGTCATTTTTAAGTTCAGAAATGTGAGGCTTAGAAGCTTTAAATCATTTGCCCAGGGTGCAGGGTTAGTACCTGGTAGAGCCCAGATTTGACAGATTTATTACTGTTAAGCATATTGCTCTTTTCAGAGTTTGGATTCTGCTTTTTATAATAAAAAGTTTTTTGATTGTCTTCGTCTTAACACTTTGTCCTTAAACACTTAAGAAATGTCTAAGGAAAGAAATCTGAATCAGGAGAATCCAAATGATATTGATAGGCCAGAGGATATAAGAGTTGAACAGCAATCCTTACCAAATTGTGCCTAAAACAATACCTTGGCAAGTAGACCCGCAAATTTACTATGGAGTTGGGGTACTCAAGTCTAAGTCCAAAGGTAAGGGGACTGGAAAAGCAACAATGACCAAATATTCCTTTTGGGGTAAAACTAATTTTGTAAAATAATTCTAAAATATCACTTTAATTTTTTTTTAACTTTCAGACTTTATAACTGTAATTTCTGGCACATTGTTCAGCATTATGTTTTTCAATAAGCATAAACTGGGCAAAACATTTGAATAAACTAAGGAATTCAGAGATTAATTCGTCTGTTAATTTATGGGACTCCATCTTCCCCCAAAGGATTAACTGGATGTGCTACTGCATTTGCTTTTCAAACACGTTTTAATACACACACACACACAAAGTGGATTATGCACATGCATTTACCTCTACTACCTCCCATATTCCCATGAAAGTGACAGAAAAAGTCTTTAAAGAGAATGAGATAATAACAGGAATAGGAAACAAGAAATAGTGTCATCAGCAGATGAGAAGTTTTGAGAAATTTCTGAAAGACAGAAAGCAGATGGATGGACTGAGAGAAAGTGTATGGAAAACTTCAGGCCAGGGTACAAGAAACGAGCATGTGTTTTCCTAAGGGGGACCCAGATGGGAGCTCACACTCAGTCAACAATATGCTGATGGGCTGTGGGGCTATCATAAGTGGCCTCATTAAAGAACTAGATTCAGTGCCTAGGGCCAGCTGAGCCACTTTCCTTTGACCTGTGCAAACAGAACTTGGCAGCTGAGACTTTTGCCCTTGGGCTAAAAGCCAGCCCACTGCCCTCTAGGAAGCAAGCCAGCACCTCAGAGAGGATTCTTGGTGAGGATTTTGTGGCCTAAGGTGTAAAGGATAATGATAATGAAGAAATTCTGAATCTCTGCAATAAACTCAGAGTTCATTGTACTTAAATCAGACTCAAAATGCACCTCCAAAAAAAAAAACAAAAATGCACCTCCACCCACTCCACCTGGAAACTTCTGGTTCCCCCAACCTGCTTGCTTGCTTTTTGACCACAGGAGGCCCTACAGAGAAGCTTTCCTGTCCGCAAACCCCACCTACTTATACAAAAGCTGTCAGTCATTCTATTCAAGAGCTTCTTGGGGAAACAAATCTAAACAATTGAAGAGGAAACCCACACAAGCTATCTCTACTAAATTAAGGTGTTTGTTTAGTTCTTAATTCATTCATGTAAATGGACAGCAGGGAACATCAAACTTGTGAGAAAAAACATGCAAAAGTGAAAGACTTAGAAAAATAAATTAAATAACTGAGGCTGAAGGAAAAAGATAATCCAAGTGGTTAAAGAGAATTTTTTAAAAAACATAATTAACACACACAAATCAATCACATTCCTAATACTTATATTAGTCAATTAAGAAAATTAATATTTAAAACATTTCCAATAAGAGCAATAAAAATGCTAATTGCATCATCAGCGGAATTTATAACCTACTGCATTCTTAAGGCAATTATAGTCTGTGATAAAAAGTAACAATCAGAGAACTGGAAAGAGTTCTTAGAAACTAAAAATTAAAATTTCAGTGGAATTGCTAAATAATATAGACACAATGTAAGATCAAGTTGGTTACCTGGAAGATAAAGTAAAGGAAATAAAAAGACAGAGAATATGAGAAAAAATGAACACACGTGGAAGTTAGTAATAGGAAGTCTAATATTTATCTAAATGTGATTCTAGAAGGTATAGGGACTATGGAGAAAAAGAAATAGTCAAGAAAATAATGAAATAAATTTCCTTACACTAAAGAGTTTTTAGATTGACAAAGCCCACCAATTACAGAGCAGGAAAAACAAACAAAAGCACATTCTAGACACCATGGTGAAATTTTAGAATTCTAAGAAGAGGAAGAAATCCTAAAAGCTTCCAAAGATGGGAGAAATAAAAAAGAACAATAATCAGACTGTCATCCAATTTCTTTTCAGCAATACTAGTACCAGAAGACAACTAATTAATAAAACAAATATATATTGAGTATATACTGTGTGTTAGACACTATTTTAGATCCTTCGGATAAATCAGTGAATCAAACAGACCAAAATCCTGCCCTGGTGGATCTTATATTCTATTGGCAAAATGTCCAAAATCCTGAGGGGAAAAAATGAATCTTAGTATTCTAAATCTGGCCAAACTATCAATCAAATGTGAGGGCTAAAAAAGACATTTATCTATCTATCTATCTATCTATCTATCTATCTATCTATCTATCTATGTATTGTGGTGAAGGAAAGTACAGCACTTATTGTAGGGTGCCAAGCAAGGAGAACGGGCAGCACATACTCAAAAGACCAGAACTCCACAATAGCTTTCAGGCAAGGATTTTTAAAGGCAACGTTTGGGGTGAGGGTCACCCAGTATGTGATTAGCTTGTGGACATTTTTCTGTTTGGTTGGTGGTGAGGAAACAGAGTGATATTTCCGGAATCTTAATCATCAACCTTCTGGTTCCAACCAGTCTGGGGTCTACATGCTTGTGATCAGCATGTAGTCACCATTCTCCACCAAGTGGAGAGGGTCTTAGTTCCTGCAGAACAACTCAAAGATATGTGTCAGGTTGCTATATATATCCCTTGAGGAGGAGCTAGGAATCCTGTGACTCTGTTGTATCACTGAACTATTTATTAAGCTATCATTACTTTTCTTGCTTGACTGCTTTTCCTTTCTTTCTGCATTCCCTCACTTCTCTAATCAGTAACTTCTTCACTCTGCTCTTTGGAACTCAAGGAAGGCCTAAGAGACTAAAGCTCTAAAAACAAGAGACATGGAGTGGCTTTTGTACCTAGGAGGGCCTGGTTGGCTCCAATCCCCCCCCCCCCCCTTTTTGGATACTCTTCAATCCTCAGGGGAACAGGATGGGACAAAAAGGGAATAAAGTTTTGGATAGAGAGATTAATCATAAACTTGGCAGGTAAACTCGGTTTCAATCCCCACTCCTGTTTTAACATTCCCCAAACCTTTGAGAGAGTGGGTGACTATTGCTCTGACTACTTCCTGCTGAAACAGGGCACAGTTTTGTCTCAGTTTGGGGAATGGACACAGAGTTGGAAATATTCCTGAGTTCCAGGTCTTGGATCTGAGTCTTGCATGATTAAGATCTTTGTCCCTTGGTCCACTGTTTTGGTGCAACAGACCCAATTAGAAGTCGGAGGAGGAGTGAACACCCAAACTTTAATAAACCTTGGAAAATAAATCTCATTCCTTGAGTTCAGTCTGGAACCAGTCTGGACCTGGCCCTTCTGAGGAGACTTGTTATAGCCAGGTAGCCAATTGCCTAAAAAAAGACCATTTTTAGAGATTTAGGAATTCAGAGAACTTATTTCTTACACAACACAAAACAAGAACTTAAAGAAGTAATCCAACAAATAGTAGTCCAAGAAAGAAAACAAGAAGCAATGCTATCTGAATATGAGCCAGAGGAATTACAGAAAGCAAGAAAAGGAGTAAAGGAAAGAGGGTAGGAAGGATCTCTAAGTTCTTCAAGCTTAGAAGAATCTCATTTAAGCTGCAAATTTTTAATTAAATAAGATTATATTTCCTTCTCAATGAGGGTTCATCCACACAACTCAGTTGATAGTAATAGCTGGCAGTTATAGAGGACCTATGTGCCTGGCACTGTGCTGAGTGCTTTATATGGATTAACGTTTTTACTCTTCAGAAGACTTAATTATAATTACAGAGCAGAATATAACTATATTAAAATATGATCACATAGATACATATACACGTATCTGCACATTAGAGGTGTGTTGAGAGATGGACTCTTATAACTGGGATTCAAAAAAGTCTCTCTTAATAAATAAACCCAGAAGTAGAAGTATAGGCACATTATTTAAAGTTATAAAGAATAATTTAAATATAATTTTTTGAAACATTAGAAATATATTATAAATAATATAACTAACACAAATTAGGTGATGGAGGGATACAGAGAAGTTGGGAAGAAGTATGAACATAAGAAATTACTCATCTTTCCTAGATGGGAGTCAGTACATACTTTCTAAATTTGCCAAATCGAGAAATGAAGCTGTAAGCATATTATTTTAAATTATAATGGTAACTGTGGCATGATCTAGCAACAGTAACTGTTAACAGTGCTTGTTTCTAAAGAACGGGGCTAGGCTGCAATGGTATGGATATCATATCCATCTTATTTTATTTTTTAAAAATTTTTATTGGAGTATAGTTGATTTATAATGTTATGTTAGTTCCTGCTATACAGCAAAGTGAATCAGTTATACATATACATATATCCACTCTTTTTTAGATTCTTTTCCCATATAGGTCATTACAGAGTACTGAGTAGAGTTCCCTGTATACAGTAGGACCTTATTAGTTATCTACATATCCATTTTATACTCTTCTGTACTGATAAATTTTTTTCTTATTATGTGTGTATAAAACTGCCATAGAATAATAATAAACTGCTTCAACAGTATTAAATACATTAATATTTTTAAAGAGTGAAAGCATACTAAACTAATCTTTTCCACAAACATAACAATAATATTTAATATAGATATATGTTGCTTAGTCATAGTTGCTAAATGTCCTCAAAGATTCACAGTTTTTAGGAGAAGTTTTTAGGTGAAAGAGAGTTTAGCATATTACTTACTTGACTTTTTTAAGTTGAAAAGAAAAAGTAAAATCCACTATCCAGGTTTTCTGATTTCAAACTGGGGAAAGTTGCAAAGATTGTGTGTCCTAAACTTTTTGACCCTACAAATGACTCAAAAACTGATGAACTAAAAACTTTGCACTTTCAAAAAAGGAATTCATCACTGAGGATTACTTATCTGTCAAACTAGAATAAAATGCATTTTGTATTAAGCAAGCTTCTTTAATGCTTAATATTTATTGAGTCGGGGATGCTGTGGTGAAGTGGACAGAGCTCAGGTCAGAAAACCTTTCTGTCCCAGCTCTGTCCCCAACTAGCCTAGTGACCTGAGGCCACCACTTAATCTTTAGTTCCTTCATTTGTAGAGTGTGGATATAATCTCCCTCCTCACTACTTCATACTGTCCCTATGAGGATCAGAAAGGATAAATCAATTGAAAGTCCTTTGAAATATTACAAAGTGCTCTGAGATTACAATGTAGTATTATTTGGATGATAGAATTTCAAAGTTGGAAAGAACTTAGAAATTATCTAGTCAAATTTCTTTAATTCGGTCTCTTTTTCTCATCTATTACCTGCTTAGAGTCCCTTCATATATTATTACAAAGAGTCTTACAACAGAAATTGATTTAAAACTATATTCTTCTGAACTATGCCCTCTTCTAAAATTACAAAGAATCGTATCCTGTTAATGCTGCAAGGGACTTTGCCAGCCATCTCATCTAATCTTCTTGTTTTAACATGAAGCAATAGCAGCCCAAAGAGGGTGGCTGGCCTAAGACAAACACAGGACGATGAACTCAGACCTTGGATTAGAACCCGGGTTCCCAGACTCGCAGTCACATGATCTTTTCCCAGGTCACAGCTGAATCAAGAAAAGAATGACCATTTATGGATAATCACAGTTAATAAAGGTATATATTAACCTGACAAGGTATAATTAACCTGACAAGAGTATGCTAATTATTTCTAACCATTTTTGCTATGTTCAAAAGATTTTTCTTTCCTTAAAAAGCAACTATATGACAAAATAAACTAAACAACAAAAATATAAAAATTAAGGGAAAAATTTTTAATTAAAAAAAAGTACTTATGCTTGAAAAAAATAATATAAATACATAGACCCAAATTATTCTCTAAATAAAACTAAGATTGTAAGTATCAGAACAGTCAGGCATTTAATAGTCAAATTAATTACCAACATTTCAGTGACACTTGATCTCACTTAGTTCCTCATACAAATCCCTGGGAGAGAGACAGAAGAGTATAAATGGTTAGGAACACAGCGCTTTAAGTCAAGCCATAAGTTCAAATTCCAGCTCTGCCATTTACTAGATACGTAAATTTTGAAAATGTACTCTATCTACCTAAGCCTCAATTTCCTCATCTGTATTATGGGAATCAAAATAATAATTATTTCATAGGGTTGTTGTAAGGATTAAAATACAATTCACATAATTCAATAAACAGCATCACTCATTGTTATCACTTAGGATTTTCACAGATGGAGAAACCAGAGCTCACAGCAATTATTTACTCAAGACTGCCCAGCTAGTAAGTGGTAGAGACAAAACTGAAATCTATTTAGCTTTGCTAAAAGTTCCAGCTCTTTCCACAACCAAAAGAAAGATTTTCCTCCTAAGTAGGACAGCTCTGTCAGCCAATTTCAGATGATAAGGCCTCTAAACGGTTGCATCTCTGCTAGCCTGCCAAAGAAATCACTTGACTCTTTCAAGTTCACAAGCCTCCGTGTGCTGTTGAGGGGGTGGGGTGGGGTTGCTGCCTGCCTGTGTCACACAACCCTCTCCTGTACTCTTAGGACCCTGACTCTGCATCCCAAGAGGAGACACATGTCCTTCACTCCCCTCCCCCATCTCAGGCTGCTCCTGCCAGAATTGGGAAAACCTTTATCCTTTTTTCTCCCAGTGACTGAGTGCAGGCTCTTCAGCACTCAAATCGCCCTCAAGCACCCTTGATTTTTCTCTGAGAGGGCTCGTGCAAATTTGACTCCCCCTGTTCTAGAGGTTAGGGGACCCAGTCTTTTTATTTTTGTAACTCTCAGAGCCCAGCATGAGCTGACATTCATTAACACTTCATAAATGTCTGCTGGAAAAAGATTGGAAGGAAGAAGAAAGGGAGAAAGAGGTGCAGGGAGGGAGGAAGAGGGAGAGGGAGGTAGGTACCAGTGGTCTTGTCACTCTAGAGTTCCTAAAAAAGGCATAGCATTGAGGTCACCTCCCTTGTTCCAAAAACATTTAACAATATTTATATATTTATCTATCTATCTATCTATCTATCATCTATCTATCTCTGGAAGTATTGATAATAGAGAAATCACTTTAATTTTAGTCTCAGAAATCAAGTTTAAAATCTAGGAGACTGTGTGTGTGTGTGTGTGTGTGTGTGTGTGTGTGTGTGTAAAAGTCTGAGTTAGACTGGGACCATGAAGGTTGAATTGCAAATATGAGTAAAGTCCAATAGCAGGACATGGAGATTAAAAGCCCTATGTTCTTCTTAGAGATATGCCTCCAAACTGTATAAACTTGGGTAAGTCACACTCTCAGAACTGTTAAAATAGAAGTAATTTTAAAGGATGTCACTCTTACAGAATTGTCACAGACAAAAATGATAAGGTATTTTAAACAGTCAATTTTGAAAGGACCCATAGCAGTGATCACTGCACTTTCTGAATTTTACAATGCCTATTGATCTTTATGGACCATATTCTATCATTTGAGTTTTTTCTAGTTGCACTTTCTCCCTACCTCAACTAATACCTCTAGAATTCATAACTTTTGGCTATACAGCCATTTGTTCCCACTAATTCTGTCTCTGAAATGACTTTAGAATCTGTTCCTGGCCTCTCTGTTCCCACTGGGACTCTCCTAGTCTTTTAATAATTCTCACTTAGATGCAATAGCCTTTTTAACAATCATTTTCCATTATATCTGCTTCACCCTAGGATATTTAAATAAATTCAGACTGCCCATGTCATGTATCTCTGAGAGTATGCAAAAGATCAGCTTTTGGCAGCAGATATCTTTGATATATCCTTCAATATTCTCTGGTTTCTAATCCCTTGGCACATGATTCCAGCTCCTAATACCAGTCACAGACTCTCGCAGCTTTGATTACCTGGGTGGACATGCTTCTCTTTCACCGTGTGTTCTCTTTGACTCAACATCATTTTTATTCACAAACTCATATCTGCAACCCTAGGTAAAAAGTATTTTCATTGCCTCATTCTGGCTATGACTGACTCATGCTAGCCCACCGGCCTACTCATCATGAAAAGGAGATCAGGCAAAGTCTGTCGTTAAAGTGTCATTCCAACACTCAAATTGTAACATGGTACTCTCTGATTCCAGTGCCAAGAGCAAAATGTCAGTGTGGTTGCTCAAGATTTGGGGACTTGGCTGGGTGGGTATGAGGCACAAATGATCTTTGGCGACAGAAGCCTGGTGGGAAGGAAAACAGAAGCCAACTTTTGGGGAACGACCACCACTGGAATGGAAGGTGAACTGGGAGGAACTGGCCAGGCTCCAAATGCAGGCCCTGGAAATAGTTATTAGGGAAGCCAAGGCAGGAGGTCTCAACAGTCTCAGCTACCAATCCAGAAGCTATTGGTCCTGCCATGGAGGCAGAGGGGATGGTAGTTAGCCAAGCCGGCAGCAAATGACACTCTTCAAATTTTCACCTTAAAAAGCATACAGATAAATCCTGGCTGAACACTCCATTTATTCCTTCAGTAAATAGTTAGTCACTAACTATATATCAGGCATTGTGTTAGGCATTGAATACACAAAGGAAAAAGAAAGTAGGCATGGTGACTTCTTTGGCAAGCTTTGTTAAATAACTTGGCACGCACCACTCTTCTGTACTGTCTTGTCAATATTAGAATAGGTTTTGGATCAGTAGATGTGGCTTCTGGCCAGTGCATTTATGCAAACAATTCTCAGATGTGCCACAAATATGTGGCCAACATAACATTATAGCCTCCATCCCTGCTCTGGAATAATGACAGTCTTTCAAAAAAAGGAAACTTCATAGGCAAATAATAAAAATATACGTTGGTGGCTTCTGGATGTCTTGAATTTTCCAAGCAGTTTTTTCAATTGGCCATCCCTCTATATTCAACTCAAAAAAATCCCAACCTGGAATCCCCGAGAGTTAATCATCACAGCACAGTTTTCAACAATACACCCATGTGTTTATGCTAACTGTCAAGAGTACTTGGTGATCCAACATGAAATGATTTCATTTTGTTGAACTTGCTTCTTACAGCAAGATTAGTAACAAAAAAGTTTAGTCTCTTGAGAAGAAACTAGTTCATATCACTAAGAATCAGTGTCCAGTGAAAAAGAAGACAAATAAAGAGGCATGTCATATTCTTGGCTTGAAAGACAGACATTGTAAAGATGTCACTTTTTCCTAAAACCAACCTATAAATTTATTACAACTCAATAAAATTCTAATGGAATTCTTTTGGCACCTGGGAAAACAATTTTATAATTTGGAAGTATAAAAATGTGCAAGAATAGCCAGGAAGATCCTGATACAGAAGAATATTAGGGAGGATTTTGCCAGTTATTTAAACTGCAGTATTTACTGCTTATCAATATCCTTCTGCAGGAATAGACAGAGGAAGACTAAAACAAAATATTTGAATACAGAATTAGATACGACTATGATTTGATTATATAATAAAACGATGAAAAGAAATGTGTTATTTGGACAACCAGTTTAATCATTTGGAGAAAAAATAAAGTTGGGTCCCTACCTTGAACTTTCAGATGTAATAAAGATTTAGAGTACTAAAAACTTTTAGATAAATACTTTTATAATGTTTAAGTGAAAGAGGGCTTGAAAACCTGACACTTGGCTGTCCCAGCATCAGATCCCTGCCCTGCCCACCGAGGGTGGGATTCCCCACTTTGAGTAGTCTTGGTATGACAGAGTATACTGCCTGCACTTTAGGAGCTGAGGAGAAGGACCCTCCTCCAGCTCACACACGTGGCCTTGTGGGGACTCCCTGTGAGTTGCTGGCTAAAAAAGCGTTCAGATTTTCAGATGGCTCTTCTCCGAAGTAAGACACTAGTACACTACACTAGTACATCTCATTGCCCACCTTCCTGGAAGGAGCAATGGCCTTTGGGTTTAGAATCCAAGGAAGAAAGGGTTCAGTCAAGGGACATATTAAAGATTCCACTGAACTGGAAAGTGAAACTCTTCCTTTTTCATATCTTGGCATACAGACAGAAAAGAAAGTTCACGTGTAGACTGGGCAGTTAACTCTGACTATAAAGGGAAAGTGAGTTATAGCATAATAGGGGCAGAGAGGTGATCCCCAGATACACCACCACATACTCTATGGCCAGTGTTAAAAGTCAGTAGGGAACACGCTAGTAACACTACACAAGCAGGGCCACTATGTGCTTAGATCCCTTCGAAATGAAAATTTGGGTCACCTCCACTAGTAAAGAACCTTAACCAGCTAAAGAACAAGTGGAGGGCAAAGAATCAGTTTTGTATTTTCAAGATTGTATAAATGTATTTTGGGTTATGAATCCCAGGACTGACTAACTTTAATGTCAGTATAGCCCCATTTTAGGCACCACGTCTGTGTGGAGGAAAGGGAACCCTCCTACACTGTTGGTAGGAATGTAAACTGGTACAGCCACTATGGAGAACAGTATGGAGGTTCCTTAAAAAACCAAAAATAGAGCTACCATATGATCCAGCAACTGGACTCCAGGGCAGAGAAAACCATAATTTGAAAAGATACATGCACCCCAATGTTCATTGCAGCACTATTTACAATAGCCAGGACATGGAAGCAACCTAAATGTCTATCAACAGAGGAATGGATAAAGAAGATGTGGTACATATATAAAATGGAATATTACTCAGCCATAAAATGAAATAATGCCATTTGCAGCAACATGGATGGACCTAAAGATTGTCATACTGAGTGAAGTAAGTCAGACAAAGACAAATATCAGATGATATCGATTATATGCGGAGTCTAAAAAAAAAGTGTACAAATGAACTTATCTACAAAACAGAAATAGAGTTACTGTTGTAGGAAACTATCTTATGGCTACTGAAGGTAAGGGGAGGGGGAGGGATAAATTGGGAGATTGGTATTGACATATACACACTACTGTATGTAAAATAGATAACTAATAAGAACCTACTGTAAGGACTTCCCTGGTGGTGCAGTGGTTAAGAATCCACCTGACAATGCAGGGGACACAGGTTCAAGCCCTCGTCTGGAAGGATCCCACATGCCACAGAGCAACTAAGCCCATGTGCCACAATTATTGAGCCTGCACTCTAGAGCCCGCGAGCCACAACTACTGAGCCCGTGTGCCACAACTACTGAAGCCCATGTGCCTAGAGCAAGTGCTCTGCAACAAACAGAAGCCACAGTAATGAGAAGCCCATGCATCACAACAAACAGTAGTCCCCACTCATCGCAACTAGAAAAAGCCCGCACGCAGCAACGAAAACCCAATGCAGCCAAAAATAAATTAATACATTAATTAATTAAAATAAATAAAGAGATAAATACCCCCCCCCCAAAAAAAAGAACCTACTGTACAGCACAGGGAACTCTACTCAATACTCTGTAATGGCCTATATGGGAAAAGAATCAAGAAAAGAGGGGATATATGTATATCTATAACTGATTCACTTTGCTGTACACCTGAAACTAACACAACATTGTAAATCAACTATATTCCAATAAAAATTTTTTTTAAAAAGCACAAAGTCTGTTCAAGGTTCAGAGAGGAAGACGCATCTTCTTGTTTACAAATAGTTCTGCAGAGAAAGTTTATACCATCTGCTAATTTTCATCTTGCTCTCTCTTCTCTCTCCATCCCCTACCTCCTGGCCCTTGGAACTCTCTCCACCTCTCTCTTTCTGCTTTATGATACTTCACTATTCAATCCCTCAATCTGTCAGGCTATATCCCACCTCCATCCACTCGCACCCTGTCCCCTTCCTCCCCCTCCTTCCATGCTGCTCACCTACTACCATCTGAGATTCCACCTAACAGTCCTCTCTGAAGCCTCACAAGTATATGCCCGGAAAGACTGATCACTTGCTCCTTATTTATGTAGGAGTACTTTAATACTTTATTGTCATTATAGGTTTACATGTTTGTCTCTGCTTACCAAACTCACCTTTAAAACTCCAGAGCTTTCACTCTTATTCAACATAGTTTTGGAGGTCCTAGCCATGGCAATCAGAGAAGAAAAAGAAATAAAAGGAATGCAAATTGGAAAAGAAGAAGTAAAGCTGTCACTGTTTGCAGATGACACGATACTATACATAGAAAATCCTAAAGATGCCACCAGAAAACTTCTAGAAGTAATCAATGAATTTGGTAAGGTTTCAGTATACAAAATTAATGCACAGATATCTCTGGCATTCCTATACACAACAAAAAATCAGAAAGAGAAATTAAGGAAACAATCCTATTTACCATCACAACAAAAAGAATAAAATACCTAGGAATAAACCTACCCAAGGAGGCGAAAGACTTGTACTCAGAAAACTATAAAACACTGATGAAAGAAATCAAACATGACATAAACAGGTGGAGAAATATACCATGTTCTTGGATTGGAAGAATCAATACTGTGAAAATGACTATACTACCCAAAGCAATCTACAGATTCAATGCAATCCCTATAAAACTACCAATGGCATTCTTCACAGAATTAGAACAAAAAATTTTACAATTCGTATGGAAACACGAAAGACCCCAAATAGCCAAAGCAATCTTGAGAAAGAAAAACGGAGCTGGAGGAATCAAGCTCCCCAACTTCAAACTATACTACAAAGCTACAGTAATCAAGACAGTATGGTACTGGCACAAAAACAGAAATATAGATCAATGGTACAGGATAGAAAGCCCAGCGGTAAACCCACGCACATATGGTTACCTAATCTACAACACAGGAGGCAAGAACATACAGTGGAGAAAAGACAGCCTCTTCAATAAGTGGTGCTGGGAAAACTGGACAGCTACAGGTAAAAGAATGAAATTAGAACACTCCCTAACACCATACACAAAAATAAACTCTAAATGGATTAAAGACCTAAATGTAAGATCAGACACTAAAACTCTTAGAGGAAAACATAGGAAAAACACTCTGACATAAACCACAGCAAGATCTTTTTTGACCCACCTCCTAGAGTAATGGAAATAAAAACAAAAATAAACAAATGGGATCTAACAAAACTTAAAAGCTTTTGCACAGCAAAGGAAACCATAAACAAGATGAAAAGACAGCCCTCAGAATGGGAGAAAATATCTGCAAATGAAACAATGGACAAAGGATTAATCTCCAAAATATACAAACAGTTCATGGAGCTCAATATCAAAAAAACAATCAATTCAATTAAAAAATGGGCAGAAGACCTAAATAGACATTTCACCAAAGAAGACTTACAGATGGCCAAAAGGCACATGAAAAGATGCTCAACATCACTAAATATTAGAGAAGTGCAAATCAAAACTACAATGAGGTATCACCTCATACCGGTCAGAATGGCCATTATTAAAAAATCTAGAAACAATAAATGCTGGAAAGGGTGTGGTGAAAAGGGAACCCTCCTGGGGCTTCCCTGGTGGTGCAGTGGTTAAGAATCTGCCTGTCAATGCAGGGGACACAGGTTCAAGCCCTGGTCTGGGAAGATCCCACATGCCGTGGAGCAACTAAGCCTGTGCGCCACAACTACTGAGCCTGTGCTCTAGAGCCCAAGAGCCACAACTACTGAGCCCACGTGCCACAACTACTGAAGCCCATGTGCCTAGAGCCCATGCTCTGCAACAAGAGAAGCCACCACAGTGAGAAGACTGTGCACCACAATGAAGAGTAGTCCCCGCTCATCTCAACTAGAGAAAGCCCTCACGCAGCAACAAAGACCCAATGAAGCCAAAAATAAATAAATTTATTTAAAAAAAAAAAAAGAAAGAAAAGGGAACCTCCTGCACTGTTGGTGGGAATGTAAGTTGATACAACCAATATGGAGAACAGTATGCAGGTTCCTTAAAAAACTAAAAATAGAACTACCATATGACTCAGCAATCCCACTACTGGGCATATACCCTGAGAAAACCATAATTCAAAGAGAGACATGTACCACAATGTTCATTGCAGCACTGTTTACAATAGCCAGGACATGGTAGCAACCTGAATGTCCATCGACAGATGAATGGATAAAGAAGATGTGGCACATATATACAATGGAATATTACTCAGCCATAAAAAGAAACGAAATTGAGTTATTTGTAGTGAGGTGGATGGACCTAGAGTCTGTCATACAGAGTGAAGTAAGTCAGAAAGAGAAAAACAAATACCGTATGCTAACACTTATATATGGAATCTAAAAAAAATAAAAATTAAAAACAAAAATAATGGTACTGATGAACTTAGTAGCAGAACAGGAATAAAGATGTAGACATAGAGAATGGACTTGAGGACACGGGGTGGGAGGGGGAAGCTGAGGCGAAGTGAGAGTAGCATTGACATATATACACTACCTAATGTAAAATAGTTAGCTAGAGGGCAGCAGCCGCATAGCACAGGGAGATCAGCTTGGTGCTTTGTGACCACCTAGAGGGGTGGGATAGGGAGGGTGGAAGGGAGGCTCAAGAGGGAGGGGATATGGGGATATATGTATGCATATGGCTGATTCACTTTGTTGTACAACAGAAACTAACACAGTATTGTGAAGCAATTATACTCCAATAAAGAGCTATTAAAAAAATTTTTTTAACTCCAAGGCTTGGCACTGAGAATAGCACAGAGTAGGTGCTCAAAATGCCTGTGGACTAAACTATTGAATCGCCAGTGTTAGAGGTAGGTTGAGAATGAACAGACTCCCAGCCATAGACTTTTTTTTTTAATTGAAGTATAGTTGATTTACAATGTTGTGGCAATCTCTGCTGTACAGCAAAGTGACTCAGTTATACACGTATAGACATTCTTTTTTATATTCTTTCGCATTATGGTTTATCACAAGATATTGAGTATAGTTTCCTGTATATAGTTTTCTATACAGTAGGACCTTGTTGTTTATCCATTCTAAATGTAATAGTTTGCATCTACCAACCCCAAACTCCCAGTCCATTCCTCTCCCTCCCCCCCCTCCCCCTTGGCAACTACAAATCTGTTCTTTATGTCTATGAGTCTGTTTCTGTTTTGTAGATAGGTTCATTTGTGCCATATTTTAGATTCCACATATAAGTGATATCATATAGTATTTGTCTTTCTCTTTCTGACTTACTTCACTTACTGTGATAATCTCTGGTTGTACATAGACTTTCAAAGGAACAAATATTCCTCTAGGTTTACTCTGCCCTAAATAACTAAAGCTTATACCCACAAGCACATGGAAAGAGCCAGAATTAATTGTCCTCTAGAACATGTAAAATACAGCTGTTTTTCAGGTTCAACACTTAAGGGGGAAAGCTACCAGGCCTGTGTGTCCGAAAAGATCCTAGTAATAACCAATGAGCCTTTTTCTACCTTTGGACCTGACAATGTGACTCTCCTCTCCCTTTTCTGTTCAAAGGGCAAGAGGAAGTTGTACAAGCACACGACATAGTCTGTAGTGCATTTTCAGTTTCAGTGATAATTACGGCTAGGAGGAGTTCAGTACTATTGGCTGTATTTCACAGTTTGCATTTTTGTTACAAACTTCAATCACTCACTGACTGAGTTCTTCTTCCTTTCCCTAAGATTTCCTTAGGTCTGATAACTTTCTTGGTAAACACACTGTATATTAATAGCAAGTGAAATTCTGGGAAATTTCTATTTCCTTCCTTTTTTCTCAAAAACACTGTTTTTCATTTTTATCCACCATCATTTTCAGAAGTATATTTTACATGACAGGAGTCTTGTAACCTCTCCAAATGGTCTCTATTTCCTCCTGAGAATATTTCAATCATTTTTGTTTCTGGTTGACCTAATTTTAATTATGATTCCACTGGTCATGGGGCTACTCACATCCAGCTTTCTGTTCTATGTAGTTACTCATTGAGCCAGATTTTTAAATCCACAAACTCAGAGCAAAGTAGCTACCATTGGGAAGACACATTTAAGCTTTGGGGATAGTAGAAGCTATTTTATGCACTAAAGCAGTAATTTGCCAAATGTTCCCTGGTGATCTGAGAAAAAAATTGGTGAATTTTTCATGGTATTTAATTTGCTTCCAGGGATTTAGGGAAAAGGAGAATCTGAGCTAATATGAACAAATGGGTAATCTTAGGTGTTACCTGTCCTAAAATCAATACTGTTGCCTAATTGAGTGAGCATGTACAGGAAATGTGCTCAAAGATACAGGCCCAGCTCTCTGAACACTGAAATGCTTAAGTTCCTTTCTCAGGAAAATAACTATAGGAGAAATTCTGTTTCTCCCTCATGACTTCTCTCAAAGTTAATTTTTTACTTTATGCACCAAATAATGGTAAAAACACGCATGTATTTTTAAATCTCAGGTTACCAAATATCAGGAATTTCTTGTTTACGTTCACCATTTCAAACTTAGAAAGTCAATATTTAGGAAAATTAAAAAGTGGTCCTTTAATGACTTTATAAATTACCCTTTCCACTCCATTATAATCACCACTAAGTCCCCAAATAGTCTACATCCTCAAGGGAATTCCTGACAATAAATTCCTTTGAAATAATCTGAACAGACTGGAATATTCCACAAATATCTGTGGAGTTTTTACTGTGCTCCAGGTACTGGGCCAAACAATGGAGACAAAACAGTGACTAAAAGAGACATCATCCTTACTTTCATGAAATTTACAAACTAGCTGGGGAGATTGCTATAACAGGCCTTCATGTCTAATCAAAACTCTGAGATTTTGATCCCAATAATATATTGAATTCATCTGGTCAAGATCACCACTGATCTTCATATGGTGATCTAAATCCAATTGTCCATTCTCAGTCAATCTTACTCAGCTTCTCAAAACATTTGATGCAGTTGATCACACCCTCCTTTTCTAAACATTTCTTTAATGGATGTCCAATTTCTTTTTTTTCTTAAAATATTTATTTATTTATTTATTTATTTATTTATTTATTTATTTGGCTGTGCCGGTCACACGGGATCTTCATTGCCACATGTGGGATCTTCGTTGTGGCATGCGGGATCTTTAGCTGCGACATGCGGGATCTTTTAGTTGCGGCATGCAAGCTCTTGTTCACTGACCAGGGATTGAAACAGGGCCCCCTGCATTGGAAGACAAAGTCTTAACCACTGGACAGCCAGAGAAGACCTGAAGATTTTTTGATGTGGACCATTTTTAAAGTCTTTGTTGAATTTGTTACAATATTGCTTCTGTTTTATGTTTTGGTTTTTTGGCCAGGAGACATGTGGCATCTTAGCTCCCCGACCAGGAATCGAACACACACCCCCTGCATTGGAAGGCAAAGTCTTAACCACTGGACAGCCAAAGAAGTCCCCAATTTCTTGGTATGACTGCTAAATTCATATTTTCTAAATTTGACACTTTTATATGTCTATCTTGCCTACCCAATGCCCCCTCTCAGAGATCTAATAGCATCTTAAACTAAACCTGTCCTGAATGGAACTCTTAGAGGGAACTTTGTTCCCTTCTGCACTCCACAAAAATCTACTTCTCTCCTCCTGTTCACTATTTTATTAAATGGAAACTGTATTCATTCACTTCATCAGGTTAAAGATCTTGGAACTGGCCGTAATTTTTCTTTCTTTCATACTCCTTATTTAACTGATCAGAAAACACTATTGGATTTATTTTCAATTTATATCACAATATTACTGTCTCCAACCACCTTCATCAGTATTATCTTAGTTCAAGACAACATTTTCTATCATCTGGATTATTCCAGTAGATTCCCTATGCATCTCTTTGATTCCACTCTTTTGTTCTATTCTCCACACAGCAGTGAGAGAGAGACTTTTGAAAGTCTCATCATGTCATTTCCTCGTTTATATCCTTTCCATGGCTCCCCATGACACTTAGAGTAAAATCCTTACCATGACGTATAAGACTCTACGATCTGGTCTTTGCCTGCCTCTTCGCTCACCTTCCCTCCTATTCTTCTTGCTATTCCTGGAGTTTGCTCTGTACCTTCCCACTTTGAGGCCTTGGCATTTGTGCCCCTCTGCCTAGAATATTGTTCACCTAGATGTTACAAGCCTCTATTCTTCAGTTCATATGTGTCTCTATTCAAATGTTAACTTTTCAGAGAGGACTTCCCTTACTACTAAACTACTAAAACAGCACAACCTCTCCATCTCCTTCTCTTCATCCTCTTGACCTGTTTTATTTTCTTTCTGGTTCTTATCACTCCTTGACATTGTGTGTATGCGTGTGTGTGTGTGTGTGTCTATTGTGTGTCTCTCCAAGAGATTCAAGATTCAAGAGCACAGTAAACTTTGCCTCATTCACTCTTGTATCCCAATGCCTAGAACAATGAGTGTCTGACACATTCTAAGTACTCTTCAAATGTAGGTTACATAAGTGAATGTGATGATAGTAAAAAGGAAAATTACAGAGGATGTCAAGATATCATACATAGTTATGCAACTTAGATTGAGGTATCAGGGAAGCCAGTAAAGGAAGCAATAATGCGTCCTGGTTAACATCTATAAATAGAAAAGGCAGCTCACAAATGTGCATAACAGAATTCTCTAATACTCTCAAGACAGTTGCACATCCCTCCTTCTGAGCTGACCCATTAGTGGTAGGCATAAAAGCTCTATTCAAGAAAAATGTTTTTCATGTATAGTTTGCTTTTGCTTTTTCCCAGAGAAATGTGACCAGCAATATCTCATTTATCTGTGTAACAGATCTGTTACATAGTCAGACAAGAGAGATGAAAGGAAAAGGGGAAAGAAAGGAATAATACCAGTTTTGTCTTAATAAAAAGGCAATGAAACAGAGAGAAGTCTTGTGACATACCCAGCATGATAACAGTAGAGCTAGACATGTAATGAATCCTTCTAGCTTATTATTGATCTCTGCTTCTAGGACCTGAGATGCGGGGTGGGGAGGAGGTGGGAGAGATGGGGGAGAGAAATTTCTACATATCAATCCAGAGTGGATATGTTTTCTGTTATATCTTCTCAACCCAAACCACCACCTGTAATTCCCATCATGACTCCCTTTAGGTTTGCAGTGCAAGAAGTAGAAAAGGTGTAGAAGGAAAGAGTGGGTGTTCTAAAAATAACTGTTGAATTGATAAATTAGTTGGTAAGAGAAAAGGGAACAAGAAAGAAGATTTTGTTGTATGTGAATACATGTGAATTCACACGTACACGCACACAGGTACGATTCCTAATGGTTTGAGCCTATGTGAAGAAAAGGAATTTAATTAATAGCATGAAAAGAATTGTAATTTATGGAATTGGAATACGGAATTGAATGGAGAATTTATCTTCATTTCTCTGACTTCCGTGTTTATAGTCTCAGTGACCTCTCAACCACCAGATAGTTCTTATTTATGACAAAGTATCTTCTTTTCAAAATGATAAAAGAACTATATTTGTCAAGTACAACTTTATTGATATATCAAATTTAATTGTGTAATACATTTTCCCACTCCAGTCCTGGTATGTGGTAAGATCAAAATGACAGTAACAAACAGTATCAACTTGACTTGGCCCTCAGAATCCCTTAATCCCTTCCAACCAGGTGCATGCTCTTCAGTGTGCGCTCAAGTGTGATGCCTGGTCTGCAGCATCTACATTTCTACCCTTTCTGCTCCTGACCTGGGCCTTGTGGGCGCTGGGCCTCAGGCTGTCATTTTCTGTGTGCTTCTCTATAGCAACGTCTCTGTGATTCTTTCCCATTTCACTCTTAACTCTTCCAACACTTGGCTGTCCTCTGGCCACTTTTTCCTCATTTCTGATGCACAATATGCTCTGCTCTTCCTTTTCTGTGACCTAGTGGAGTACAGTGGCTCTTATCTGCAGTGTCTGGACATCACATTTATGTAATAAACTGCTATGGTACAAGTGTTAGCATATTATATTTGAGAAATTGACTGCCTTGTTTCCTACTCAGCAGGAAAGAATGAGGGGTTGTGGAAGATAATGTTAAATGGCTCCTACCAAGCCATTCCCAAACCTCTCACCCATCCATTTATGCCTCCTACTATACAGCCTGAAAAGCAAGATACATTCTTTTCCATCTTTCTTTGCATTTAGACATGGCCCTAAGACCCAGTGCTGGCCCATGGGATGCAACTGGAGCCTACTGGTCAAGGGAGAGGGGGTTCTGAGAAAGATTCTACTTTCCTGCAAAAAAGAAAACTGATGAGACCAGTGTTGTTCCCTCTTTCCCCATTCTTTCTCTTTCTCATGCAGAATTGATGGCTGGATCTGCAGTGCCATCTTGTAACCTTGAAAGAAAAAGTCAGGAAAATCATAGGTGTGTCCACTGTGACATCACTGACTTAGAGAACCAAGACCAGCATTTAACTTCTTGATAAGTGAGAAAAATGAACCTCTATCTTTTAAGCAACTGTAGATGGTTTTCCTGTTATTTGTGGGTGAATGCAAGTTTAAGTGATACACAGGAACTTTCTCACCACCACACCATAGTCCCCTCTAAAGAAAGAACCCAGGCCTTTGTAAATTGAGAATAGGGCTTCTTGGTCACCACGGAAGAGCTCATGGAAGATGTTTTTATTTTTTAATGTAGGCTAATTGGAGGACAGAGTTGACTTATTTAAGAGAAGAGATGGATCTAGCCTGGGGGAAGAGAGAGAGTCGCAAGACTGGGAAGGATGGGAAACAGATTCTACAAATGTCCTTGAATGGCTACTACCCAGTGCCTTAGAGGGGTAGGACCTCAGGTGGGTGTTACCTGTGTCACCAACTACTACAGTTCTGAGAGCAGAGGTAGGGTCCTCTGTAGCTGAGTCTGTGGTCAGTAGAGAAGATCATTGTATAGTGTATCTCTTTACTTTCCCAGTGAAGCAATACTGAGGAGCAATTGAAAATGGCATCATGTGGTACTGAAAAATCAAGTGTAACCTCCAGCAACTATGTAGATTAAGGACCAGGCCTCCTGTTTACTTACAGACTCTTATATTTTTGTGCAATATAACTATGAATGGGGAAGGGATGTGCAAAACCTTCTTCATTTGATGTAGCCCTATTTACTTATTTTTGCTTCTGTTTCCCTTGCCTGAGGCGATATACCAAAAAAATATTGCTAAGATTGATGTCAAAAAAGTGTACTGCCTATATTTTCTCCTAGAAGTATTATGGTTTCAGGTCTTCAAATTAAGTCTTTACTTCATTTTGAGTTTATTTGTATATAGCATGAGAAAATAGTCCAGTTAGATTGTTTCACGTGTAGCTGTCCAGTTTTCCCAACAACACTTATTCAAGAGGCTGTTTTTTCCCCATTGTATATTCTTGCCTCCTTTGTCATAAATTAATTGTCCATGTAAGTGTGGGTTCATTTCTAGGCTCTCTATTAGGTTCTATCTATGTGTCTGTTTTTGTACCAGTAACATACTGTTTTAATTACTTTAGCTTTGTAGTATAGTTTGAAATCAGGGGGCATGATACCTCCTGTTTTGTTCTTCTTTCTTAAGATTGTTTTGTCTAATTGGGGTCTTTTGTGTTTCCATACAAAATTATTTGTTACAATTATTTGTTATAATTCTGTGGGAAATGCCATTGGTATTTTAATTTAATGCCATTGGTATTTTAATACCTAGATTGCTTAGGTTATTATGGTCATTTTAACAATATTAATTTTTTCCAATCCATGAGCACAGTATATCTTTCTCTTTGTGTCATTTTCAATTTCTTTCATCAGTGTCTTATAGTTTTCTTAGTACAGGTCTTTTACCTCCTTAGATTTATTTCCAGGTATTTTATTCTTTTTGATGAGATTGTGAATGGCATTGTTTTCTTAATTTCTCTTTCTGATAGTTTGTTGTTAATGTATGGAAATGCAATAGATTTCTGTATATCAATTTTGTATCCTGCATATCAATTTTGTATCCTGCAACCTTACCAAATTCATTGATGAGTTCTAGTAGTTTTTGATGGTGTCTAGGATATTTTATGTATAGTATCATGTCATCTGCAAACAGTGACAGGTTTACTTCTTTTTTTCCAATTTGGATTCCTTTTATTTCATTTTCTTGTCTGCTGTGGCTAGAACTTCCAACACTATGTTGAAGAAAAGTGACAAGAGTAGGCATCCTGATCTTGTTCCTCATCTTAGAGAAAATGCTTTCAGGTTTTCACCATTGAGTATGATGATAGCTGTTGGCTTGTCATATATGGCCTTTATTATTTTGAGATATGTTCCGCTATATCCACTTAGTGGAGAGTTTTTATCATAAATGGATGTTGAATTTTGCCAAAACCTTTTTCTGCATCTATTGAAATGGATCTTTTGTTCTTCAATTTGCTGACGTAGTGTATCACACTGATCGACTTGTGGATATGGAGCCATCCTTGCATCCCTGCATAAATCCCACTTGATTATGGTGTATGATCCTTTTAATGTATTATTGAACTCAGTTTGCTAATATTTTATTGAGAATTTTTGAATCTATGTTTATCAGTGATATTGGCCTATAATTTCTTTTTGTGTGTGTGTGTGTGAATCCTTATCTGGTTTTTGTTGCAGGGTGATGTTGGCCTCATAGAATGAGTTTGGGAGTGTTCCTTCCTCTTTGGACTGTATATCATCATTAGTACTACTAATGAATATAAAAATGATTCAAAACATGTATTTTGACTTTATTGTTTAGCTCTTCATTTGAAGCTTATTTACATGTTGGTATCAAATTTTGTAAAAATGGCCTATGTATTAAACTAAACTTCAGTCAAACAGAGCAAAAACATTTTAAGAGTCCTGAAAGCCTAAGATCTACTATTAGACACTTAACAAATTATATATTCCAACATTATTTCCAAGTTTATGGCACTTATTTTTTGAACTGACACTAAAAAGTACAATATGAGGAGAATGCAGCCATGCTTCCAACAGAGTCCCAAAGGTATATCATAATCAATGTATGTGTCCCTCAATTCTCAGGCAGATGACAGATTCATTTTTTTGGAATATATTTGAGATAGAAAGTGAATAGGTCTTCACAAACCTTGTTCAAAATGGTACAGTGTTTGCAAATATATAATTCACACATCTTTGCTTGTATTTATTTGTTTGTTTTTCAGTTGCTTTTGTATGTCTCCATATAGGTCATCAGTCATACTTCAAACGTAATACATATCAAAAAAAGTATTTATGTATTTTTAAATATCTGTATCCTTAATTTATAGCTCTATAAGCCTCCAAGATTTAAGTAAATTTTTGTTTGTTTGCTTATGTCCATTACAGGGTTATGTGTCAATGAGACCAAAGTCATAATTCTCATAAAGTAGGTGTTCCAAGTTTTAACTCCTGAGCCAAGTCACCAGGCTTATACAATCACTACTTCTAAAAATGTCTTAGTTAGTTCAGGTTGGTATAACAGTACACCATAGACTGTGTGGCTTATAAACAACAAACATTTATTTCTCACGGTCTGGAGACTAGAAGTCTAAGATCAGGGTACCAGCATGGTTTTGGAGAGAGCCCTCTTCTGGGTTGTAGGCAGCTGCCTTCTCACTGTGCCCTCACATGGGAGAGCCAAGAGAGAAAGCAAGCTCTCTTGTGACTCTTATAAGGACACTAATCACATTCATGAGGGCTGCACAGTCTTGACCTCATCTAATTCTAATTACCTCCCAAAGGACCATCACATCAGGGGGTAGGGTTTCAACATATGAATTTGGGGGCAGGGGGACACAAACATTCAGTCTGTAACAAATAAAAACAACTGAAAACCTACAGATAGGAGCTCAAGAAACAATTAACTTGTTTCTGTGTAAAAGATTAGCGGCACCAGAACACTGTCCAAAACACAGCTATGACCTACACAAATAACAGGGCCCAATATCCACTCTAGCCCAGTGCATAAGGAAATTTCCAATTGGTTCTTCCCATCCTACCTTGGGAGGGAGATACACCACCTCTACAACTATCACAAGGTGTCCAGAGGAGGAGGCTCACTAATGTTTAAGCATGCTACAGGGTAGGCTGACCACAGGCAAGGAGGACTGGGTAGGAGGTTGCAGCACTGGCTGGTGGGGGCACGGGCAGGTTGTTGGTGGCAAGCTGCTCTGTATCCAGTCTGTTTTCACAGGCTGAAAGTGTCCTTTCCTCATCTTTCCAAACCTAGTTTCTACACTCTTTCCCCTGCCTTCCCCAACCAGAGTCTCACGTAAGCCCTAGAAGATAAAGCTTCCACAGCTTCCTTCTTTGACCTTTTGTTTCACCTCACTAAGTGGGTAACTCATGGCTATCATAGTGCTCTGGGGAAGAAAAATAAAGTGTCCTCCAATACCAATGAGAGTATGGAAAGGAAGGGGGGAAACCAGAAAGCAACAGATTAATTCCTGGAGTTATAACCTTGCCATGTTCAAATACGATCCTCAGGACTATATTTTTTCGACATGTGCTATGATGTATTTATATAACCTCCTGCCTGGATTTCCATTTTCTCTCCCTGTTGTCTCCTCTACCTGTCTCTTTAACGTATTTAAGAATGTTGGTTAAAAAAACAAACAAATAAAATAAACTCTCTTGACTTTACATCCCTCTCGAGTTACTATTTTATTTTTTCCCTTTAGAGCCAGTGTCTTGAAATAATCTCTACATCAGGGACTTCAAACTGGGGGACAGGTACCCCTGGAAGTGTGCCAAGACTTAGAAGGGACTGTAGTTTAATGGTAGGTGTGCAGGTCACACATAATAAATACACTCCAACCTTCCTATCTCCCTAAACCTTTGGGTTCCCTTCTGCACATGATGCAGGGAAGCTCTGGCATCTCAATCTCATTGTCACCAATCAGTCCAAGTTTCAGTAAATCCATCAGGTAAGTTACTAGAGGCAACTACAGCTGCATGAATTAACATATTAAATCTGAAATCTCCAGTAAGTGCATCCATATTAATTTAATTAGCCTATTTTTATATCTTCCCTCTTTAGTCTAACACCTTTAGAATCCATTTCCACACACATTACCCAATTTCTGCTGAAACATATTCATAAAATCTTGCAATTGGTTTGGTGTGCAATCTGTTATCTCCCATAAATGTTTTGGCCCTTAGAAATATGATGAAATTTGACCATAGTTACAGGTATAATGAAAACAGAAAGTGATTGTGGTGGGTATTGAGAAGAAAGAATATCCCCTTGTAAAGCATATGTCTGAAGTGAGATTATCACAGGAAGACTAGTAATCTCAGACATAAGATAGAAAGCTATGACTGGGGTTAAGGGAGGCTTAGATTCTCAGTTTCATATGAGTCTAACTAGATGTTCTCATATCAAGCTTCAGGGTGCCATAATGTCCCAATCAATGCCCTAATTTTCACATGAGTTACTTAGTGAGGCTGTAAATTTAACCAATGTTATAATTCTGCAACCCACATTATTAAGTTTTATGTTTGATTTTCAACATCAGCTCTGTAGCGACAAGAACTGAGCTTCTTTTAAAGATCTCATAGTTCTGTTGTTCTAAGACCATGATTTTAACTAAGTGTTATAGAACCTGAGATTTTCATTTTCTTTCTGTAAGCACTGCAATGCACTCAGAAGAGTCTATAATAGTCAAATACAGCTGCGTGAACTCCCACAACACTTATTTAACTGGCACTTAATTAACCATAGGTGATAAGTTAATTGTAATGTTGCTGCATTCCATGGGTTACTAGCATCTTGTTTCCCATTGGCAAGAAGCCCAACACATTACCCAATCCCGAAATTCATCTTTTCGGGTCTGTCTCCTGGGACCACCCCAGATATGAATTCTATATCAGTCAGAGTTCAGTTAGGAGACAGAAACCATGCCAGTAATTAGAGCAAGGGAAATTTAAAATAAAGAATTGTTAACTAATAAAAGGTAATTAACTATTAAAAAGGGTAAAGATGACTCAAATATCCATAAGTAACAAGTACAAAAAAGAAGCTGTAGTCTAAGAAAGAGTGAACAATGTAGAAACAAGGGATTGAGCGAGACATGAGACCTCTTCAAAGAGAGCTACCACAGAAAGACACAGCCTGTCCATGGTGTGTAAGCTTGCCAGAGGGTCTGGATCAGAGCTGGTCTGCCGAAGTGGTTCACCATTTCCAGAATACATAGGTGAATAGCTGGTCTATAGACGGAGGACTAATTATTATTAAGACTTTAATTTGACACCTCCAAAACCTGCCCTTTTCAATATGTTGGTGGCTCACCCCCACTTTCATCTATGCCTCATTTTCCAGAGTTCAAAGCCTCTGATTCAGTTTCTCCAGAGAATGAATTTTGCTCCAGTTTTCTGCACAAGCGAGGGAGGGGTCATAGAATAGAGGAGGTGATCTGGGTGTACTAACTGCTCCTTTCAACCAATCCTTCTGTTTTCAGGCCAACCCTGTACCCTTGTCTTCAAAGGTTGCTGAAGACTACATGCTTGAATCTTTCTGGAACTCAAAGGCTCAAAGGCTGAGACTATTTCACTTGTTACCTTCTCACCTAAGTAGGCACTTAGGTGATTTTAGTGAGTTTTGAAGAGAAAAGACAGAAGTCCTTTCTTTTGTTCATTCTATCATATTTAACCAAAATCCCTCTTATCTTTTTTTTATACTTCACTTAAAAAATGTCTATCAGATATTTGTTTTGGTGTGTGAAAGGAGATGAGGATATAAGTTGAATCTTACTCTGTACCAGAGCAAGCCAAAAGCCCATCATTTATTGAACATTCTTTCCTTCCCTCTTGTTTGTAACACACAGGGAAGAGTATACTTGGCTTTCAGAAATCAGAAATGGTATCAAAAATGTATAATATTTTCTCTGGGTCTTAAATGATGAGACAAATAGAGACATGTGAAGTAATTGAGGCATATGAAATGATGTGTGGGACTGCATGCAGAAGTGAAAATGATGGGACATGAAAAATGAGGCTGATAAGAAGACATTGGGCCAGATCTTGAAGGATATTTTATACCACATAAAAAATTAAACTCTATGTATAGGACCCGCTAAGTCATAATATGATAAGC
Source organism: Balaenoptera acutorostrata (assembly GCF_949987535.1). NCBI lineage: Eukaryota > Metazoa > Chordata > Mammalia > Artiodactyla > Balaenopteridae > Balaenoptera > Balaenoptera acutorostrata. The sequence goes on from NC_080072.1 coordinate 91,419,718, forward strand.
TAAGCCTAGCACTTTAAGAGATACACACAAACCATCTCCTTACCAGTTGATTAAGTGACTTTATGGTGGTCCCTTTTCAGTTATATTAACTAGTAATTTTTTCACCTTTTACTCTCCCAAGCATGCTTCTTTATGAGTCCATCAATGCCTTATGCCTTTATGATTTTTACTTCTTTCTGTGTCTGCATGTGACACCACTGAAGAATTACTCATCTCATATCTGCTAAATAAATTCTTCACACATCTCTGGATGACTGGGAAACTCTACATACACACAAAGGAAGCACAAGAGAGCTCAGTAGAAGCAAAAGCCAAGGGACACTTAATAATTGGCTAAGCTTTGAGTGCCCTACCCAATCACCACACAAATGGATCAGCAGAGTTTGGAAGCCTTATAGGCTTGGAGTATCTGGAAACAACTTTGTCCAAATCACTGGCTGACTACTAAGTCATGAAAATACAAAAGTAAACCCTAGGAGGTTAGGCTGAAAGAAATAAAAATTGCAATGAAAATGTCAGCAGACATATCAACAGCCGCATACTGCGGGGAAGACAAAATCTGCAGTTCAAGTCCAGGAGAGATAGCCCCACTCCGACAAATCTCAAAATCCATAGTTGCTACAACATATTAGCTAAAATGTCTAGTTTTATTTTTTAAAAAAAGGAAATGAGATATGCAAAGAAGCAGGAAAGTAAAAAAGTAATCAGCAGAAACTGACTTTTAGTGAGCTCAGATGTTGGATTTATCACAAAAAGACTTCAAAGATATTATTATAAATAAGTTCAAATAATTTTTAAAAATATTGTGACAATATTATATATATATATAAAATATATATCCTTAACAAATTGAGGATACCAATGGAGAAATATAGACTATTTTTTAAAATGAGATTCTAGAGTTGAAAAATGCCACACTAAAAATTTTTTTTAAATTGCTATATTGGCTCAACAGCAGATCTGAGATGTCAGAAGGAGGCATCAGTGAACTCAAAATAGAGCAATAGAAATTGTTCAGTCTGGGGACTTCCCTGGTGGCACAGTGGTTAAGAATCTGCCTGCCAATGCAGGGGACACAGGTTCGAGCCCTGGTCCGGGAAGACCCCACATGCTGCAGAGCAACTAAGCCCATGTGCCACAACTACTGAGCCTGCGCTCTAGAGCCCTCAAGCCACAACTACTGAAGCCTACGTTCCTAGAGCCCGTGCTCCACAACAAGAGAAGCCATTGTAATGAGAAACCCACGCACCACAACGAAGAGTAGTCCCTGCTCACCGCAACAAGAGAAAGCCCACACACAGCAACGAAGACCCAATGCAGCCAAAAATAAATAAATAAATAAATGAATTTTTAAAAAAAGAAATTGTTCAATCTGAACAACAGAGAAAAAAAAAAAAAGATGGGAAAAATGAGCACAGTCTCAAAGACCTGTGGGATAACATCAAACATATAATAGGAATCCCCCCCAAAAAAAGAAAGCCCAAATGGTACAGAAACACATATTTGAAAAAATAATGGCCAAAACCTCCAATCTGATGAAAAACGAATATTTATAGATCCAAGAAACACAAATAATCCTAAGTAAGATAAACACAAAGATATCTATATCCGAACAAAGAGAAAAAATGTATAAGATTTTCTCTTTCTTTGTCTAGGTGTGACACACTTTAGATTCAAAGACTCAATGGTAAAATAAAATGTAAAGTATGGAAAAGGGTGATAATGCAAACAGAAACTATATGGTAGCTGGACTGGGTATGTCAGTCAAAATATACTTTAGAAAAGTATTTCTCGAGACCAAGAGGGACATTTCATAATGGTAACAGGGTCAATACACTAGGAGTAGTTAACAATTGTAAATAGATAACAGCTACAAACAGCCACAAAATACATAAAGCAAAAACTGACAGAATGGAAATGAGAAATAGACAATTCAACAATTGTAGTTTGAGATTTCAATATTCCTCTCAAAGTAATTGATAGAGCAAGTAGACAGAAAATTAGTAAAGATATAGAAGACATGAACAGAACCACCAACCAACTTGGTCTTATTGATATATAGAGGACTCTCTACTCAAACAGCAGAATACATGTTTTTTTCAAAGACATGGAACATTCTCTAGTAGAGATCATATGCTAGGATATAAGACAAGTTTCAATAGATTAAAAATTATTGAAATCATACAAACTGTTCTCTGACTTCAGTGGAATCAAATTACAAATCAACAACAGAAAGAAATTTGGAGACTCTCCAATATTTGGAAATTAAGCAACACACTTTTAAGTAATCATGAGTCAAAGAAGAAATCACAAAGAAAATTAGACAACATATTGAACTGAATAAACATGAAAACACAACATGTCAAAATTTGTGGAGTACAGCTAAGGCAATATTTAGAGGGAAATTTATAGCTTTATATGCTTCTATTAAAAAGGAAGAAATATCTAAAATGTATAATGTAAGTTTTCACCTTAAGAAGCTGGAAAAAGAGCAAATCAAATCTATAGTAAATAGATGGAATTAAAACAATAAAGAGTCAGAGAAGAAATAAATGACATAGGGACTTCCCTGGTGGCTCAGTGGTTAAGAATCCGCCTGCCAGTGCAGGGGACACGGGTTCAATCCCTGGTCCGGGAAGATCCCACATGCCACAGAGCAACTAAGCCCATGTACTACAACTACTGAGCCTGCGCTCTAGAGCCCGCAAGCCACAACTACTGAGCCCATGCGCCACAACTACTGAAGCCTGCGTACCTAGAGCCCATGCTCCGCAACAAGAGAAGCCACCACAGTGAGAATCCCGCACACTGCACTGAAGAGTATGCCCGACTCACCACAACTAGAGAAAGCCCGCGTGCAGTAACGAAGACCCAACACAGTAAAAAAAAAAAAAAAGAAAGAGATGAAATAGAAAATAAGGATACAATAGAAAAAAAAATCAGTAAAACCAAAAGTAGACTTTTTAACACAATCAATGAAATTGATAAACTTTCAGTTAGACTGACAAAGTAAAAAAAGAGGAGACACAAATTATCTAAATCAAAAATGAGAAAGACCCAACAGAAATTAAAAGGAATACTACAAACTATTTCATGCCAACTGAACTGTCTCAAGAAGAAATAGAAAATTTGAAGATCTATATCATGTAAATAAATGGAATTTTAATTAAGAACCTTTCCACAAAGAAAATAGGAGACCCAGAAGGCTTCCTTGTTGGATTCTATCAAACATTACAGTAGAAATAATATCAGTCTTATAGGAACTCTCTCATAAAGTAGAGGGAGGGAACATTTCCCCAAACCATATTATGAAGCAGCATTTTCCTGATACTAAAGATACATCACAAGAAAAGAAAACTACAGACTAATATCTCTCATGAACATAGACATAAAAATTCTTAATAGAATATTAGTAAACAGAACTCAGCAATGTATAGAAAAGATTATGCATCACAACCTAGTAGAGTTTACCTCAAGCAAGTAAAATTGCTTTAACATTCAAAAGTCAATTAATGAAATACATTATATTAGTAGAATAAAGGACAAAATCTATGTAATCATTTCACTAGACACTGAAAAAGCAATTGACAAAATCCAACACCTTTTCATGATAGAAATGCCAACAAACTATGACTAAAAGGGAACTTCCTTAATTTGATGAACAACATTTATAAAATACCTATGGCTAACATGATACTTAATGGTGAAAGTCTGAATGTTTTCACCCTAAAACCCATAGGTTTACTAAAAGGAAGGAAAAAAGAAAAATAGAAAAAGAAACATAGAAAGGTAAAAAAAGAAGTCCTTTTAGACTAATCTAATGACCTTCCTTGAAATAATCTTTGTAACCAAAAGTTCTGTGCTGATGCTCCGGGAAAGAGCATGGTAGATCCGAAGGGGAAAAGTGAGGAAGGAAGTGATGGGTAAATGATTCAAAGAAATTCTCACATGTATATTCGTTCTTTTCCATGTGGAAGCGTGATTCCATATTTGTTTGCATATGTTCGGTCGCTGTTTTTTGTTTTATATATTTTATATATACATATAGTTATTTTTGGTTACATTGGGTCTTCGTTGCTGCACGCGGGCTTTCTCTAGTTGCAGCGAGAGGGGGCTACTCTTCGTTGCGGTGCGCGGGCTCCTAATTGGGGTGGCTTCTCTTGTTGCGGAGCATGGGCTCTAAGCATGTGGGCCTCAGTAGTTGTGGCAGGTGGGCTCTAGAGCTCAGGTTCAGTAGTTGTGGCACACGGGCTTAGTTGCTTTGTGGCATGTGGGATCTTCCCAGACCAGGGCTTGAACCCGTGTCCCCTGCGTTGGCAGGTGGATTCTTAATCACTGCACCACCAGGGAAGTCCCCAGTCGATGTTATAATGAGAAATTATATCGATTCTGTGCTGATAAGTGTCTGTTTTTCACATTTTGGTTGGTATATTTGTATTGGAAAATGCTCAGCACTGTTATTGATGCTATTGCATTAGAATCTATTGATACTAAGGAAGTGAACCCTCTCATCTGAGTTTTGGCTTTGATGAAAGATGTATTTGGATTTGTTTTGGAAGAGGGTAAGACCACTTGATCTATCCCATAAGAAGGATTGTTAGGTCTTCTGTAACAGGTTTTCTTGGAATCCCTTGGATATGCATGCCTGTTGACACTAAGCAGGGGACTAGGCCAGCCCCATGTTAGATGGAATCCGAGTTCATAGTGAGCTAGTTGAACTGCAGAACCAGTCATAAACAGAAATAACTTTGGTGGGTACTTTCCTGGACAGGAGAATACTAGCACAAATACAAAATGTGGCAGAAATGTTGGGTGGTTCCTGTACCTACAACTGAAACACAGTTATTCAACATTTCAAGTAAGGATCCTCTCTCAGTCAATTTTTGTTCATTGGAGTTACCCTTAACTAATCTCTGAATTTTAGTTACTGTCCTACTGCTAAAACCACTATACCAACCATCACTTTTTAAAATTTTATCTACTCAAGAGACCTGTACAGTGGTAATAATGGGGGCTAACATTTACCAAGTACTTACGATGTACCGGGCCCTGTTCTATATGCTTTACAGGTATTAAGTAACGGTCGCGATAACCATAGTAGTAGTTGCTATTATTTCTCTCCATATTCCAGATGGAAAACTAAGGCACAAAGTGGATAAGTAATTTGCCAATAGTTAACTAGCTAGTAAGTAGCAAAGCTAACATGCAAATCCAATGGCCTGCTTCCAGAGCCTTTGTGCTTGACCCCCATGTAAGCCTCTAGAAACTCAGTTGTTTGGTGTAAAAACTATAGCCAGGGTTCCCAAACTGTTTGTTCAGGGATTTTAAACCTTTGCAGAAAAAAATCTTGGAGGTGGGAAAACTCCTCTTTCCTCACTGGTGAGCAGGACTGTGTGTGTGTGTGTGTGTGTGTGTGTGTGTGTGTGCGTGCGTGTGTGTGTGTATAAATGGTACAACTAAAGGGTCACATCCAGTAAGCATGCTCCCACAAAGTGGTGAGGTCCATGAGAGATGAGTTATCTCAGAGAATCTGGTAATAATTGGTGGAAATGGTAACTGAATTGTAGTGTTTGGGCTCAAAATATGTCATTCTCTCTGCCTGGCAGCTGAGCTGAAAAGAGGAGGCCATCCTCAAACAGGAAATGGGATTGTCCGAAAGAGGGTGCATATTTTCAAACAGAAATAGAGAAGATGTCTGCTTGTCATCATTTGAGGAAGACAAAGCTCTAGGGGACTGTGGCCACCCAAGCTACATGAGAGAAGCCCAGATATTGACTTAGTGTAAAATGAAGAAATTGTACTATATCACACCCAAAGGTAAACCCAGCCCTAACTACTCACTTGAGACAAGCCAAGCAGAAAGGAAGGGATTAGAGCAAAAGTAGAATTTCCAAGGACCAGAGCCGTAAACATGAACTGGAATGCTGGAGCTGATTCCAAATGGCCTGAAGATTAGGGGCAGAATCCTTGCAAGTCAGGGAGGAAGATGTTTTTTCTACTTAGAAAGACAGAGAAACAAAGCTGAGCCAAAAATTCTGGGATTTGTGTGAAGGAAAATCAGTTGAGCCCCAAGCTGGAACTGGCAGTCAGAGAGCTGATCCTAGAGAACAGACACAGAGGCAAGCTCCGGAGGAACCAAAAATCCTTCCTGAGATTCCACCAGAGATCATTTGTTCCAAAGTGACGTTGGGCCAGAAATCCAAGGAGCTCAATCTAGCCTCCACCCTATCTGGCCAGACAGCGTGGAGGCCAGGAAAAAGAATTGAAGCTGGGTAAACTCCTCAAACAGTGCCAATCTAACCAGGCTATAGCTGAATCTTGGCGAGATTAGGATAAAAAATCTGGGATTTGTAAACCTATCCATTTCTCTGCTCTCATATTTGCTTTCTTTTCCTTCAGTTCTTCCCGCCACCCCCCCCCCCCCCCCCGCCACCACCACCAATTCCAACTAGGTCCCAGCTGAACCCAGAGAAAAACTGATCTCCTATACCTAAATCAGGATAAATAATGGAAATGCTCCAGAGGCAGATACAGTGGCGGCAGAGCCAGGGAATCTGAGGCAGAGCAAAAAGTAAAGAAGAAGGATGTGGAAGAGTTCTGAACAGTAGGTTATACTACTACCTCCTTCCTAGGGATTTTTACCTTATCTTTATCCTTTTCCTTGAAGTTTGTGCTTGCATGACGACCTTGGGTAAGAGGTGAAAGAGGCTTTGTGACTTCCCATTGTCAGGGCAGGAGGAACAAATAAAGGATTGCCTCTATGGAATTGTGGAATGTTTATTATCCTAAAGAAAAGCATTTATCTTCTCTCACAGGGAAATCCTGTCATCTTATCTCAGAACTTCCTCTGAAATAAGTAGTCTTCAGTGCCCTTACTTATCTTTTTCCAGCTTTATTGAGATATAATTGACGTCGTGTCAGCTGAAGGTGTACAACAGGATGATTTGATATAAGTGTGTGTTGTGACCACAATAAAGTTAGTGCCTTTAATACAAGAGAAAACCAAAACAGGAAGGTTTGGTGACCTATCTGACCTATCTGTGGGCCCCCATCTATGGACGGTGGCTAAGTTCAAAAGCAACCCCCACAGCTGCTCAGGTCAAAAATGACCGTGAAACTAAACCCTCTCGCCTGATCCCAGCACGTTTCTGCCCTGTCCTTTCTTCCTTCTCCCTTCCCAGGGAGCAGGATCTGGGAGGCTATGGTCTTGAGCAGAGCATCAAGGCTCAACCCTAGAAATGAGAAATGTAACTCATTGACAAAAATTGCTGTGAACTCTTAGTATATTTAAGAACTTGAAGGAAGCCGGGAAAAGTGCAGGCAACCTCAGCTTGCCTTTCAGCTCACCCTGTCTTGCTGACAGAGAGTGCCTGATACCCTGTAAGGGACACACAGCTGCTTTCACGATTCCGAAATTGCCCAGAGAGTGAGAGACTTTTAAAAAATCTATTCCTAGTTTAAAAACAAAAACAAAAACAAAAACCTTTTCCTCCTTTGTGTTAGAATTTTATACTTTTTTTTTTTCTTAATCTCTTCTGTAGGATCTAAGCAAATAAAATGTGACATTAACAAAAACCCATTATCATTTTCTGTAACTAATACATAAATATCTTACAATCCTACTTCCTTTTTTACTTTTTTTTTTTTTTGGCCATGCCGTGCGGCATGCAGGATCTTAGTTCCCTGACCAGGGATCAAACCCATGCCCCCTGCAGTGGAAGTGCAGTGTCCTAACCACTGGACTGCCAGGGAATTCCCTACGTTTTCTTTTTCACTTTCTATTTCTGATGCTCAGTTTTCAAAAATAGCTTTCCAAAGTGAATTTAGGAACTGAATGCAAGACATGTCTTTGTCTTCCTATTTTCATTGTCCTCCTTTGCAGTCTAGTTTATAATATACTCACACACCCAAACCAAAAGAAAACACACTTTTGTTTACATAGGATAATTACTGAGCTGATGTTATCACTGATTTATAAACGCACATTTAGAGATTTGTAAAATGCAGTTTAGCAGGTTCAGAGTCTAATTGACTAAATAGTTCTTATTTCTAAAAAGGGCAGAACTGGAGGATTTTGTGCTTAAAATAGAAAAAAAAAAATCAGCAAAAGAAGTTTATGATCCTGGTAGTATAGAAGTTAAATGGCAGAAAGAAAACCAAAGGACACAGTGAAATCTTCATCTCTAGAAGAACAAAGCTAACATGGAAATTCATTCCTAAATGAAATCAGGTCCCTTTTTGCTTTAAGGTTATATAATTTTGTAACACTGTCACTCACTCTGTGTGCTGGAGTTTGTTATCTTATGTTTTACCAAATAAGACTGCCTTTAAACAATAGAAAATTCTTACTTTAGTGAAATCTAAAATGATTCATTGTCAAATCAAAGAAAGGAGAAAATGTCTCTACCAAAGATAAATGTAGCCAATTCTATAATTTTTCCTAAAGCAATATGGTTTTACACATTTTCTCTGTTTACAGTTTACCAGTCACATGTGAACCTTGCAAATTTTATCAAATGTATGTTTGTTAAACAAATGAATTGTTGTTTCAGACAAGTAGAGAAAGACTTCTAAGCCTCAGACTTTTGATAAATGGCAGAAGCCCATGTAACTGCTGAGGACCAGTCTGACAGGAACAGGCAACGATAACACACAGAACAATGAAGGTCCATTATCTCAGTGTTCACAGAAGAATGGCTTGGCACCTAGCCAGGTGTATAATAAGTCTATTTTAGTGTTTATCATACAAACCAATGGATTTTTCCAAAGAATAGTAAATTAGGTGTGGCTCTTTTCTTTCTTTTTTTAAAAAGAGGATTTCCTGACAATCTGTCTAGAAGTTATGATAATATCTTTGCATATTTTCATAAAATGGTACATCATGCACCTATGATAAACAATGGGACTTTGGTATCAGCTTTTTGAGTCTGGGTGTTTGGGGAATCTTAGTTTCAATGGTTCTCTCTTGACTGTGTTAGTCTACATCAAGGCTGACTTTACCTGAGTCTAAATCCCTTAAAATATGTGACTTGTGATGCCCCATTGCAATAAATAAGGAGAGTCGATTTGCCTATACTGCAGCCTGGTCTCCACACAATCAAGAGGAGGGTGAAGCAAAGACGGCACTGCTACCCAGGCATCACCTGCAATGTATAATTCTAGGGTCACACATGTGTTTTTGAAACCAAATATCTGTATTTATTAGCACATTGGAGTAACTGCTGAGTAATTAACTTTCCTCATTGTCACAACATATGGAACTAAAATTTAAGTTGTTGACTGTGAAAAGAAAACCTCAACCTCAAATCACTTAACGTTCTATTTATTTATTTAGTTTTTAAAATTTATTTTATTTATTTATTTTTGGCTGTGTTGGGTTTTCGTTGCTGCACGCGGGCTTTCTCTAGTTGCGGTGAGCAGGGGCTACTCTTCGTTGCAGTGCACGGGCTTCTCATTGCGGTGGCTTCTCTCGTTGCGGAGCACAGGCTCTAGGCACGTGGGCTTCAATAGTTGCGGCACGCAGACTCAGCAGTTGTGGTTCACGGGCTCTAGAGCACAGGCTCAGCAGCTGTGGCACACGGACTCAGCTGCTCCACGGCATGTGGGATCTTCCCGGACCAGGGATTGAACCCCTGTCCCCTGCATTGGCAGGCAGATTCCTAACAACTGTGCCACCAGGGAAGCCCTCTATTTATTATTAAAGCTGCCATAAGGAAGTCAAAAATTTGATTTTTAATATTAATGAGAAAATTCTTCATTTTTTAAATTGGAGATACTATAAATCCATTGCAAATTTTATAAATAATATTAAACATGACTCACTCTTGTGTGTATTTGGTGCAAATTTTAAAATTAATATTAAAGTAATTGCTCAAACTTCAAATAATGCTCAAAATGTTTAAAAATCCAACATCATTAACAAAACTCTCAGCAAAATATGAATAGGAAGGAACTCCCTCAATCTTATAAAGGGCAACTATGAAAAACCTACAGCTAACATCATATTTAATAGTAAATATTGAATGCTTTTCCCCTAACATTGGGAGTGGGCAAGGATATCTGTTCTTACTACTTCTGTTCAAGATTGTACTGAAGGTCTTTGGCTGTGCAATAAAGCCAAAACAAGAAATAAAAGGCACATTGATTGGAAAGGAAGAAGTAAAGCTGTTTTTATTTGCAGGAAACACGATCACGTATAGGAAATCCTACAGAATTACAAAAAAGCCACCAGAACTAATTATTGAATGTAGTAATATTGTAGGATACAAGACCAATATAAAAATCAATTATATTTCTACATTCTAGTGAAGAACAATCTCATCTTGAAATTTATAAAAGTGGGCTTCCCTGGTGGTGCAGTGGTTAAGAATCTGCCTGCCAATGCAGGGGACACGGGTTCGAGCCCTGGTCCGGGAAGATCCCACATGCCTCGGAGCAACTAAGCCTATGCACCACAACTACTGAGCCTGTGCTCTAGAGCCTGCAAGCCACAACTGCTGAGCCGGCGTGCCACAACTACTGAAACCTGTGCACCTAGAGCCCGTGCTCCGCAACAAGAGAAGCCACCGCAATGAGAAGCCCACGCACTGCAACGAAGAGTAGCCCCAGCTCACTGCAACTAGAGAAAGCCTGAGTGCAGCAACAAAGACCCAATGCAGCAAAAAATAAATAAATAAAATAAATAAATTTATTTTGAAAAAAAGAAATTTATAAAATCAATACCATTTATAATAGCACCAAAAAATATTTAGGAATAAATTTGACCAAACATGTTAAGACCTATACATTGAAAAGTATAAAACATTTCTGAGACTTAAATTAATGGAGACATGCAGTGCGTTCCTAAATTGGAAGACTCAGTATTGTTAAAATATCAATTCTTCCCAAACTGATCTGTAGATTCAGTGAAATTCCAGTCAAAATATTAGCATTATTTTTTCTATAGTAATTCATAAACTGATTCTAAAATTTGTATGAAAATGCAACATACCTGGAATAGTCCAAACAATTTTAAAAACAAAGAATAAAGTTGATAGATATACACTACCTGGTTTCAAAATTACTATAAATCTACAGCAATCAAAATTGTGAGGAATTGTCATAAAACAGACATTTAGATCAATGTAATGAAAGAGAGAGTCCAGAAATAGATTCAACTGGTTTTCCACAAAGGTACCAAGGCAATTTAATGAGGAAGGGAAAATCTTTTCAATAAATAGTACTAAAAAAATAACCCCTAAAATGAACCTCAAAACCTACTTCACATCATGTGCAAAAATCAACTTGAAATGTGTTACAGACCTAAATATAAATGTTAAAACTATAATAGTTCTAGAAGAAAACATAGGAGAAAAACCTTAATGACATTTAGTTTGTTAAAGAGCTCTTAAATATGACACAAAAAGCATGAACCAGAAAAGAAAAAAATTAGTAAATGGACTTCTTCAAAATAAAAAGCTTTTGTTCTTTAGACACTGCTATGAAAATGAAACAGCAGGCCACAGACTCGGAGAAAATCGTTGCAAAACTTTTATCATGCATGGGACTTTAGAATATTAAAATATCTCATAAACCAATCAAATGGAAACCTTTGTTAAAAATGGGCAAAATAATTGAACAGACACTTTAGCACAGAAAATATGAGTGACGAGCACATGAAAAGCTCATCATGAGTCATTAGAGAAACACAAATTAAAAATCACAATGCAGTATCACTACACATCCACTAAAATGGCTAAAATTAAGAAGACTGACAATATCAAATGTTGGTGAAAATATAAAGCAACTGGAATTCTCATACACTGCTGGTGGAAATGTGAAGTGGTGCTGCCACTTTGAAACCAGTTCGGCAGTTTCTTAAAAAGTTATACATATACCTACAGTTTGACCCAATCATTCCACTCCTGGGTATTTACTCAAGAGAAATGAAAATATATTCCATATAAAACTTATACACAAATGTTTATGGCAGCTTTATCTGTAACAGCTTCAAACTGGAAACAACTCAAATGTTCATCAACAACTGAATGGAAAAACAAATTACAATACATCCATACAATGAAATACTATTCAATAATGAGAAGCAACAAACCATTGATACATGCAATGGTATGAATAAATCTCAAAATAATTATTCTAAGGTGAAAGAAACACGACCAAAAAAAAAAATACACACTGAATGATTCCATTTATATAAACTTCTAGGAAAAGCAAACTGATCTATAGCAACAAAGATCTGATTCAGTGGTTGCCTGGGTCTGGGTTGGGAAAAGAGAGGAATGGATGGAAAAAAGGGCACATGAAACTTTTTGGGATGGTATGTATTCATTATCTGGACTGTGGTGACGGTGATGGATTGTGAGGCTCAATATGTCAAAACTCATCAAATTTTATACATTAAATGTGTGCAATTTATTGTACGGAAAGTATAGCTCAATAAAGCTGGGGGGAAAATGCTTTGTAAACATTGCTCTTTTTAGCCCTTTGTTTGTGAATTATGTAATGTTAGCAATCCAAGTGCATGTGCTTGACCCAACATTTCAAAATTCATGCTTAAAGTCTTTATTATATTTACGTAGTTAAGCTAAAGTTATATTTAAGTGTCTAAACATGGTTTAATAACATTTTATTACTAAAAGTTACTTTAGAAAACGTGGAAAATAGAAAAAAATATTAAATATATTTCTGACCACTCAGGAATAACAGCTGTTATTTTGTTGTCAGAGTTTTTCATGCATATATGAAAATAATAATTTTTTAAAAAAATTGGGATTATGGGGCTTCCCTGGTGGCGCAGTGGTTAAGAACCTGCCTGCCGGTGCGGGGGACACGGGTTCGAGCCCTGGTCCGGGAGGATCCCACATGCCGCGGAGCGGCTGAGCCCATGCGCCACAACTACTGAGCTTGCACTCTAGAAACCGCGAGCCACTACTGAGCCCGCGCGCCTAGAGCGTGTGCTCTGCAGCAGGAGAAGCCACTGCAATGAGAGGCCCGTGCACTGCAACGAAGAGTGGCCCCCGCTCGCCGCAACTGGAGAAAGCCTGCGTGCAGCAATGAAGACCCAATGCAGCCAAAAATAAATAAATGAATAAATTTATTTAAAAAAAAATTGGGATTATGTTATACGTAATGTTTTGTATCTTGAATTTAATTTAACATTACATTAAAAGCATTTTACATGTAATTATATAATTTCCAAAAATGCAATTTTTCTATTGTATAATGAATGTTACGTTGTATGGATATACCATGATTTATTTAACTTTTCTTGTATAGGGACATTTAGGTTGTTCTCAAATTTGCACTAATTTATATAATGCTGTGTTGAACATCTTTGTATGTGTATGTGTTAAACCGTGTCCTTATTTTTAAGTATAGATTCTTAGAAACGGATTAATGATCAAAGTGCATGAATATTTTTAGGACTCCTGACCCATGGTGCCAAACTGTTTTTCAGGAATATTGTACCAACTCACATCCCACTGGAAGCATATAAAAGTATATGAAAGAGCTGATCTTACAATATTCTCCAAAGTACTGAATCTTACAGAGCTTTTAAATTTTAACACTATCTGCCCCCTACCCATTGTCTAAGGAAACAAGGAAATTCCTTCAAGGAAATTATTTTGATATGACACCCTACTTAAAAGACATGAGTCAGTTTTGCAGAAAATAAAAACTAAAGCATTACATGTATGAGACAAGTAGTGTCAAATTCATCAACACTGCATTGCATTGTAACTCATGTATCTATAGTTTCTGATTCTGATACACAAACAAGTAAAAATTTAAGGCATAATTTGTGAAATGATAAGTTGATTTTTCTTTTTCTTAATGTTTTATTATTTTCCAGCAGAGAATTGTCACTTGGCGAGAAGTAACAATTACTTAGCTATAGATATCAAGTATAAATTTTATAGACTATGAATATGAATATAGACTATGAATAGGTAAAGCCATGAATAGTCATTCTAGGATCTACAATCTAGATATATTTCCTGTTTTTTTCTTAAACTATCAGGAAGAAAACTAAGACAAAGATCAAGTGCTAAGACGTTTTCATTTTTGTGCATTCTATAGAATGCTGAGTCTTTTGGGTCTTTGACAGCTCTGACGTTCACCCAAGTGATTGTCCTTGCTGGTCCAGCACTCAGCAAATGGTGTAGGCTCAGTCTGTGGTGCTGGTGGGCAAGCACTACAGAGAGAATCCAGGCTGGGCCAAGGTCCATGGGTCCAGTGTCAGTTTTTGGTGGGGTATTCGGAAAGAAAAATGGTAAAGAAGCAGACAAAAAGTTACACGATTTGAGGCCAAAGAATGAATAAATATACTATGAATGAGGTCTACAGAAACCTGCTTAGAGAAATTATCTAAAACATGATTTAAAAGTAAATAATGTGTATATTCATTAGAAATTGCAGTATGTTATAAAAATGTGTTGAAATGATGAAGGGTAGTATTGAAATGATAGGTGCAAGTAACTTACCCCTACTGCCTTTCATGGCGCTTGGTGCTTTGCAGGTTCTTTACAAACGTTTGCTGGATGAACAAATGATCGTTATCTTGGAGTCAAGAAAAAAGATGGAGAATAAAACAACAATAAAGGAGATTGACACCTTGGGTTTGGATGTTATGCTCAGAATAGCCCTAGATGATTTTCTGTGTGAAGAAAGAAGAGATGAATGTGAAGATGAGCAGTCTGAATATTCTTTGAAGTTTCAATAAATCACACTTGAGCCTTTGTCAACCTCATCCCCCCCTCAGTATTTCTGTTCTTTTCCATACAGATTTATAGAGGAGATTTGGTTGAGTGGAAAGAATGATGTCTTCCTTAGCCAAGGAAGGAGGCCTCAGAGGCTCCAGTGCTGAGGGTAGATAAGAGATCAAGGAACTGGATTGTCTAGATCCAATTTTTACCAAAATGTTGGGCCAGAAAAGAGAAGAAATCTTAGACAGTCTGACCTAGTTAGGTTTACATTCTAAGGAAAAATGAGTGAGTAGTATAGCTATCAAGTTTTAAGGCTGCTTATAAGTTTGAAATTTCTCTGTGATGCTATTTTAACCACCTCCCCCCCAAATGCTTTTCTTCTTTTGAAAGCTGTAAAACTCCTTAGAAACACTTTTCTGAGTCATTTGCTGGCATATAGACAAGGAAGGGAGGAAATAAACAATGATATTGTTTTCAGAGTCAAAGAGGGAAGAAAATTCAGGCTGGGGAATGAGGGGTGATGCCAGAAGAAAGCTAGGGTCAGACTTGGATCATCTGGGAGAAAAGGATGAATAAAGGGCCAGGCCTGGCAAGGAGACATGTCCTCAGGAATTATCACTAGCAGGGAACTTTGCTACCAAAGGCACTGCTAGTTTCTGGGTAGGAATAGATGGATGTACTCTACAGCACAGAAGAAAAAATCATTAGTTTCTTTTTTCTATCAGATACTGACATGTGTTTTAAGATCATGAAGTTTCCTTTCCTGCAAATATCTTCTTTTAATCCCACACTGATTTTGCAACTTTCTCATTATTAATGCCCTGCCTCAGAGAAGCCCTGTCTCAGGAGATCACCCAAATAAGCCTTGGGTGATTTCCTGAGTATAAATCCTGGCCCCACCAATTACTAGCTATGTTAATATGTCCATTCATTTCCTCATATAGAAAATTAAGAGCAAAAAAAAAATAGTAAAAGAAAAAGAATAATACTTTCCATCTGGGTTTGTTGTGAGGATTCAATGAAATAGTACATACAAACCTCTTAGCAGACTACCTGGTCTAGAGCAGGTGGTTGCTAAATGTTATTGTTGTTACAAATTCAGTTGTATAAGTATCTCATTTTGGGGCATATGTACCAGGGGCTTACTGGCTTTGTCAGTGAAAAGTTAACCCCAATTTAAAGTAGTGCGGCAGAGAGACTGTTGGATGTTTGCTGCATCAGGTGCCCCTTGAGATCTGTCAGCCTCACTTGTCTCCAGGGTTTCGACTTCTTGTTTGGCCCCAGCTGCTGCTGCAGTACCAGCTCTGCATGTACTCTGACTTCATGCAGATGCCGTGTGATGGTGACTCCCCTCCTGCCCAGGCACACGCCTACTGACTCTCTTGCTGAAGCTCCACGATTGATGCTGAAGCATGAGGTGCCATGGGACCCATACAGCACCCAGGCAAACAGCTGGAATTGCAAGGAGGTTAATACCTGATGGGGTGAATCTCAGATGACAGGAGATAGGAACCGGAGGTTGAATTTCTCCTTCTTTCTCACCTGGACAGACTGTTCTGAGATGTGGTCATTCACACTCCTCTCTGAGAGCTACCATATAAGATCAAGTGGTTAGTTGTGCTTGATACAAAGTGATGGCCAATTCAACAAAGACTCTGACATTGGCTCTCCCTCCTTCCCTGCCTCACTCACCCTCTTTTCACTCCTTCTCTTCTGGCTTTGTCCTCCGTGGTAAATGGGGGCCCATTCACTTTGTCTCAGCCTCTGTTTCTGGGGAACCCATGTTAAGACACTTATCATATCCATTGTTACTTCCTTTATAGAAGATAGCATTTTTAATTTGTAACTAAATACATGGTTGCCCAGAGTAAACCCTGTAGTATGCAACTTCTCTTGCAGCTATACTTGGTCATATGACTAAGTTCTGACCAATGAATAGTATTATTTATATATAAATATAATAATAATAACATATATTACATTATAATAATATGTAATGTATATAATAAGATCTAATAAGATGCACACACGCATACAGTTTGGAAAATGCCTTTAAAAGAATGGGAGTGGCTTTCTCCTTTCCTCGTGGCTTTAATGTAAATACGATGGCTGGAGCTGGGGCAGCCATCTTTTGCCATGAGTTGGAAGCCACATGTTGAAGATGGTGGAGCATGAAGATAACAAGGCTGGGGCTGGGGCTCCTGGTGATTGGGCAGACACCACATCAGCTTTAGAATGCCTACCTGGATATCATTTTAAGAGAGAAGTTTCTATCTTTTCAAAACCACTGTTATTTGGGGCTTTTGGTCAGTTTCTGCTGAGCTTAATCCTAACTGGTCCAGTAGAAAATTGACTTTCTTTGGAATAAAAAAAAGAAAAAGGAAGAAAAAATAGCATCAAGTGTCATTTTATATTCCTTACATGGCAGCACTGGATTCAAAGGCCGAAATTTTTACCGTTACATTATACTACCTCTCGCAAATTTAGATTATATAAGCCAGATATCCAGTGACCCGATCACCTTTGAGTTACCAGAATGTTGACATTCCAGACTAACATAAAACAAATAAAATGCTACCCATTCAGAAACCTGGCCTGTCAATGCTTCTCATTTGCATGAATACATGGCATTAATTACGATAGTACTTACTGTGGGTCAGGCCCTGTGCTAAGCTCTCTAGTTAGAAAACCTAAGAAATAGCACTCTATGAAGGATATGTTTGAGAAAGAACCCTAGTCTGGGATTTTAGTTGGGAAGCTTGCCAGTATCCTGGATTAAGACAGTGGTAGGTAGCAGAGTTAGAGAGGAGAGTGGGCTAGAAGACTCTTTAAGAGATAATGTTAGTAAGACTTGATGACTGATGGAATGTGGGGTTGAATGAATTCAGGATTACTCTCAGGCTTCTATGATGGATGTCTCATCAGAAGACGGTTTCACAAATTGAGATGAACATATACAGAAGGAGGAAGAGGAAAAGAGGGAGGAGGAGGGGGAAGGGAAAGGGGAAAAGGAAGTTTAATGAAGAAGATGATGGGTTCAGCTCTGGGCATGTTGGGCTTGAGAGATTCCTGAGTACCAAGTAGAGATGTTAAGCAGGAAATGAATATATAAGCCTGGGAAGAGGGCTTAGCTAGAGTACTTTTCAAATTATTTTGTAATTTTCTGCTTTGACATTACTCCTTCCAGTAGACTGACTTTCTTGGGGGCAAAGTAGTCTTGTTAATCTTGGGTTCCCAGCACCTAGAACAGAGCCTGCAGCATAGCCAATGCTCAATAAATGTTTGTTCAGTGATTGAGAGACAGATTAAATAAATGAATGGATGAATTTCAATCTGTCAAAAAAGGGACATATTTTTTTCATCTCAAGTTGAAACTCCAATATACATTCCAATGGAAACATGATTACAAACCTCAGTTGGTTGCACATTACTGTGGGTCCAGCTACATTATGTTTTAATAAGCTTCTGCAGACTAGCCTCAGAATTGAATCACCCTTCAAAATTATTCCCACGGGGGTGGGCTGGGGGACATTTTTCAAATTCCAAATTAGTTACACCATACTTTTGAACCAAAGGTCCTTCACTAGTTGGGAATGTCATTCTGTTATGTTTCCCATGAAGAACTTACATAATGCCCTGTACCTGCACCCTGGAAGCCATCATGTTTACCCTACAACTGAGAGTCAGTCCGAGTGTCGAGTGGTCACTACCTCAATGCTTCAGTGCCACCCTAGGCACCCTTTTTTGGAATCAGGTCACTACAATGCCTATAGAAGGAGTCTTGAGGAAGGGAACAGAGGCACAACCCAGTGACTTGAAAAGAACTCCAGAGACCAATAATTGGACTAGATCAAGGACCTAAGTGGATTTGCAGAGGGCCTAGAGTTTGTCCCTTTTCTTCACACATAGTTATCAGTAACAGCTAGATATTTATCAGCAATGGCCAACTCTGATTCAGACAGTCCCTCCAACTTTTCTGTAATCATTACACTTATATTGTATGTTAGCTTCTTGTGTAAAAAAAGTATTCATGCATTCAATTACTAACTTAATAAATCCCATATTGGGTAAAGCAATTTATAGTACACGTTGTGTTTTAGTTATTTTAAGTAATGGTTGTTGTATTGCTCACTCAACGTTCTCAGAGAAACAGAACCAATAGGATATATAGAGATATGTATAAGAGGAGTTTTGTTGGTTTTTTTTTTAATAGGATTTGGCTCACATGTGATTATGGAGATGAAGAAGTCCCATGATCTGCCACCTGCAAGCTGGAGAGCCAGGAAACCCAGTGCTGTAATACGGTCTGAGTCTGAAGGCCTAGGGACCAGGGGACTGCTGGCAAAAGTCCCAGAATCTAAAGGCCTGAGAACCAGGAGCTCCAACATCCAAGAGCAGGAGAAGATGCATCTCCAGCTAAAAAAAAAAAAAAAGAAGAGAGAGAGAGAGTTCACCCTTCTCTCACCTTTTTGTTCTATTTGGATCCCCAATGGATTGGATGATTCACCCACATTGGTGAGGGCAGATCTCTTCACTCAGTCTCTCCACTCAAATGTTAACCTCTTCCAGAAACACGCTCAGAGACACACCTAGAAACAATTTTTTACCTAGACTTCAAGTTAACACATAAAATTAACCATCACAGTTGTATTTCAGGAAATAAGTGGCAAAGTCACAAAGTAAACAAGTCTACATGACAGCTTTGTCATTATAATACAGTAACTATGCCTAGATATTGTATACCACTAGTGTTGCCAAAAACAATATTTGAAGAATGTCAATGATTTTCTTTGCGCTTAATAAATGTATTGTATTGGTACTTAGAGTTGAATACATCAAATTGAGAGCAGCAGGTGTTGTAAATAACATTAAAATTGGAGCCAGGAAACCTGGATTTTAGTCCCACACTAACTTCTTGGGTGATTTCATTCATTCATTCAACAAATATTTCTTGTCCACCTTATAATGTTCTGGACATCATGCTAAGTGCTAGGATACAAGAGTAAAAAGAAATTGACATCGTATCTACATTTTTAGACTGGTAGTTTAAGAGGACAGACGTCAATTTTGAAAAAAATCTATGTGTTAACAATGTACCTGCTATTAAATACTGTGAAGAAAAGTTACATGGAGATTGGACCGGGGTAGTAGGGTGGTCAGTACAGGCTTGATTGTGATTGACATCTAAAAGATGGTTAGGTGTCAACTAGGTGAATGGGGCAGAAGGAACTGTGTATGCAAAGTCCCAGTACCCTGGGTGGGACATCAGGTGTATTCTAGGAATTATAGGCCAGAGTGGCTTGAGCTCAGAGAACAAGTGCAAACCAATGACCGGCAATAGGAATCAACAAATGAGTGTGGGGTAGGCAGGGGCAGGGAGACGGGAAGAAATGAGATAATTATAATTTTTTCAACAAATTAACTCTGGATTCAGTACTGAGAACTAATTGTAGGAGGCACAAGTAGACGTGAGAAGACCAGTTAGGGGGCTACTGCTGGAGTCCAGAAGAGATAACTGTTGTGTGACCCAGTTGGGAGTGGGATAGATATAAAAAGGTGGACAGACGCAAGAAGAGGTAAAAGCAACAGGATTAAATAGTAACAGGCTGGGTATGAAGGAGGTGAAGGAAAGTGTTAGGATGGCTCCTGCATTTCTAGCTGAGATAGGGAATAATGGAAGCACACCAGACTTGAGCAAGACAAACTCTGCAGATCTTAATTTCTGTTTCTGCAAAATAAGAGGCAAACTTTAAAGTCCAGTCCAGTTCTATTGTAAAATTGTGTGACTGTGTTATGTAATTCAATCAGTGTTTGAAAATAAGGAGTGGCCTAATTAGAGTAGAAATTCCTTAGAGGTAAATGCATTAGTTATCTGTTGTTACATTAAAAAAATTATCCCAAACTTCAGTGACTTAAAACAACAGACATTATCTCACAATTTCTGTGGGTCAGAGATTCAGGAGCAGCTTAGCTGGTGGTTCTTGCTCAGGGTCTCAGGTGGTGGCATTCAGAATGTTGGTAGTAGCTACAGTCATCTGAAGGCTTGACTGGGGCTCGAAGATTCATCTGCTCCCACAGTGGCTCACTCACAGGGCTGGAAGCAGAAGCCCTTACTTCCTCACGAGATCCTGGCAGGAGGCTCCATTTCTCACCACATGGGCCTCTCCATAAGGCTGCTTGAGTGTCCTCATGACATGCTGTCTGGTTTGCCCCAAAGCAAGTGATCCCACAGAGAACCAGCCAGAAGGAAGCTGCAGTGCCTTTTATAATGTAGTCTTGGAAGTCACATGCCATCAATTCCACTTTATCCTTTTGTCAGAAGCAAGTCACTAAGTCCAGCACACATTCCTGGGAAGGGAAATTAGGCCCCATCTCTTGATGGGTATCAAATAATTTGTGGTTATATTTGAAAACTACCACAGAAAAGTTTAAATCTTGACACTTCGCGAAGTCCTGGGTACCTTTCCTTGACAGTAAATAACACTGTTGTATAGGTTTAAATTAAAATAAAACTACTGTGTTATAAACTAGAAAAGAGCTGCCTAGAATACTCAATGCTAAGTTCAGGGCGAATATTTATCATGTATTTATTTATAGCTCTGTAATGAGGCAAGGAAAGTCTAACAATGTACAAAGCTTAATGGGTCATAAACTAATGGATATTTGAGTCAAAAATTGTGAAATATCATGGTAAGTGATCCTCTATGCAAATGCTTTATGTTGTAAAATACATAAAGAATTCTAGAAATTACACATTGTTATGTATGAGAATCAAATATTTTATATGTCAATCACAGTCAGAACTGAAGGATTTTAGAGCTTGAAGAAAGCTTGCTGATGGTCTGTCTAATCTAGCTCCCTTATTTAGTAGATGAGAAAACTGAGTCCATTAGAAAAAAAAAAAAAAGAAAAAAAGAAAAAGATGTTCCTAGAGTCTCACATAGTCAGTGGCAGGAAGCCACTGCTGATGGGATGGATGGCCATTTCACAGTAATACCGGGGAGGGGATTTAGTGCTTTTTGAGCTCCTTGTCTAGTTCTGAAAATCTACAATGCCTTAAAACAATCTCTGGGACAGGCCCAAAAGGTGTATGTAACATTCTCCCTCTTTTAACATTGTTTGCAAGTAAATTACAGACTAGTCCATTGGCTCTTTCAAGGTCACTTAGCAACTTGTTGGTAGGAATTGGGAATAAAGCCAAGGTTATAGATTTCCTCACTTGGACCCTTTCCACTCCATTTATTACTTACCTCTGAAATGTTATTGCTGTTTATCATGAACTAAATTGGCTTTATTACCTAAGCAGAGAGGATTAAGCAATAACTTTTACCTTGTCTTTGTTAAGACTATATGCTCATATCTGTGATCACATTATGAATTATGTACCTATGTAATTTAATCTTAGATAGGGAGAGAATAAAGGTAGGAATACACCTGTGGTTTCTTGACTCTTAGTTTAGGTACATTGGACATCAAACCTCTATTGACTGTACTGAAATTTTATAGCTTATATCAGCAGTTAAATTTGTATGGCTTACTAGGCATACAAAGCAGATGATAAGATAGTTTTATTTACTTTGCCTGTTTTTACTGAGGTCTGTTATATTGGTGAACACATTGTGAATATGTACTTAAATATGCAAGATAGTGTGAATAGTATGAAATATCACAGTTTACAACAGAAGATTCTCATTTGTATTTTTTCTATGTATAGGTTTTAAAAATAGCGATTTTACATTGTAGCTTTTTAAAAATAGTGAATAAAATTTTTCAATAATTAATTAATTAATTAATTAATTAATTTGGCTGTGTTGGGTTTTTTTTGCTGCACGTGGGCTTTCTCCAGTTGCAGTGAGCGGGTGCTACTCTTCCTTGCGGTGTGCGGGCTTCTCATTGAGGTGGCTTCTCTTGTTGTGGAGCACGGGCTCTAGGCACGCAGGCTTCAGTAGTTGTGGCACGTGGGCTCAGTAGTTTTGGCTCGCAGGCTCTACAGAGCAGGCTCAGTAGTTGTGGCACATGGGCTTAGTTGCTCTGCGGCATGTGGGATCTTCCTGGACCAGGGAAACCCATGTCCCCTGCCTTGGCAGGAGGATTCTTAACCACTGCGCCACCAGGGAAGTCCTGTGAATAAAATTTTTTGATGGAAAAATATTTTAGTATGTTATGGTGCTCCAGGTTAATTTAATTCTAAACTGTAGTAAAATCCTTGGCTTGAACGAAACTATATTTTCCAAAGAAATAGCTGGAAATGGAAGGCCTATTTTAGCATGTTATCTATGTTCATTTCTTTAACAAGTATTTATTGGATGTCGCATTTGCTGTACTTATAGTTCATATATTTCCAGTTACTGAGTTCTAGAGTGCCTGTAGACACTTAAAAGTCAGCATCTTCCTAACCTGCCTAATTATCTTCATCTCTCAGTTCTACTTTTCTTACAATTCGCGTTTATCTTAATGGTACCCATCAGAAACCCTGAAAACATTTTCACTTCTTCTTTTCTCTTACTTCTAAAATCTTTTGAAAGATTCTATTTCCTCTTTTTCATCCTCACAAACCTCCCAAGTTCAGACCCCTCATCCTTTTGTGCTAGAGGCAAAACCGTCTGCATAAGGCATCCCTCAGATCTCAACACCCACTTTCACTGTCATTGAACCTCTCTCCCAAGCAATCCATACAGCTGCCAGTTACTTTGCTAACATAAATCGGATCACATTATTCCTCTTCTTAACACCTATTATGGGAATTCCCTGGTGGTCCAGTGGTTAGGACTCTGTGTTTTCACTGCCGAGGGCCCAGGTTCGATCCCTAGTCCGGGAACCAAGGTCCCACAAGCTGCATGGTGTGGCCAACAAACAAACAAACAAGCAAACAAACAAGAAAAGAATACCTCTTATGGACTCCTATTTCCTCAAGGATGAAGGACAAATTCTGAACTTCCCAAACGGATCTCAACTTACCTTTCTGAAGTCTCTGGTTATAAATATTCTTATGTCTAAACATCAATGCCATCTTTCCACTGTGTCTCCCAAGCTAATTGCCTTTCCCCTCACTTCTCTTAGGGAACTTCTACTCATTCCTTTACTCTCCCCTTCTCTGCTTATCTTTCTCTTCTCTAGGCAGTTAATTACCCTCTCTTCTGTCTCCTTGACAATAATGTGTTTATCTTTATTATGGTGCATATTACACAGCATTGTTTGTTTGCCTTTCCCATTACTGAATCTAGAGGGCAATGACCAAGTGTTACTCAAACTAGTAAAGGCCTGGAACTCAATGTTAGTTCTAGATTAAAAAAAACACAACCTTCCATTTATAAACCGTACTTGCAAAAATGAATTTTCTTCATTTTTAAGAAAGACTTATACGTGCTAGTGAGACAAATGCTTTTTAACTAATCATTGGAATCCCAGAATTCAGAATTAGCCAATATATTGTGGTGGAGTAGAGCAGGATTCTAGCATGGAAGACTTAGTAACAGATTGTAATAGATTGGTTTTATCTTTCTTTTTTATGCATACTATGTGCTATATATAAAAAAATTTTTGTAACTACTGATAATATCATCAGATTTTTTCTAAAAAAAGTAGTTTTAGCAAATGTGATTTTACCACTTAAAATCTGAAGTGTTGGAATTAAACTGAGAAAGAAAATTTTCAATTAAGCCTTATTATTTTTTTTTTTTTCCACTGCAAAAGTAATACAGAAAATACTGAAGAATAGAATAAGGGGCAGGGGGGAGGGGTGCCCATAGAAACATCATCCTGAGACAACTCTGAGTTTCAATCTTTCCTTTTTTCTAACACTTCATAGTTTTTTTTTTTTTTTAAACATAGATGTGATCATACTACATGGTTAGTTTCATAACTCGTGGGGTTTTTTTTTTCACTTAATACTATACTTTTTAAATTGTTACCTAAAATGCTACAAAGTATTTATGGTTACTTTTAAGACATTTAATTTCCATAATTTTTATTTTTGCATCTTATAAATAATATTGTGACATACAGCTTATGAACAAAGCTTTTGCTCTATTTCAGATTATTTCATTCAGAAAAAATCTCAGATACAGAGTATGAACATTTTTTTAGGTTGAATCACAGCACCAAATTGTTTCTAAATAGGCTGTTTCAGTTTACACTCCCACTCACAATGTCTGGTAGCACCCTTTTAATCTCACCAGCATTGAATATTATCCTTTACTTAAATATTTACTAATATGATAGCTGACTGAAGTATTACAATTTCTGGTCTGCTTGCTGTTGAAGAGTATAGGATAAAATCAAGGCTTTGGAGTCAAATAATACTGGGTCTGGTCATAGCTCTGCAACTTCCTAGCTGTGTTATAATACATCAAGCAAATTACTTAACTCCTTTTTTAAAATAAATTTATTTATTTATTTGTTTAGGCTGTGTTGGGTCTTTGTTGCTGCCCGTTGGCTTTCTCTAGTTGCGGCAAGCAGGGGCTACTCTTCGTTGCGGTTCCCGGGGTTCTCATTGCGGTGGCTTCTCTTGTTGCGGAGCACGGGCTCTAGGCGCACGGGTTTCAGTAGTTAGTGGCTCGCGGGCTCTAGAGCTCAGGCTCAGTAGTCGTGGCAGACTTCCCAGACCAGGGCTCAAACCTGTGTCCCCTGCACTGGCAGGCAGATTCTTAACCAGTGTGCCAACAGGGAAGTCCCTACTTAACTCCTTTGAGGCTCTCTTTATTCATCGGTTTTTTAAAAAGGTCAATAATAATATTTACCCCAAACTCAGGGTTGTTGTAATTATTAAAAGAAATAGTCATGTAAAGCATTTCACACCAGTGCCTGGCATGTGGCAAACGATAATGAATGCTTCATTTTCTGTTGCAAAAGTATGTTTGATTAGTGTACTATCTAGGAATTTACACAATACTTTGACTATATCCACGCAGCTTGTTGTGGAAGGCTGGACAATCACCTGGATAATTCTTGCACCCCAGGGAGAAGGTCAGGGAGTAATCTTATAGTTAAAAAAAAAAAAAAAAGCACACACCTGGTTCCCGTTCTTGAGGAATCTAAAGGCCTTTGAGTTAACTCTTGGGGCTTTTAATTGCTCAGAGAGGTCTCAAAGGGCAATGGTGGAAACTCACTAAAGAGTAAATTTAGTGAAAGTAATCAGGGGAGAGAGTTCCTGGAAAACCTATTGTCTCAGGGAAGGCAAATGCTAAGGCAGGAAGGATATGAATTATTTGTTCTGTAGAAGTTAAGTACACTCATGAGGTTTTATTTGAATCTAAAGTTTATTAATAAAAAGTATATAAAGCACTGCAAACAGAGCAAGCTCGGCGAATCTGATTTTGTGCACTTGCTCTTTTCTATACTCAGAGCAAGTTTTGCTCTTTGAATCCCAGCAGAAAATACCAGGGGCTTGGGAGTAGATGACACAGCATCGACCAGAAGTCTATCTCGTCCCGACCACTGAAGTGAGTGGGCTAGAGTCACACCATGATCAAACGCCTAACTTTCACAAAGTCTAGGATAATTTAGGTTTGGCTGCTCTTCGGGGTCCCACTTCCAACATTTTCCTTTTAACCGACTTCTTCCAACTGCCGAAGCATGCCAGAGATAATAAAAATTTATCAAATATCCTTGCCTGGATAAAAATCTGCACTCTCGATTGGGGCCATATCCATCGAGGTTTCGGTGGGGGTTTAAAAACTGCCCCTGAAAAAGCAAGTTTTTCTAGTTGGGTAAATTCTGTCAAAATAATGTAAAGTTCTTTATTGCATGCACAAATTCCTCTAAGACAAGTCTTTTTCTCTCTCCAGGTCCAGGATTTTCAAGCTGAACAGTCAAATAACACGCTCGACTCGGTTCTGGATTCCCTCGGGGAAGAATTCCTCCTTGGGGGCGATAGAAACGCCCTCGGTGAGTTTTCCGGCACCAGCGGGAGTTTCAAGTTTCCACCCGTCGAGGGGAGGCGGCGGGCCCACTCCCAGCTCCGGGTTGGGCGGCTCCTCTTCCCTGAGCATCGGGTTTAGCTCAAGCCCAGTCCTCCCCGGAAGGAGTCCCCCACCCCCGCGCTCTCCCCCTTTCCCTCCGGGCTCCGGAGCCGCAGCCCGGCCCTCGCGCGTCCCCGCCCGGGAAGGGGACCCCAGGCGACGCCCCGCGCGGCGGGCGGCCGCGAGCCCGCGGGCCTGGGAGGGGCGGGGGCGGGGCGCTGGAGGTCTGGCGGCGGCGACTGCGGCGTTGCTTCTCGGGACACGGCGCTAGGCCGGCCGGCCGGCAGGGGGAGGTGGGGGGCGTGGGGCAGCCCCGCCTTTCCCGCGAGGAGCGGCCAGGCAGCCATATTGCGGAGCTGTCTGCGGTGGCGGCGGCGCCTCTCGTCTCTCGCGGCCCATCGCTCCCTCCACCGCCTCTCCCTCCCTGCCGCAGCCGCGACATCCGGCGCCGCCGCGCAGCGCCCCGGCCACACTCAGGGCGGGAAGGAGCCGCCCGCTCTCGGGGTAAGCCGCCGGCGCCCTACCTTCCCCCACTCCCGTTCCCGGGCTTCGCCGGAGACGCTGAGGTGGCGGCGAGAAGTTTCGGGGCCCAGTGCTGCCCGGCGGCCGCGCCGCGAGGGCCGCGGTGTCGCTACCCTAACAGCCCGGCTGGCCAGGCCGCATCCGGGGCCGCGGGAGCCGCGAGGCTCTGCCCGAGTCGTGGCTGCGGCCTGACCACGCCGGTGCGCGCTTCTCCTCCCTTCGGGCGTGGGTCCGCCTTCAGCGTACGCCCCGGACCCCCTCCGCCTCGAGCTCGGTCGGGTTCCCGCCGCTCGGTTGCGGCCCCGGGCTCGGCCTGGCTCGTCCTTTCTAGGCAGTTTGAGAATACAGATTTAAGCCTAGGAAAAATTACGTTTTGCCATGTAGGGAAGGAATTTATTACAACTTCTTCTCCCCGGCCTCCAGTTTGAAAGTAAGGGTGTTGAATTACTAGAGAACGTGTGTTCCGCCCTGGTGGCAAAGGGATGTT
This sequence comes from Balaenoptera acutorostrata, assembly GCF_949987535.1. Classification (NCBI taxonomy): domain Eukaryota; kingdom Metazoa; phylum Chordata; class Mammalia; order Artiodactyla; family Balaenopteridae; genus Balaenoptera; species Balaenoptera acutorostrata. The sequence continues at coordinate 91,447,392 of NC_080072.1, forward strand.
GCCTTACGGGGTTTGGGGCGCGAACCGCCCTCAGCCACCCGCACCCGCGCGGCGAGGGCCGCCGTTCTGGCCCCGGCTCTACCTGCTGCTTCTACTGCTGAAGGCGGCCTCCGAGCCCCATAACTTTCTTCGGCCTTTGAAGCAGCCCGGTTTAGTATCTTAGACCCCAGTAGACAAGTTGAGTACATTACAGTCCCCCCTTCCTTTAAAGGGTTGTAAACTTAATTCCCGGGCTAACTTTGAAAGCGGGGGGGGGGGGCACTGCATTATTGCAGTTTAAATAGAGCACTTCACTTTTTATACAGATGTGGCATGGTTCTTTAACCATTCACAACATGTATTTAGCGTTCTTTACCATTAAGGAGGGGTTATTAATGAGGCTGGAAATAGGTTAAAAGTCAACTTCATCAAAGATACATTTTAAAATATAGTTGAGATTTGTGTAGAAGACATTTTAATGAGTTCTGTGGCACTAAGACGGGCCATGATGTAAATGTAAAAACCCAAGATAATAAGGGTTTATTTGATAAACGAGCACTTGGACTTAGACATTGCAATCTATTGTTTATGGAGCATACATTTTTTAGAACACTAAATACTCTTTTATATTTCGGACGGAGCTCTGAATGAACAATTGCCCCGTTCATTTTGCTGGATAAATAATGGCTTAATCCATTTGCCATAACAGCATTATTATCGATGGATTTAAGAAGAGAGACTAATATTCAGGATTGCATTTTTTAAAAAAAAATTTAGCATTACATTACTTTAACCAGTGGGCTTTATCTTCCAGAGACTACCTCAAATGTGGTAAAATGTACTGAATAAAACATTTCTTTTGAAGTTAATGGTATCCTGTAAAGTTGATTGCACTGACTTTGTTTCTTTTGCTAAACCACTTTTTTTTATATATGATGGGATTTGTAAACAATACATTATTAGTGAGGAATGAATAGACATGCATTGGAATTCTTTACAGCTTTATTTAAATGAGACAAAATTTGTGGCATTTAGGAATGTTAAATTCTTGCCCTAGTGGATTATACATTGTTTTGTTCACTCCTGTATTCATTCCCAAGCATGGCAGAGCATGTAGGAGAGGCTCAGAAGTTAAATGTAATTAATTTAAGCGTGGGGAAAGTATGTTTAGTCTGTCCTTTGTTTTGGACATTTGTATTAACTGGAAATTAAACTGATATCCTTTTTTCTGTGGCGGTGAGAAATGACAGACTCTGCTGTTCTTTCTCTCTTTTGTTAACTCTCAGTCTCAGGGAGAGAACAAGGCTTATTTCTTCTTTTTTTGCTTCACTATTCCCAAGAGCAGAATTGGATTTTATTATTCATTTTTATCTTTGGCAGGCAGTTGAAATGAAAGTCTTTATGTACTTTTATCTTAATTTCAGTTCTCAGTCTTCTAATGTGATCTGTGTATAGTCTAATACAATGGAGCCTGAAATCTTGAATGATGATGGGAGTCTTGTTTTTTCTTCCATTTTTAACTTGATTCAGTTCAACTTGTACAATTTAAAGATGGCAAATTTTTACCAGTATTTCCCAAAGACCAAAGCCTAGAAAAATGTGTTCTATTAAGACTGTGAAGATAGCCATGTTGGTGAACATACTTGATAGGGTAGAGTTAATATATCGTGCTATTGCTGTGAATCTGGGAAGTTGAGGAAGTCACCCTTTCTTGGATGGCTTGGACCTCCTGCAGACCAGGAGCTAGTGGGCACTTCTCACGACCCTGATATTATCCTTGGGGTACTGGATTCAGTGGAACTGGATTGGGTTGCTGTAGACTCCAGCTTTACAAGGTTATTTTAAACCTCATGGTGTTAAAAGCCCTTCAGGGAACTCCCCTAACTTATGCAGCAAGTATATCCTCACCTGTTGCGTGATAGAAATGGCCAGTCTGACCCCAGAGAGTTCCTGAATATCTAGCCTCTTTCAGAAGAATCCTGCCTTTACTGTTCATATTAGTTCCTGGTATATTTTTCAATATTAATTTATAATGAACATATTTTAAACCATTTTTAAAGACTATAAAATTAATAAATTTTGTGACAAAGTTAAGAAAACCCAGAAAGATGTTAAGGAAAAAGTAAAAGTTCTCCCCAGCTTCCCAGAACCGCGCCCCCCCCCCCCACCGCCCCCCACCTCTCCCAGTCCCGGTCTCTGTTTTTCAGAAGTAATTGCTATTAGCTATTCCTTGTAGTATATAGAAAATGCCAATATTTATGCAAGGGTAAACATATACTTTATATATATCCCTTATTTGCAATTTTAAAGTCTTTAAAAATAAGGTTATTTTGTAACAAACATTGAAAGGGTGTTTATTACTGTGTTGAGCATTAAGTAATTAGTATTTCTCGGATTTTAATCATTTGAATGAAATAAAAATGGAATTTCTGGTAATCTCAAAAGTGTTCATGTACATGTGCAGATTTTCTTGATTAATGATTGAAGGTGAATTCACTTTTTTTTTTTTTCTTCTAGGGTATGGTATATAACTGACACTGAAAAGTGGTGTCCTTTAAAAAAGAGTTTATGACTTTGGGTAGTGAAATGTCCCTATTATATATGTAGCTTTTTACCTGGGAACTGTTTGGAAAGGAAATATGGTCCATATGATTCAGTTCTTTATTTCTTTGTTCCATTTAATGGTGAATCCTAGCTTTAACTTCCTGGAAGAGGGGGGTTCTTTCAGGTTAGTAGTTGTATAGGTTTTTTTTTTTTTCTTTGAATAACCAGTATGTATAGAAACTCTTGCAAATTCACAGTTATTTTTTTCCTATTGCAGTGTCAGTTACCTTTTAGAAGAATTCTAAAGTACATTTTATAGAGGCTAGTTACATATGTAAATACGGTATGCATATGAATAGGATGCTGTAGTGACACTGGTTCCTTTTCTGCTTTTCTACATAATTTACATACATTTGAAATAAGAAACTTTTGGGTTCTAGCAAAGTTGATTTATTTGAAAATGATATTCTCTTTACTGTTAACCATTTGGAGAAGAGGTCAGCAAACTGGTTTGAAGGCCACATTCAGCCTACTACCTTTTTTGTAAACAAAGTTTTATGTGAACACATGATGGCTCATTGGTTTACATATTATCTATGGTTGCTGTTGTGCTACAACAACAGAGTAGTTGCAACAGAGGCTGTATGGGCCGCAAAACCTAAAAAGTTTACTTAACCTGGCCCTTTACAGAAAAAAGTTTGCTGACTCCTGCTTTAAGGTATTCATACATTCAGACATTTATAATCATATGCCAGATATTCTTTGCATTTGTTCAGTAAGATAATGAGAACGCCACATTCTAATGGAAATATACTTGTGCCATTTTGTATACCATGAAGTGTTTTTGCTTAAGTGCTCTTTGTGTGTATAAACTGGAGTTCATATTCAGTGTAACAGTGTTGTAAGCATAGTCTTCTGTGATGTGAATTCTGGGTGTTTCTTGTTTTGTACTTTAAAAAAAACCCAAAACTTCTTGTTGTTTCTGTAAATTAACTAATAACCTTTTGATAAATTAACCAGAGTAGTTGTTTGTAACTGAAAATCCTGTTAGTACTCAGAATGATGTGGGTACGAGTATAATAGAGGGACCATTAATAAAAGGGAGAATGGGGACATAGGAAATCTCAGCCATGGTAATTGAATCTAATCACCCTTTGGCTTTTATTGAGTGTGTGGAATGGACTAAACTTTGTTAGACATCATGAGCGCTCTTGATATTTAAGCTGTCTCTAGATTCTAGACTTAAGGAAACTATAAAAACCTAGTTTAGTTATTAAGCAAAGTTGGTATATACAGTTGACACTCCACATCTGTGGGTTCTGCCAACCTTGGATTGAAAATATTTGGAAAAAAAATTCCAGAAAGTTACAAAAAGTAAAACTTGAATTTGCCACATGCTGGCAAGTATTTACACAGCATTTACATTGTATTTACAATTGTTTACATAGCATTTATATTGTATTAGGTATTGTAAGTATTCTAGAGATAATTTAAAGTATATGAGAGGATGTGTGTAGGTTATATGCAAATATAATATATTTCTATATATGTATGTATGTATATAAATGTACATATATTTTGTGTAAGGGATTTGAGCATCCCTAGATTTTGGTATCTGCAGAGGGTTCCTGGAACCAATCCCCTGTGGATACCAAGGGATGACTGTATACCCAAAGTGCTTACTATTTACATCTAATCATCAAGCAGCATGATACTTATAGATATTATTAAATGTGTCAAATTAGGTGGCCTTTAAATTTAATTTGATTGTCAAATGAGATTATTGAAAGAGACTTAGAGATGATAAAGGCCTGAATTTGGGAGACCTCGTTGGGAGCAGTTTTTTTTTTCTCCCACGTTCATGGTTGCTGTCTTTTATAGCCTATTGCTTTCTAGTTCGCTCACTTTACAATGTAAAAGATGAGAGGAAAGTATTACCCTTGATAATAATCAAGTGAGTATTATATATGAACTTAATTTACCAACAAAATCAACAAACATCTGAGGCCTTACTGTGAGCCAGACACCATTCCAATTTCTCAAAAGCGGGATTGAATATCTCAAAAGTTAGAAACTTAATGATAGAACTGCCATATAGCCTTATTGACTGCATGAGCGAATACTATCTAATTTTAAAGATATTTAAGAAACATTAACTTTATTCTGTTTTGAAAATAAGCTACTGTAATATCTAGTGTTTCAAAACATATATAGAATTGTGAGAATTCCTCAGGTCAGTTTGAGACTTTTCTTCTTTTCTTCTACCTAGGTGACTTACATGAACCTATCTTTGTTTTTCCATTTTTAAGCGTTTATTATATGAATTTTTGATGTTTCCTTAACTATAAGATGAAGAAATTGGACTGGATTTAGCTTTCTTACCTTTTAGCATTTAAACTTCATTTTTGCAAATGGTAATGTATTGTTTTTCCACCCTCCTAGGAAGCAATACAGGTATGGTGTTTCTTTTAAATTTACAAAATTCGTTTAGAAAAGAATTTAAATTCAGTGTAAAACTTTGCTTTGTGCCTTATATTTGTTTTAAGTGCTGGAAATTTGCTTTGCATTTCCAGTAACGTGTGTTTTGCTTTAAAATGTTGAATATTTTATTTCCTTGAACAAAAGTCAGTTCCTACAAAAGCAAGCACTTAATACCTTATTTAGAACTGCATGCCACCCTTACAGGATATTAATTTACAGAGGTGACTATACCAGTATTAATGTGCACTTACAACAAATCTTTAGAGGTAGTCTTTTTGACCTGAAAACAACAGAGGATAGAGCTTTAACTTCTTGAAAAGCTCTGGTAATTGGGATGAGCTTGGCTAAAATGATGTCAGAGGAAGGCAGAATAGGGTAGCCAAAAGAGCACAGGACTTGAATTTAGAAGGACCTATGACTTTGTTGACTAGCCTTATTACTTTGGGCAAGTGACTTATCTGAATCTTAATTTCCTTAATTAGAAGAACAAGGGATTGTGATGCTTATCTTGGGCAGAGGGAGGAAGGGCAGTTATTAGGAAGATTAGATAATGTAGGTAACGTGGCTGAAGAGTGAGCATTCTACAAATAATTCCATTTACTACCCTTGTCCTTGCTTTTGGCCTTATTTCTTTTTTGCAAAATGGAACTAAAAATTCTTGTCCTCTGCTTCACTTGTGGAGTCACATGGCATTATATAGGTAAAAGTACATTATTATTGCTATTAAATTCAGTACTTAACAGAGCTAAAACATTTAATAAGCATAGTTCTTTGTATATTCGAGGTTTTAAACCTGTGGGTCTGTGAACGTGAATAGTGAAAAAAGTTGCATCTTTTTTTACACGTTTTCCATTACGAATGTGGGCAGCAGTAGCAGAGACTGTTTCTAATAGAAATTGCAGATATTTTCATGATGCATAACTGTTATTGCAGATCTCAAAATGACATTTAATACCCATTACTTAAAGTTTAATTATTAGATACACTGGTAGATATTGTGATTTAAAGGTTAACAAAGAAGCATATATATTACTGTATCATAAATTTGTGCTTTTTATATTTTTGATATTATAATTCAGTATGATTGATTTTTTAAATGTAATATTGTGTATTTTATTTTGTGCATTTAAAAATACTTTTCTAGGAAGGGGTTCATAGGCTTTACCAGAGGGGCCCCGGTTGGGGAAAATAATGATTAAGAACTTTTTTTTGTGGATGCCATTATTGTGTTAATTTGACTGCCAGAATTACCTTATTAATTCAGTTTATACTTCTCTTTGTTACCCTGCTTCCCAAACCCCCAGTAAGTTGGCAGAGGACTGCGGAGAGACCACAGTTATGTTCAGGGAAGGTGTCTCAAAAGACCGAAAAAAAAGTACAGTTAGGCTTGGGGAAAAGAAATTCTTAAGAGTAAAATTAGGCAGCCTCGTATAAATTATTGAAGCATCACTGTAGGCCCAGTATGGACAGACTTAACACCTGTTTTACCACCTGACAGGTGGGGAGAGTCTCTTGTTGTGTCAGTGACTAACAGAACTCAAGGTGTTAAGCGTGAGGCTGTTTTTTCCATTGTACTGCAGAAAAGAGGCTGTTTTAGGGTCACCCTCAGAGTTAAAGGACAAAGAGAATGTTTTATGTGAATGTTTCGTCTGAGAAATGTGGCACTGTGTTTGAGTACGTATTCATACGTTTTCTGGAAATGGGAGATACATATGTTGGTGGCATCTCTTAATACTGCTTGCCATGACCGTGCTTCATTGGTTCTGTGGGAGTCAGTGTGGAAAAGAGGTAGGGTAAGACCACTTTAAGAAATTTAGGAAGAGTGGGGAGGAAGGAGAAAATGTTGTTTCAATAATTATTTATTATGAGGGTAGAGGGGAGAATAGTTGATTTTTATTATACATCTTTGATATACAGTGGTTTAGGTGATTATATGGTGTCATTTTTTTAGAGAAGAAAAGAAGGCACCGAAACACAGTTTTCAAGATGAACCAGTTAGAGGTACAAACTCAGGACATATATCTAGGTACCTTGGCTTTTCATGTGCCATTTTATTAAATTGTCCATTGTACTACTAACAGCTGCCATTTTCAAGGAAAAAAATATGCTAATACAATCAAAGGAGGACTAGAAATGTACTATTGAGGTTAAATAATATTATCGTGATATAAATATTTTTTAATGATCACTAAATTGGCTAAAAACTTAGGTTTTAACTACATTTATACACAGCTTCATCCTAAAAAATTTAAGGTAGAATTCTTATGTATGTCATGATATCTTATGAATAAACTGGTATATAGACAATTTAGTGAAATATATTTTTAAAATTCTTACCTGATTTTTAAAATTAGTAACTTAACAAAAATAAGACCCTGATTAGTATTAAGTGCTCAGTTCTGTATATCCAAATATCCTTTGTAAGGGTACCTGTTTTTTTACTTAGTTATAATAGGTGGCTACGTATTCTGCCTTTTCACTTACCCTTATGTAAATGTTGACACAGTCTGTCCCCCTTGTTTTCACATAATTTCAACATTAATTGTGATTTTGATTTTAATCATTGTACTGCTGAGAACATCTTGTACAGATTATCTTTGTACTGCTGAGAACATCTTGGTACAGATTACTTTGTTTTATATTTACTTATTTATTTGTGGTATATTTAGGAGAGAACACTGGTCTGAAAATACACATTTTTAGAAGCTTCTTTTAGAAGTAAACCGTATCCTTATTTGCAAAGGCTTTTTGTTAGGCCCCTCACTTCCCAACAGTTCATATAGATCATTTAGGCTTGTTGGAGATTTTAAAAGCTTAATGTGTATAAACTTGGTTTTGTATATGTTGGCCTGTGATATGTTTGTACTTTTATGTCACCAGAGCACTCATATTAAACCTAAAACTTTAATATGGATTATTTTGCTTGCAAGGTCATTTTCTATAGAGTATAACTTGAAGTAACTCTAATATAGAAAACTGGGATAAATTATTTCTTAAAGGAAAAGGAAAAAACTCTACCTTTATTTAGTTCCAGTATTTGAGTAATACAGAACTTAAGAAATTCTGCAAAACCTGACATACATGATGTTTATTTACCTGCCTAGCTGGTCCTATGTTTGATGAGTACTCTTTCTGTAATTTGAGTGCTGTAACTTAGTTTATAGTCTGGCATCCAGTTAGTGTTCACATTTTCCCTTTGTTCTTCCTTACCAGTGAGAGATGGCACAGGAAGGGCAGAGCAGCCAAATGGCTTAGCAAACAAGAATGATCAGTACATGAGCAAGCGCTCTTGAGTATCTGCTAACTTCTCTAGGGTGTGGCCCTGGGGCCTGATATGGTAATGGAATGCTAAATCAAGAAGGTAATGTAAAAATTGATCTTGGACAATTAAAATTCCTGGTACTGTACGCTGGTAGGAGCAAATCTGAAATACCTCTATAGGGAGACACAGACAACTCAGGGCTTGCAGGAATCCCACACTGGGTGGGGAGTGGGTTAGGGACATGAGCTTTCTGTCCAAAATTACAAACTCCATAAAGAAACAAGTCATAATGAACTGGAAATAGAAAATTTTATAGTGACATAAAATAAACATTATAGGGGTAAAACGAGGATTCAATACAAATTATAAAATATTATAGGAGTAAAAGGAGGATGCAATACAAATTATAAAGTAGTATAGCATTAAAATTTTTTTTAAAAGACCAAAAGTGAATTTCTAGAAATTAAAATATATAATCACTGAAAATTTAAACTAGTGGACAGGTATAACATTAAGAACACCATTCAGCAATAAGAATTGCTGAATGGGAGAGACAATGGCTAATAATTTTCCAGAATTTAAGAAAAGCATGAGTCTTCAGAATAAGGAAGCTTACCAAATCTTGAACAAGATAAATAAAAGGAAATCTGAAGAACACACACACACATACACACACACAAAATCTTAAAGGAAAGCAGAGAGAAAAGGCATATTACCTCAGAGAAATGAGTTAAATTGCCAGCAGACTTCTCCTCATCAGTAACAGATGGCAGAAGAAAACTAATATCTTCCAAATGCTGAAGGAATAACAATTTAGAATTCTATATGCAATTAAATTATTACTTAATGAAAAAAGGAAATATTCATTAGAAAGATATAATAATTCTAAATCTTTACTCACTTAATAGCATAGCCTAAAAGCATATAAATTAAAAACTGGCAATTTATAAGAAGAAATTAACATCCACAATCTGAGTTGGGAAAATTCAATACATTTTTTCTCAATTTGATTAACTAGACTAAACTGAGAGTAGAGAAACTATAAACAAAACATTAAATACTTATTCTGGCTTGGTCTAACTTATCAGATGCAAAACATACATTATTTTCATTTATAGCTGGAACAATCAAAAAAGAAATGAAACTGACCAAGCACTAAACATAAAGGAAATCTTAATGAATTCTTTGACTAGAGTATATAGTAAACTTAGAAATAAATAATAAAAAGACAGTACTCTGCCCCCAGGCCTCTGACCATTCTATTTGAAAATTTAAAACTTATTAGTAGTGAGTAGAAATCATAATTGGAAACTGAAACACCTAGAGCTAAACAATAATGAAAAAACTATATATAAAAACCTATGTGGGAAGCCACTAAAGTGATACTTAGAAAAATAGTGGAGTTTTAAATATAAGGTATTTTTCCCCAAAATTATTCCCTCCAAAAGGAGATTTATATTTGTTTCATAGGAACTGTCTCATTGCAAGATGTACTCTTTCTCTTGAGCATGGAAGTACTGTTTAAGAAAGGCACATTGACCTGAAATGCCTTTACTACATGTCAGTTTGGAAAGCTCATGGAGCTCATCTGATAAGTGATTTAAATGTAAAAAAGAGGCTAAGGGGACTTCCCTGGTGGCGCAGTGGTTAGGAATCCACCTGCCAGTGCAGGGGACGTGGGTTCGAGCCCTGGTCGGGGAAGGTCCCACATGCCGTGGAGCAACTAGTGAGCCTGCCAAAAGCAACTAGTTGTGTGCCACAACTGCTGAGCCTGCGCTCTGGGGCCCGCGAGCCACAACTGCTGAGCCTGTGAGCCGCAACTGCTGAGGCCCACATGCCTGGAGCCCATGCTCTACAGTGGGAGGGGCCACTGCAGTGAGAAGCCCGCGCACTGCAGCGAGGGGTAGCCCTCGCTTGCCGCAACTAGAGAGGGCCCACATGCAGCAATGAAGACCCAACACAGCCAAAAAATAAAATTTAAAAATAAATAAATAAATAAAATAGAAGTTGCTTTAAAAAAAAAAATGAGGCTAAGAATTCTAGAGGAGATCTGGTTTTAAAAGTCACTTAAAAATAACACATCTAGTTATACTGTGGATATTAAAATATATTCCAACAATACAAATAGGAAAAAATAACGTCCTACTAATGTTTTCTATAAATGGGTAATTATGGCTTGGGATAAAAATTTTAATTTTAGTGATAGATTCAAAAAGTACTTTATGTAATCTGGAAAACTTACTGTGATTCAGAAGTTTGATATAGATGCTCATGTCTGATGTGTGAGGAATTTAGATTATTTTACATAATCAGATGATAATTACTTTAAAATAGTCTCACTGGCAAAATAGGGAGATCATTTTACGTTTGGACTTGCCTTATGGTGGGACATATTTAGTTTGTGACCTTAATGCATGTTATTAGAAAACAAGATTGGAAATTACTTAAACTTTCAATTTCAGGGATTAGAATATGAGCCTCAGAGTAAAAGCCAATTAATGAGAAGAAAAATGATGAGAAAAAAGGACAGAAATTAACAAAACAGAAAAATAAAAGAAACAAGAAGATCAACAAAACTGAAAGCTGGTTTTTAGACCAATAAATGAAGCAAACTTCTGGCAAGATTAATCAAGCAAAAGCGAAGACAAAAATTAACAGTGTTAGGAATGGAAAGGGGATCATAACTGTAGATGTAGTAGAGATATAAAAAAAATCATGAATATACCATGAATAACTTTATAGAAATATGTCACCAAGACTTGTGGAAAAAGCAGATTTGACTGTGGGGTGTAGCGATTTAAGCCATGTTTTAGCCATGTTATATTTGAGGTATCATTTAGATATTGAGCAAGCCAAGTTAGCCAAGCAAGTCTGGAGATACAGGTTTGGGAGTTACTAGTTTATAAATGATGTAAAAGGTTGGTTTTTGAGGCTGTTTTAAGACCTGAGATGAATTTGATAGTAGGGATGAAAGGAGGATTTAGAAGTGGAAGATAGGACTGAAGTACAGTTAGGTTCATGAAGGTAGGTGATTGTAGGTAGGGAATATTTATCTATCATTTCCTAGCTAAGAGTTAGGAAATGAGGAATTTAGAACTTCTAACTGAATTTCATAGCCCATTGTATTAGATAAGAAATTTCTCTTGATGAAGTTCCCTGTATGGGGAGAGGTTCATTGACATGTGATTGGCTAAAATTTAGAGAAATGACCTTACTTCGATCCTTTGTTTTTATTTCAATTTGGAGAATTTTCAGTTTTATTAATAATAGTATCTTAAAAAGCAATTGATAATATATTTTTAAAATACAAAATTAACTCTCTATTAATTTAGTTGATAGTATAATGAATAAAATTTCTCGGCAGAGATATTACTTATATAAGCTGATTTTCAGGTAATTAATATATTTCTTACTATAGGTTTTCAAATTGGAATGATAATCATTTTTTTCTGGACAACTAAATGGTTAAAAATGTTACATCTTTTGGTAGGTTTGTAGGGGGAAAATCCAATTTTGTTAGATGTTTGTGAGAACATTTACCCTAAAATAGCCCATTGTTCTTCCTGGATTAAGATTTACTTCTTTTGCCGGAGCGGGAGAAGGTATAATTTAATACTGGTCTTCAGGACAATTCTGTATTTCCGTGAAGGCCATTAGCTTGCTGATGAGTAGCATGCAGATTACTAGTGTGCAGAGTATGGCTGTTTTATCCACCTTAGGTGAAAAAGTTACTCTTATGTTATTTGTCTACTTGGACTTTTAAACTTTCAGGGAGGAAAAATAATTTTCTTTAAAAAGTTATCTTTTTGTAGTTTACATTAATCAGTATTTCCTTTTTTGTCTTTGGCAGTACAGAAGAAAGGTTGAGAAGTGTTCCTGAATTCATTTCTTTAGAATCTGAATCTATCTGTTCTCTTCTTTGCCGTCCCTCTTTTCTACCAGTCTGGGTATAGGGGCGAACTTGACTCAGAGAAAGCATTTGGCCCTTAGTAATCTCTCCTTTGCTATGTGTTGTCTGTAATTAAATTAAAACTTCTGGTTGATGATTGAGATGCTTTATGCTATGTTATTTGAGATGTGTGCTGTTTTAAATCACAGATATAAGTATTTTTAAAGAATGTGAAATAATAGAAGACATTGAAAATTAGAATAAAATGAGAGCTCCATGTTAATTGTAACATTTTAAAATGTTAAAGTTTTATTTAATCTATACAAATTATATTGTTAAGCAAAAACATTACTATATAAAAAGATAATAGGTCAATTATGCTTTCTTTTCTTTAACAGAAGAACAACAGAATTCATAAAAGTGAAGAATTTTTAAAGAGGGTGACAAAAAGAGAAGGAAAATGCCGAAACCAGTAAGTGTATTTTATTACTTTTGACACTGCTTACTTAATAAAATATCAGTGGCATTAAGTTCCTTTTGGAACAAGGCAAAGTATTATGGTAGAGTTTTTGGGGGAAAAAAAGCACTGATATTACTGTTGTTTGTTTTAGATTAATGTGGCTAGAGTACGGTGTTAATGTGGGCCAGTGATGAAGAGGTTTAGGTAACACTGTAATTAAGATTACTACAGGTTGTGGGGTCAAACTTAGTTCTTATCCTCACCCTGCCACTTAACCCGACTGAGCTTTGTTAGATTAGTTCAGTCTCTCCAATTCTTAATTTCTTCACATATAAAATGGAGATATAATTAGTTACTTACTGGAGAGTCTGGTGAGAATTAGAAGATCCTGGTGAATATACATTCAGTGCTCAGTAAAAAGTAACTTAGTGTTAAACAGGAGAAAATAATGAGAGGTCAGAAGGATCCATGCAGTATTAATTTTCTCATAATTCTAGCTTTGATGCTAGTGATACCAGTGCTGATATTATATATAGCCCTAGATGTTTAATTTAATGGTATATATGTGATCATTTTATTAAGTTTTATAATTATATAATTTGTGACTAAGGTTTGTCCTTTTATCTTAGGATAAATGTACTTTTCTTCATCTAACAAAATCGGGGTTTTTTTTTTCAAGAATTTTTTGGCCAGTTATCTTTTTAAGAAAATCATTTGTTGTGGTTATTTGAATTTTCTGGCATGAATGTCACTTTCGAATTACTTTTAAAGATTTAGCAGGTAAAAAAGTGCATTGTCGGAGGGAGAGAAGAATAAAAAGAAGTAAAAGGCATAATCAATACAAAGCAAGAATTAAATTTCTCTATTTGCAGATGACATAATTATGTAAATAACCTGGAATTTACAAAACAACTATTAGAACTAATAACAGAATTTAGCAAGATTGTTGGACATAAGGTTATATTTTTTAAAAATCAGTCTTCTGTTTTATATACTAGCAGCAAAATTCAAAAAATGAAGTAAAAATTTCACTTGTAATAGCATCAAAAATATAAAATATTTAGGAATAACTTTACAGAAGCTGTACAAGATCTCTACGCTGAAAACTTATAAGTACTTAAAAAGACCAAAATATATACAAAAATAAACATTGGTCATAGGTATGTCTAGAAAATATTATTACAATGTCTGTTCTCCCCAATATATTGGAAGATTGAATGCAATTCTAATCAGTTGAATCCCTTTGGTTAAAATTGACTAGCTGATTATAAAATGTTTATGGAAGAGCCAAAACTTATGTGGAATAGCTAAAGCAATAGCTAGTGGGAAGCAGCCACATAGCACAGGGAGATCAGCTCGGTGCTTTGTGACCACCTAGAGGAGTGGGATAGGGAGGGTGGGAGGGAGATGCAAGAGGGAGGGGATATGGGGATATATTTATACGTATAGCTGATTCACTTTGTTGTACAGCAGAAACTAAGAAAGCATTGTAAAGCAATTATACTCCAATAAAGATGTTAAAAAAAAAAAAAAAAGAACAAGGGTGGGGCTTCCCTGGTGGTGCAGTGGTTAGGAATCTGCCTGCCAGTGCAGGGGACACAGGTTCGAGCCCTAGCCCAGGAAGATCCCCCATGCCGCGGAGGAACCAAGCGGGTGTGCCTTAACTACTGAGCCTGAGCTCTAGAGCCCGTGAGCCACAACTACTGAAGCCCGCGTGCCTAGAGCCCGTGCTCCACAACAAGAGAGACCACCACAGTGAGAGGCCCACACACTGCAATGAAGAGTGGCCCCCGCTCGCTGCAACCAGAGAAAAGCCCTCACGCAACAACGAAGACCCAACACAGCCAAAAATAAATAAATAAATTTATTAAAAAAATAAAATAAATAAAAAAGAACAAGGGTGGAGCACTTACACTCCTGGATTTCAACACTTATTTTCAGGCAACAAAAATAAGACAGTGTAGTATTAAAATATTAGATAATAGGATCAGTGGAACAAATACACATCTCCACACACAAGGTTGTCACACAGTTCAATGGGGAAATTAAATTCTTTTCAAGAAATGATGTTGGAACAAAGAGTTATCCATACAGAAAAATACGAATCTTGACCCTTATATCACAGTTTACACAAAAAACTAACTCTGAATGGATCACAGGCCTAAATTAAAAGGCTCAAACTATAGAACTTCTAGAAGAAAATAGAAAGCGTTTTTGCAGTCATAGGGTAGGCAAAGATTTCTTTGATAGTACACAGAAAGTTTGAAGCAAAAAAAAAAAAAATTGAACATCAAAATTAAAAAATTTGCTATTTGAAAGATAACAGTAAGAAAGTAAAAAGGTGGGGCTTCCCTGGTGGCGCAGTGGTTGAGAATCTGCCTGCCAATGCAGGGGACACGGGTTCGAGCCCTGGTCTGGGAAGATCCCACATGCCGCGGAGCAACTAGGCCCGTGAGCCACAACTAACTGAGCCTGCGCGTCTGGAGCCTGTGCTCCGCAACAAGAGAGGCCGCGATAGAGGCCCGCGCACCGCGATGAAGAGTGGCCCCCGCTTGCCACAACTAGAGAAAGCCCTCGCACAGAAACGAAGACCCAACACAGCCAAAAATAAATAAATAAATTTTAAAAAGAATCCTCAATGTCTGATCATTGTTTAAAAAAAAAAAAAAAGTAAAAAGGCAAGGCAGAATAGAATTGCAGTATCGCATTCTTTTAGAACTCAATAAGACAACCAAGTTTTTAAAAAGTGGGCAAAAACTTTGAATAGATACTTCACAAAATATCAATAGCCAATAAGCACTTGAAAATATCCTCAATATCTTTGGTTATCAGGGAAACATAAATTAAAACTACAGTGAGATACCACTTTATATATACTGGAGGGGCTATAATTAGACTGATAATATTTTGCCTGTAAGGATGTGGATCAACTAGAACTCTTATTTCTGGTAGGAATGTGAAAGTTAAAAGTAGTTTGGAAAACTGTCTGAATAATTGAGTGGAGAACATTTATTATTCCTAAGAGTAAGGATTAAAAATTGTATATAAGGCTTCCCTGGTGGTGCAGTGGTTAGGAATCCGCCTGCCAATGCAGGGGACACAGGTTCGAGCCCTGGTCCGGGAAGATCCCACGTGCCGCGGAGCAGCTAAGCCTGTGCGCCACAACTGCTGAGCCTCTGCTTTAGAACCCGTGAGCCACAACTACTGAAGCATGCTCACTGTTTATGCCTAGGCTGAAAAGTGGCCTTATATCTGTCTCTTCTGCTCATGTTCTGTCTGAGACCTTAGTCACATAGCCATACCTAATTGCAAGAGACATTGAGAAATGTTCTTGTAGCTCAGTAGCCATGTCAAACGGTAATTTTGTTAGATTTTGGTGGTCAAACGACAAGTAGTCTCTGCCACAATCATATGGTTAGTTTTAAGGAGAAAAATCATATAATAAATTCAGAAAGAGCAGTTGCTAAAATTGAACAACTATTCATGATTTAAAAGTATAAACCAATACCTCTTAAGCTAAGTATAGAAGAAAACCTATAACAAAAGTAATTCTTAATGTGTTAACAGTGGAAGCTTTTCTTTTAAGATCGGGAACAAGACAAAATGTACACACTATCACTGCCGCTGTTCAACATTGAACAGAAAGCCTGTGCAGAAAAATTAAAAACTCTAGGACTGGAAAGGAAGAAACACTTTGAAGATGTTAAGGTATTTATTTATATCAGGGGTTGGCAAATTATGGCCCATAGGCCAAAGCCAGCCCACTACTTGTTTTTGTACAACCTTCAAGCTAAGAATGATTTTTACATTTTCAATGGTTGAAAAAAAATCAAAAGAATAGTAATATTTCATGACTTGAAAATTATATGAAATTAAAATTTCAATGTCTATAAAGTTTTGTTGGAACACAGTATGCTCATTGTTTATTATCTATAACTGCTTTTCTGCTATAGCAGGAGAATTGAGTAGATGCAGCAGACAGTATGGTCTGCAAAGCCTAAAATATTTACTATTTGTACCTTTACAGAAAAAGTTTTCTGACCCCTGGTTTATATAAATACAAGAATTTACACAGACTCATTTTAACAGTTGGCAAGGGAGCTGATAAAAGGATCAATATAAAAATCAATTGCATTTCTACAGAAGTAAAACCAGAAAAAATTTTGGAAAGATACTTTATCATATTTATGACCCTGTGTTTGAAACGCTTTAAGCTAGATGAGTTTCAGTATTTGGAATTCTTTGGATTTTAGAAAGGTGAATATACAGTGTATTATATGCATATGTAGTATTATGAAATTTCCATCAAGGTGTTGCATCACATCAGTATTTCTATAGATCGGTGTGTGAATATTCATTTGAAGTGGGATAAATTAATTCACCAGGTGGACTAATTTCAATTGTTTTTGCTAGAAATTGGCTAATAAACTAGAGTTTTCAATGCATTTAGGATGTCATGGGATTATGAACCTATAATTATAATAGCTATAAAACCATAGGAGAAAGATATCTTAAATGATTAATATGATTTTTCTGGAGGAAATTATAAGCATTTTTTAAAAAGGTCTTAAAGAAGACCTAAATCAATGCATAGAGAGAACCATACACTTGGATAGTAAGAGTCAATATTGAAAAGATGTCATTTTTTACCCCAAGAGGCTGATGAATTTAGTGTAGTTCCAATTAAAATCATAATAAGGTGTTTTGAAAAATTTATAATTATGTGTGGAGTCAAGAGCAAGAACAAAGAGACAAGAATAGCCAAAACAGTTCTGCAAATAATAAGGGAAGACTTGCCATACCAGACATCAAGACTTATTTAAAGATACAGTAATTCAGACAATATGGTATTGGCAGAATAGTTCAATTGAACAGTGCAACAGAATAGCAC
Organism: Balaenoptera acutorostrata; assembly: GCF_949987535.1. NCBI lineage: Eukaryota > Metazoa > Chordata > Mammalia > Artiodactyla > Balaenopteridae > Balaenoptera > Balaenoptera acutorostrata. The sequence continues at coordinate 91,464,898 of NC_080072.1, forward strand.
AAAATTAGACCCATACCTATGGACATAAGATTTGTGACAGTGCAGTCTTCGGAGAGTGAATGAGGTAATCAATATACATCATATTTGGATGTTTAAAATCACTATTATTATCCCTCCGGGGATTAGGAAATGAAATTGGATTTCTACCTTAAATCATAAGCAAAAATCATTGAAGACAAACTATGAAAAACAAAACTTTGATAGGAAATATAAGAATATCTATGACTCCAGGCTAGGGAAGGATTTCTTTGCTTTTTTAAAAAAAAAATTTTATTTTTTATTGGGGTATAGTTGATTTACAATGTTGTGTTAAAGGTTTTCTTAAATATGGCAAAAAATTGATATCTTCATGTAAAACATTGATAAATTCAACATTAAAATTTTAAAAATGTTTATCATAGAGAGCGACTCTTCATAAAATAGGACAAGCTACAAACTAGTAGATTTCTTTGTAATGGAAGTAACTGACAAAGGATTAATATCTAGAATATATAAAGATCTCCCACATATGAGTAAGAAAAAGACAACCCAATAGAAAAATAAGCAATACATGTGAATAGACATTGTGAAAGATGAGGAGACTGAGTGGTCAGTAAGCATATTATATTACTTTTCTATTGCTCTATAACAAATTATCACAAATTTGGTAGCTTGAAACAACACACATCTATTATCTCACAGTTTTATACGCTAGGAATATGGGATGATATGAATGGGTTCTCTGCTCAGGGTCTCACCCTGAAATCAAGGTGTAGCTCAACTGCATTCTCATCTGGAGTTTGGGGTTCTCTTTCAAGCTCATTCCTGTCATTGGCAGAATCCATTTCCTTGCAGAATGATCTATCCTTTACTGGTGAATGAAGTCCCCATTTTCTTGCTAGCTGTTGGCCAGGGGTCTCTCTTAGTCCTAGAGTGTGGTGTGTGTGACAAGTCCTTTGCTCATGCCCCCTCCAATTCAGCAGTGGAGAACCTCTTTAATGTCAAAGTCCTCTCACACTTTAAATCTCTCTGACTTCTGCAACCAGTCAGAGAAAACGCTTTGCTTTTAAAGTAATCATGTGATTAGCTCAGGCCCACCCACAATGATTTTCCTATCTTAAGGTCAACTGATTAGTAACCTTAAGTACATCTGCAAAATCCCTTTTGTCTTGTAATGTTAACATAATCATGGGAGTAAGGTGGGGGTGGGGGGGAGGAGATCATGGGGGCTGTCTTATAATTCTGCATATCACACATAAGAAAATGTTCCCAACTTCATTAGGGATCAAGAACCTGCATATTAACACCATATTGAGATATCATTTTATACCCACTAGATTGTTAAACATTAAAAAATCTGATTATATCCACTATTAGTGAAAATATAGAGCAGCAGGAATTATTATTATTTATGGGAGTGTAAATTGATACAATCATGTTGAAAGACAATTCAGCATTACATTGTAAAGTTGAAGTTATGCATACGTTATTACCCAGGAATTCTGAGTTATACTTCTAGAGAAACTCAGAACATGCACTAGGAGACATGTACAAGAATGTTCATAGCAGTATTGTTCTTAATAAGCAAAAAATTTGAAACAATTTAATGTCAATAGATAGGAAAATGGTAAATGAATTACTGCCTAGTCACATAAAGATGAATGAATTGCAACTACTCACAAAAACATCAATGAATCTTAGAGATATAATTGTGAAAAGGCAAACTATAGTGTAGCAAAATTTTTGTTTAAACCTTTTATTGAAATAGAATATACATATGCAAAAGAATATATCATAAGTGTGTAGTTGATGAATTTTCATAAAACATGCATATGTAATCATTGCCCACATCAAGAAAGACTTTATTAGCAAGTATTATACAATTTTAGTACAGCTATACCGCTAAAAGTCAAAAACTAAACAATATTTTACATATAGATACCTACATTTGTGACAAAACTATTGCTTTTTAAAAAGCTAAGGGGATGACAAACACAAAATTTAGGTTAGTACTTACCTGTGGGCATTGGGGTCAGGGAAATTCACAAAGAAGAAATACACTGGTGACATTTTTTGTCATTTCTAGTCTTTAAGTTGAATGGTAGATTTATGGGTAAAGGAGAACCTTTTCTTTGTTCAAAATGTTCTGACACCAAAAAGGAAAACATTTTCTTTATTCAAAATGTTCTGATACCAAATGTGTGGGTTTTCCATACCAAGCAGTTCTCCAATTCTATGTGGATACCAGTTGTGTGTCCTGCAATTTAATTTGTTCTGACACAACTACCCAGAATTAGCGCAGACCCACTGGACTGCTCTGGACTTCTGAAGCTAATCACAGGTAGTGCAAGTGACTCACATTTCTAACTTGGCTAAAGTTTGGGGATTCCCACAATCCCCTCTTCAGATTCTATAATTTTCTATAACAGCTCACAGAACTCAGGGAGACACTTTACTTACTATTACTAGTTAATATGAAGGGTACTATAAAGGATACAAATGAAACAGATGAAGAAGGTGAGGTCCAGAAGGGTCCCGAGTGAAGGAGTTTCTTTCTGTCTTTGTGGAGTTTGCAGTGCACCACCCTCTCAGCAGGTGGGTGCGTTCACCAATCGGGAAGCTCTCTGAACCCTTTTGTTTAGGGTTTTATGGAGGTTCCATTTCATAGGTGTGATTGATTAAATCATTGGACATTGATGATCAGCTCATTCCCTAGCCTTTCCCCTCCTGGGCAGTCGGGGTGGGTGTCTAAAAGGTTCAGTCCTCTAATCATGTGATTGGTTTCTCTGGCTACCAGCCTCCATTCTGAAGCTATTAGGGCCCATCTGGAGTCACCTCTTTAGCATAAACTCCGTTATGGTTGAAAGGAGCTTATTATGAATAACAAAAGATCCTCCTCTCACATCTATCACTCAGGAAATTCCAGCGATTTTAGGAGCTCTGCCAGGAACCAGGATGAAGACCAAATATATATTTATTGTTATGTTACAGTAGGTTTTATTTTGTTATGCTTCATTGTCTATATATGTTACCAGTATTTTATGTGTATTAATATTTCCTAAAAGATGATTTTAAAGAAGGAGCTCTATAAGATTTTTTTGATTAGAGAAGATATTTCAGATAAAAGTACATGTGTGGAGGTACATGTGGTTGTTGACATGAGTAAAACATAAGGGGAAATAAGTCTGATTTAGCGTTCTAATAGTGTGAGTTAAAAGTTAAAAAGATAGGTTTTTACCATATCATGGTGAATTCTAGGTGAAGATGCTATTCTGGAGTAAAAATTATTTTGGTTAAGGCATGTTACGTTTTTGGTGAGATATCCAACTAGAAAGGTATTTACACCCAAAAACTGGAATTTAAAAAAGTCTAGCAAATAAAAGGCAATAGATGAATGGTTTTTATAAAGTGAAGAAAAATACATTTGCAGTATAAATAAAACTAAATATTTGGGGCTTCCCTGGTGGTGCAGTGGTTGAGAATCCGCCTGCCAATGCAGGGGACACGGGTTCGAGCCCTGGTCTGGGAGGATCCCACATGCCACGGAGCAACTAGGCCCGTGAGCCACAACTACTGAGCCTGTGCATCTGGAGCCTGTGCTCCACAACGAGAGGCCGCGATAGTGAGAGGCCCGTGCACCGCGATGAAGAGTGGCCCCACTTGCAGCAATTAGAGAAAGCCCTCGCACAGAAACGAAGACCCAACACAGCCAAAAATAAACAAATAAATAAAAAAAAAAATTAAAAAAAAAACAAAAAAACTCTAAATATTTGATTTTTGTATTGAAAGAAATATGGAATAGTGAATGACATTCAAAGAATTTGGAGTTATACCTCTGCCCTGCCATTTGATATCCATGTGTCCTTGGGCAAGTGATGGAAACTTTTCTATAGAAATGAACTTTTCTATAGAAATGGACATATCTCCTAGTATTGTTGCAGAGGCTAAATAAGAAAATGAAAAGTGCAGGGCCTCGTGCCTACTGTATGTTAAGTATTCAATAAATCAAAAACATATATAATAACTAAATCAAACTATCACTTTAATAAAGAAAATATTAGGTATATTATAGAGTTGCTTTTTACTGCCTACATATGATACCACTTTATTTTATAAATCAGATAAAAGTATTTTCTCTTTTCTACTGATTTTCCCTTTGTTTTTATTGCAGATCAATGTAAGAGTAACAACGATGGATGCTGAGCTGGAATTTGCCATTCAGCCCAACACAACTGGCAAACAGCTTTTTGACCAGGTATCATTTACCAAATGAAGTATGTAATTTTGACACCATAGTGTGGATGCTACTGCATACTTCTTTCTGTGTTTTTCTATACCTTTACTTATAATGCAGCAAAGTAGCACTTGGAATATTTCACAGTACCTGTTCAAATGTCTTGAACAACTGTAGGGGATAGTCTTTCTTATTCCTAGATTTGAGAGATAGGACTTTTTAAAAATAATTATTAGCAGGTATTTAACATCTGTTATGCAAATCATTGTAATGAGGACTAAAAGGAATTCAAAGATATTCTCCATACTCTATGAGTGGAATAGGTGGAGATCCTAGACAGAGGGTGTAACCAAGCAATGGGCTTGTGTTCCCGCAGCACAGAAAGCCAAACTCTTGACAGTGAGAGTTCGCAGCAAAGTAAGGGTTTATTGCAGGGCACCAAGCAAGGGAGTGGGAGACAAGTTTCAGATCCACTCCAACGTAGTCTTTGAGTTAGAGGTTGCTTTTAAAAGGGAAAGAACAAAGAAGCTGGGGTTAATCATCATCTTGTGACATTTTCTGTGATATTTTTTAATCGTAGAAGAAAGGATGTCTCTGGTTTATGATTCGCTAGCCAGGTGGTCCATGACTTGGTGGTGTGTTAGCTTATCTTGCCCTGGAGAAGTAAACTGTCCATTAATGATGATATCTGATGATACAACAGCAATTTTAGTACATTAATGATATCATCAACAACAGCAGTTTTGGTCATCTGACTCTGGTTGATTAGTGTTCATTTAGCACAGGATTAAGGTCAGAGGGGACAAGAAAGGGAGTAAAGTTGGATAGAGAGGTTAATCCTAAACTTGGCAGGGGAACTCGGTTTTAGGGGGACTTGGTTTCAAGGGGATGGCAGGAGCAAAGGCACAGGCTATAAACAGGCACCTGACAGCAGTTTGATGTCGTCGGCTCATAATATGCTAGCCTGGAGTTAGAACATGTTAAAGAACTTGGACTACTGATACTGTCTTTTTTTTTTCTCACTCTTGAGAGCACACTTGAGCCACCTTGGGGAGCTTTCAAGGAAAAAAAAAAGCAATGCTTGGAAACCACCTCTAGAGATTCTGTTAGTCTGGGACCTGCTCTAAACTGTTAGTATTTTTATTTAGGCTCCCTAGGTAATGCTGTATATAATGTTGTAAGTAATCAAGTTTTATTGAGAAAAGGAGGAAAGAGATTGGTGACCAGAAGTCAAGTGGTTAAGAAGTGAATTGATTGCAAAAAGGAAGAAGTTAACTTTTACATAAACTTTTATTGATACGTATGAGCAGGAGAGCAATAGTCTGCGATCAAGCTTACTATTGACCTTAGAAAATGGGAGAGAGAGTTTCTGGCATTACAGCAATAAATAACATATTAGAGGGCTTCCCTGGTGGCACAGTGGTTGAGAATCTGCCTGCCAATGCAGGGGACACGGGTTCGTGCCCTGGTCTGGGAAGATCTCACATGCCGCGGAGCAACTGGGCCCGTGAGCCGCAATTACTGAGCCTGCGCGTCTGGAGCCTGTGCTCTGCAACAAGAGAGGCCACGATAGTGAGAGGCCCGCGCACTGCGATGAAGAGTGGCCCCCGCTTGCCACAACTAGAGAAAGCCCTCGCACAGAAACGAAGACCCAACACAGCCATAAAAAAAAAAACAAAAAAAAACAAAAACATATTAGATATCTACTGATCCAAAATATGATGAAATAGAATTTAAAAACTCCTGGGAAGTTGTTTCTTCTCTTGACAAAGTAGTAAACTTAATCTCTTGATTAGATAATTAATGAACTTGAACACCCTGGTAAAGTCTTTTTGGAAGATGAAAGGCTTTTTTTGGTGTGAGTGAGCAAATTTTTAAGACAACAACATAAGCAGCTGCATGCACCATACATTATAGATATTTTACTTTTGTGAACCAATATTTACTTCTGTTGATTCTTCTAGGTCTCCTGTTTTGTAAATACATAGTCTGTCTTATTTGAATAAAAATGTAGATACAGTTAGCATTTACTACTTCATAGCATGTTGAAATGTTATTTATAGTGAGCAAAATGTTTTGTGTTAGTCAAAAACTAATCAGCAAGTGGACCTTTTTGGTATTGGATAATGAGAAATAAAATATTTGTTTTTTACTAAGCAGAATTGCTTTAGTTTGGACATGAGGGAAAATGAAACCACATATATTATAATGCAGTAATATGTAGTAGTTGAAAAGTGTGGGCTCTGGAACCACACTGCCTGTAGTAGAATCCCAGCTGTAGCTGTTTGACTTCACACAAATACTTTGTTTGCCTCATTTTTCTCATTTGTACAATTAGGATGATGATAACATTACTCCTTCAGAAGGTTTTTGTGAGAACTAATTGAGACTCCGTGTAAAGTACATTAGAACAGTATTTGCTATACACATTTCATATTGTAAATGAAGAGGTCTAAATTAAAGAGTATTGTTATTTGTTATGGGCTCTCTCAGCAATTAATTCTTGTAGTCCCTGTTCTATTTCCTGATAACGAGAGCCAGAATGCTAGGATCTAAAAGCAGGTGTTACCTTGGGTGTAGTGAGTATATGGGTGGGCTGTCAGGTCAGTAGGTTCATGGTCAGGCCAGGAGCAGACCTAGGGGTAGGAGTTCTCTCAAATGAATCCACCTGTAACAGAACCTCACTTCTGATTAGGATGTCAGCTTGAGGCCGTCTGCCCTGTGGAGGACTCTAGCTGAGTGCTTGAGGTCCTTTGGTTTGCTCCCTGCTGACTCTTTCTTCACTGGCCTCCTCTTCTAGCTTCTGCTTGTGGGATTAGAATAGTAATATCCGCAAGGAGTACTCAACATGATCTGTTAGGATGCAAGAAAAAATATTAAAATGTTTGTCTATATTTTTGTCTTTCCTCTTTCAAATTATTTTTTAAAAATATGCTAATATATTAGTGTGGTAGCATTGTATAACTTATAAATAAATATACATATAATGTAGTTATGTGCCCAAGTATGTTTTTACTTGTAAGTTCATGATTTAAAGTTTCCTAGAACATTTTTAGAAGTAGGGAAAGATGGGGCCTCTTAAGGAATTTCACAGCTGTGCTCTCTTATTTTTCCTGGTGTGTGTGTGATAGTCTGAAGTTAGTTAAGAGACTGGTCTTGTGCCCCACTGTGGCAAATCCCCCTTTTACTCAGCCTTGTGAATCATAGAAAGCCTGGAAGCAGAAGCTGAGGCCTGGGCTTTGGTACACTTCTCTCTGCTGCTCTTGACATTTCCTACTCCTGCCACTCTGAGCTGGAATGTGTTCTGTGGAGCTGTTGGAACAACTTGTCTTTTGCCAAAGTTGAATTATCTGGGGTCTCTTTTGTCCACATTAAAGTTTTGGTTGTGACTTCCCTGGTGGTGCTCTGGTTAAGAATCCACCTGCCAGTTCAGGGTACACAGGTTCGATCCCTGGTCTGGGAAGATCCCACATGCCACAGAGCAACTAAGCCTGTGCACCACAGCTGCTGAGCCTGTGCGCCACAACTACTGAAGCCCACGCTCTCTAGGGTCCACGTGCTGCAACTACTGAGCTTGCATGCTGCAAATACTGAAGCCCACGCGCCTAGAGCCTGTGCTCCGCAACAAGAGAAGCCATGGCAATGAGAAGCCTGCGTACCGCAACGAAAAGTAGCCCCCGCTCACAGAACTAGAGAAAGCCCACACGAAGCAATGGAAACCCGATGCAGCCAAAAAATAAATAAAAATTAAAAAAAAAAAAGTTTTGGTTGTTTGGCATTGATCAGCATTTGCCATCAGTATGGGTCTTTATATCCCATGCCGTTCAGAAATTTTTCTCAGTTTTTTTTTTTTAATGTGGTAACCTTTCCTAGCACAGCTAAATGTTTTTTCTTATATTTAATTTTTTGCGTATGTCATGTCAGTGAAATTTTTAAACAGGGAAAGTAAACTGAAGGGTTCAGTTTGCTCTCTTGAAACCAAAAGCCTGGCATGTTTTTAGATTTTTGACATATATACACTAATATGCATAAAATAGATAACTAATAAGAACCTGCTACATAAAAAATGAAATTCAAAAAAAAAGTATTTTGAGCCTAGATCCCGCCCCATGCTCAAACGCCACCCTCCCCCACCCCAACTAGGCCCTGCTCCACCCTAAACCCCGCCCCTGCCTAAGTTTCACCCTCCACCTAAACTCCACCACCCATAACCAAGGCTTTTTTTTCTTTTTTTTTTCTTTTAGTTTGGGGTTCTGTTTTACCTTGTTGTTGATTCATTTATATTTTTATTTTTCTAATAAATCTTTTATTTTTCTAATTTTATCTTATTCTTTATACTTTGTTATTGTTCTGCTCCTTTTGGCTTGTTCCCCCCACCCCCCATTTATTTTTTCTGTTGTGGTTTTGTTTTACCTTGTTGGAGTTGTTTCAATTATATTTTTATTTTTCCTAATATATTTTTATCTTTATTTTTTATTCTTTGTTATTGTACTCCTCTTTTTTCTCTCTCTCTCTCTTTTTTTTTTTTTTGGCCGCGCCACCCAGCTTGTGGAATCTTGGTTCCCAGGCTGGAGGTTGGGCCCGAGTTCTTGTGGTGGGAGCACTGAGTCCAAACCACTGGACTAACAGAGAACCTCAGACCCCAGGGAATATTAATTGGAGTGAGGCCTCCCAGAGGTCCTCATCTTGGCACCAAGATCCAGCTCTACCGAACTGCCTGCAAATGCCAGTGCTGGATACCTCAAGCCAAACAACCAGTAAGACAGGAATACAGCCCTACCCATCAAAAAAAAAAAAAATGAAATGACAAAAAATATGTTACAGATGAAGGAGCAGGGTAAAAACCTACAAGACCAAATAAATGAAGACAAAATAGGCAACCTACCTGAAAAAGAATTCAGAGTAATGATAGTAAAGATGATCCAAAATCTTGGAAGCAGAATGGAGAAAATACAAGAAATGTTTAACAAGGATCTGGAAGAACTAAAGAGCAAACAGACAGTGATGAACAACACAATAACTGAAATTAAAAATACTGTAGAAGGAATCAATAGAATAACTGAGGCAGAAGAACGGATAAGTGAGCTGGAAGATAAAATGGTGGAAATAACTGCCGGGGAGCAGAATAAAGAAAAAAGAATGAAAAGATTTGAGGACAGTCTCAGAGACCTCTGGGACAACATTGAATGCACCCACCAACATTCGAATTATAGGGTTCCCAAAAGAAGAAGAGAAAAAGAAAGGGTCTGAGAAAATATTTGAACAGATTATAGTCAAAAACTTCCCTAACATGGGAAAAGAAATAGTCAAGTCCAGGAAGTGCAGAGAGTCCCATACAGGATAAACCCAAAGAGAAATACGCCGAGACACATACTACTCAAACTATCAAAAATTAAATACAAAGAAAAAATATTAAAAGCAGCAAAAGCAACAAATAACATACAATGGAATCCCCATAAGGTTAACAGCTGATCTTTCAGCAGAAACTCTGCAAGCCAGAAGGGAGTGGCAGGACATATTTAAAGTGATGAAAGGGAAAAACCTACAACCCAGATTACTCTACCTGGCAAGGATCTCATTCAGATTTGATGGAGAAATCAAAAGCTTTACAGACAAGCAAAAGCTATGAGAATTCAGCACCACCAAAGCAGCTTTACAACAAATGCTAAAGGAACTTCTCTAAGCGGAAAATACAAGAGAAGAAAAAGACCCCCCAAAACAAACCCAAATCAATTAAGAAAATGGTAATAGGAACTTACATATCGATAATCACCTTGAATGTAAATGGATCAAATGCTCCAAACAAAAGACACAGACTGGCTGAATGGATGCAAAAACAAGATCCTAATATATGTTGTCTACAAGAAACCCACTTCAGACCTAGGGACACATACAGACTGAAAGTGAGGGGATGGAAAAAGATATTCCATGCAAATGGAAATGACAGGAAAGCTGGAGTAGCAATACTCACATCAGATAAAATAGACTATAAAGACTGTTACAAGAGATAAGGAAGGACACTGCACAATGATCAATGGATCAATCCAAGAAAAAAACATAACAATCATAAATATTTCTGCACACGACATAGGAGCACCTCAACACATAAGGCAAATGCTAACAGCCATAAAAGGAGAAATCGACAGTAACACAAAAATAGTGGGGACTTTAACACCCCACTTACACCAATAGACAGATCATCCAGACAGAAGATAAATAAAGAAACACAAGCTTTAAATGACACAATAGACCAGATAGACTTAATTGATATTTTTAGGATATTCTGCCGGAAAATGGAAGAATACACTTTCTTCTCAAGTGCACACAGAATGTGCTCCAGAATAGATCACATCTTGGGTCACAAATCAAGCCTTGGAAAATTTAAGAAAGTTGAAATTGTATCAAGCATCTTTTCCAACCACAATGCTATGAGATTAGAAATCAGTTACAGGAAAAAAACAGTAAAAAACACAAATACATGGAGGCTAAACAGTGTGCTGCTAAATAACGAGATCACTGAAGAAATCAAAGAAGAAATAAAAAAATACCTAGAAACAAATGACAATGAAAACATGACGATCCAAAACCTATGGGTCGCAGCAAAAGCAGTTCTAAGAGGGAAGTTCATAGCAATTCAAGCTCACCTCAAGTAACAAGAAAAATCTCAAACAATCTAACCTTACACCTAAAGCAGCTAAGAAAAGAAGAAAAAATAAAACCCAAAGTTACTAGAAGGAAAGAAATCATAAAGATCAGAGCAGAGATAAATGAAATAGGAACGAAGAAAACAATAGCAAAGATTAATAAAAGTAAAAGTTGTTTCTTTGAGAAGATAACTAAAATTGATAAACCATTAGCCAGACTCATCAAGAAAAAAAGGGAGAGGACTCAAATCAATAAAATTAGAAATGACAAAGGAGAGGTTACACCTGACACCGCAGAAATACAAAAGATCATAAGAGAGTACTGCAAGCAACTATATGCCAATAAAATGGACAACCTGGAAGAAAGGAACAAATTCTTGGAAAAGTACAACCTTCCAAGATTGAACCAGGAAGAATTAGAAAATATAAACAGACTAATCACAGGTAATGAAGTTGAAGCTGTAATTAAAAATCTTCCAACAAACAAAAGTCCAGGACCAGATGGCTTCACAGGCGAATTCTATCAAACATTTAGAGAATAGTTAACACCTATCCTTCTCAAACTCTTCCAAAAAATTGCAGAAGGAGGAACACTCCCAAACTTGTTCTATGAGGCCACCATCGCCCTGATACCAAAACCAGACAAAGATATCACAAAAAGAGAAAATTATAGACCAATATCACTAATGAACATAGACACAAGAATCCTCAACGAAATACTAGCAAACAGAATCCAACAACACATTAAAAGGATCATACGTCGTGATCAAGTGGGATTTATCCCAGGGATGCAAGGATTCTTCAGTATAGGCAAAAAAATCAATGTGATACACCATATTAACAAATTAAAGAATAAAAACCATATGATCATATCACTAGATGCAGAAAAAGCTTTTGACAAAATTCAACACCCATTTAATGATAAAAACTCTCCAGAAAGTGGGCATAGAGGGAACCTACCTCAGCATAATAAAAGCCATATATGACAAACCCACAGCAAACATCATTCTCAGTGGTGAAAACCTGAAAGCATTTCCTCTAAGATCAGGAACACGACAAGGATGTTCACTCTCAACACTGTTATTCAACATAGTATTGGAAGTCCTAGCCATGGCAATCAGAGAAGAAAAAGAAATAAGAGGAATCCAAATTGGAAAAGAAGAAGTAAAACTGTCACTGTTTGCCGATGACATGATACTATACATAGAAAACCCTAAAGATGCCACCAGAAAACTACTAGAACTAATCAGTGAATTTGGTAAGGTTGCAGGATACAAAATTAATGCACAGAAATCTCTTGCATTCCTATGCACCAACAACGAAAGATCAGAAAGAGAAATTAAGGAAACAATCCCATTTACCATCGTAACAAAAATAATAAAATACCTAGGAATAAACCTACCTAAGGAGGCAAAAGACCTGTACTCAGAAAACTATTAAAACACTGATGAAAGAAATCAAAGATAAACAGATGGAGAGATATACCATGCTTCTGGATTGGAAGAATCAGTATTTTGAAAATGACTGTAGTGCCCAAAGCAGTCTACAGATTCAGCGCAATCCCTATCAAATTACCAATGGCATTTTTCACAGAATTAGAACAAAAAATTTTACATTTCGTGTGGAAACACAAACGACCCCGAATAACCAAAGCGATGTTGAGAAAGAAAAAATGAGCTGGAGGAATCAGGCTCCCTGACCTCAGGCTATACTACAAAGCTACAGTAATCAAGACAGTATGGTACCAGCACAAAAACAGAAGTATAGATTAATGGAACAGGATGGATAGCCCAGAGATAAACCCACACGCATATGGTCACCTTATCTTTGACAAAGGAGGAAAGAATATACAATGGAGAAAAGACAGCCTCTTCAATAAGTGGTGCTGGGAAAAATGGACAACTGCATGTAAAAGAATGAAGTTAGAACACACTTAAATAAACTCAAAATGGATTAAAGACCTAAATGTAAGGCCAGACACTAAAACTCTTAGAGGAAAATATAGGCAGAACACTGTACGACATAAATCACAGCAAGATCCTTTTTGACCCACCTCCTAGAGTAAGGGAAATAAAACAAAAATAAACAAATGGGAACTAATGAAACTTAAAAGCTTCTGCACAGCAAAAGAAACCATAAACAAGACTCAAAGACAACCCTCAGAATGGGAAAAAATATTTGCAAATGAAGCAACTGACAAAGGATTAATCTCTAAAATATAGAAGCTGCTAATGCAGCTCAGTATCACAAAAACAAACAACACAATCAAAAAATGGGCAAAAGACCTAAATAGATATTTCTCCATAGAAGACATACAAATGGCCAACAAATACATGAAAAGATGCTCAACATCACTTACCACTAGAGAAATGCAAATCAAAACCACAATGAGGTATCACCTCACACCAGTCAGAGTGGCCATCATCAAAAAATGTAGAAACAGTAAATGCTGGAGAGGGTGTGGAGAAAAGGGAACCCTCCTGCCCTGTTGGTGGGAAAGTAAATTGATACAGCCACTATGGAGAACAGTATGGAGGTTCCTTAAAATACTAAAAATAGAGCTACTCTGTGACTCAGCAATCCCACTATGGGGCATATACCCTGAGAAAACCATAATTCAAAAAGAGTCGTGTACCACAATGTTCATTGCAGCTCTATTTACAATAGCCAGGACATGGAAGCAACCTAAGTGTCCATCGACAGATGGATGGATAAAGAAGATGTGGCACATACAAAAAAATGGATTATTACTCAGACATAAAAAGAACGAAATTGAGTTATTTGTCATGAGGTGGATGGACCTGGAGTCTGTCTTACAAAGTGAAGTAAGTCAGAAAGAGAAAAACAAATACCGTATGCTAACGCATATATATGTAATTTTAAAAAGCGGTACTGATGAACCTCGTAGCAGGTCAGGAATAAAGACCCAGACGTAGAGAATGGACTTCAGGGCACTGCGGGGGTTGGTGGGGGGAAGCTGGGATGAGATGAGAGAGTAGCAGTGACATATATATGCTACCTGATGTAAAATGGATGGCTAGTGGGAAGCTGCCGCATAGCACAAGGAGATCAACTCGATGCCTTGTGACGACCTAGAGGGATGGGATAGGGAGGGTGGGAGGGAGACGCAAGAGGGAGGGGATATGGGGATATATGTATATGTATAGCTGATTCACTTTGTTGTACAACAGAAACTAACACAACATTGTAAAGCACTTATACTCCAACAAAGATGTGAAAAAAATAAATACACAAATAAGATAGAAAGGGAAAAACTAAAGAGAAAACTGTAAGAGAGTTAACATTAAGAGAGATATACCAATAAAATAAAATGTGGAGTTTGGATTGTGGCTCAAGAAGCCAACTATTAAGAAAAATTCATAAGACCGTAAGAAAAACTTGTGCTCTAGGTATTTGATAGCAAGAAATAACTGCTAAATTTTTTACTTGTGAATAATGGTATTTTAACTATGGTTTAAAAAATGAAAGATTCTACAACTCCGTGAGGGTATGAATGAGCAAAACATGTCTTTAAATTGTCAAATACAAATTTACCATAACATAAAACAATTTAAAAAAATGACTTAAAATGATAAACAAATGAAATTTGTAAATCTCATTCGGATCCTAACTGGAACAAATTAACTGTAAAAAAATATATATTTCAAAAATAGCCACAGAAATTTCAGCATATTAGGGAACTATTGTTAAGTCTTTCCGGTGTGATAATGGTATTGTAATGTTTTATTTTTGTTTTTATAAGACTCCTTATGTTTAAGAATTTTAAAATAAAGTATTTACAAATAAAATGGTGTATCTGGGATATGCTTCAAAACAATCTGAGAGGGAGAGGTGCTGTAGATGAAGCAAAACTGGCCATGAGTTTCTATCTATTAAAGCTGATTGATGAGTACATTTACACTGTTGTACTATTCTAACTAACTGCTTATTTGTATATATTTGAAGTTTTCAATAATAAAAAGTTTTTAAAAGCCAAAAAAAGTAAAAAGAAATATTTATTGTTTATTTTAAACCAAGAATGTTTATTATTTAAGAACTAATGTTGAATCTTTTTGTAAAGCTTTTAAAATCTTAACTCTCACCTCCCTCATTTTATTTTAAATATAGAATTAAAAATATGCTTTTGTTGGCCTCATCCTAGGTGTGGATTAATAATCCTAGTTTACCACTTTATTTACCCTAATACTCCTGAGTACCTACCACAGGCTAATCATTCTTGGAGATGACATGGATATTAAGATGAATAAGGCAATAATCTCTCTCCTTAGTTTTAAACAGTTAAGGAGGGTAAATAGACACTCTACTAAGAATAGTTAATTATGATAAAATAAATGCTCAAATAGCAGTATAGGTAAAGTACTATGGGATTATCAATGATCAAGTGATTAATTTTATCTAGATGATAGGAAAGCTTCATTCACGTTAGTTGAGCTGGACCTTGAGGAATACATTATTTAACAGGTGGTAAAAGTACAGAAGGAACATTCTAGACAGGGGAAGAAGCACGGCCGAAGGTGTAAAATTTATGGCATGTTCCAAGGATGGTTTTTTTGCTCAGTGACGGTAGAATATAGAATATATGATGGTGAATGAAGGGAAGTAAGAATGGGGGTGAAATCAGCAGCTGGATACCCTGAGGCATGGCATTTACATGTCCTCAGAGACTCTTATCGCCAAAATGATACTATTGTCTGGGCTACCTAATAGTATAGTTTTGGGGGTGGGGTGCTAAACTGAAATAGGAAAAGTGGGATTATGACAGCTCTGTATCTGTTCCCCAGATTCTTCTTTTTATCTGTTTGGGTCATGATGGGAGATAAGAAGGAAAAGGACAATACAAAAAAGTGGATCAAATAAGATTGAAATGACACTACAAAATTTAATAAACAAAACCTGAATTTAAATTTTCAGAAACGTTCCTTTAATTACTGTGTTAAATTTAGGAAAGATCTTTTCTGTAGCAAAAGAATAAACCTATAATTTCTATGTAGTTTTGTTCTTTTTTTGAAGTATAGTGCCATCCAGTTATAATGTGAGTGTTGAACTGAAATTGGCCTTTTTTTTTTTTTTTAAAGGTGGTGAAAACAGTTGGTTTGCGTGAAGTCTGGTTTTTTGGGCTGCAGTATGTGGACAGCAAGGGCTATTCTACGTGGCTTAAACTAAATAAAAAGGTAAAGCATGTATGATAACATGCAGCTAATAATTAAGGTTCTTTGAAATTGTCATGGTCATCAATTTGTGCCAGAAAAGCTCAGAGTCTGACTGATTTCAGGCTTCCTTTTACAGTTATCTCTGTGAATCATTAGAGGTATCATGTCTTTTAATTTAGTAAGGTACCATCAACTTATCATCTTCGAAAAAAGAAATGTTCATTTTTCCTATTTGAAAACTCAGAAGTAAAAAATATTATGAGGTGTTACTTAGTACTTTGACCTTAATATAAACATCTTCAGGATAAGCTTCTCAAGAGAAATTTCAATTTGGGTATTAGTTAGGATCTGTGAACTACCGGTCACATTCATGAGCATAGAATCTTTTTCACACATACATTTTTTACAGGTTTAGAATCTTAATAGATTTAGAATCTTACTTATGTTTTACATCCTACTTTGTTCCAAAGAGAAGTTTATGTGACTGTGGTCAGTTATTGTGAACTTAATATTTTTGACAGTACTTGAAATTACTGTTTCAGGTGACACAACAAGATGTTAAAAAAGAGAATCCTTTGCAGTTCAAATTTAGAGCTAAATTCTTTCCTGAAGATGTTTCTGAGGAATTAATTCAAGAAATAACCCAGAGGCTTTTCTTCTTGCAAGTTAAAGAAGCTATCTTAAATGATGAGATATATTGTCCACCAGAAACTGCAGTTCTTTTGGCTTCCTATGCTGTCCAAGCCAAGTATGGAGATTTTAATAAAGAGATTCATAAGCCAGGCTACCTGGCTAATGATAGGCTCCTACCCCAGCGGTAAGTGAAATGTGCTTTTATGTTATAGTCTCTGAAAAATCATATTTAAGAAGTTTGTAAATGGTTGTGTTTTTTTTTGTTGTTGTTTGTTTGTTTTAGATTTTTAAGTTGCCAGCTGGGTCAGAGAGTATAGTTTTAAAAGTTATGACCCAGAAGCTACATAGATTTATATACTCTGTAATTACTTAAAGTTTCTGCCTCTTCTCATTCCCACAAGATAAGCAATAAATGGAGGCAGTGATAATTTGGGCTTGAGGAAGACATGACTATTGTTGCTCATCAGTAAAAATTCTCACACAGGTAGATAGTTGCTTAATAAATGCTTTTGAAAATAATAAGTGCCAGGCTATATTTCCTCCATAGAATTAAAATTAAGTTTCTAACTTTTCAAAAGGCTTTTTAAACTCGGTGTTCAGACTCCTAGTCTAGGGCTCTGTTCTCATCTGCAGCATACTGCTGTCTCTACTGAACTCGGGTCTGCTCACCAGACCAGGCAGGAAAGCCAGTCTACTGACACCTGGTTGTGGTGAAAGAAAGTGTAGCATTTCTTGCAGGGTACCAAGCAAGGGTGTGGGAGACAAGCCTCAGATCCACTGCCACTTGGTCTTTGAGTTAGGGGCTTTTTAAAGGGGAAGAACAGAGAGGCTTGAATTAATCATTGTCTTGTGACAGTTTGAGAGTCAGAAGTCTGTAGTTTAAGATTCTCTGGCCAGTGGTCCGTGGCTTGAGGGTCTGTTAGCTCATCTTGCCCTGGAGAAACAACCTGAGTTTGTACATTAGTGATGATATCTATAATAGCAACTTTAATACATTAACAATGTTAGCGACAGTAGGACAGTAGCAACTTTAGTCATCTGACTTGGTTGATTAGTGTTCAGTTAGCACAGGATTGAGGTCAGAGGGGACAAGGAAAGGGAATAAAGTTTTGGATAGAAAGATTAATCAAAAACTCAGTAAGAGAACTTGGTTTAGGGGGACTCAGTTTCAATATAACAGTTATTTTAAAGTAGCATGGCACAGGAAAACATCATTAGCAGAAGACCTAGATTTTGAATGCTGATTCTACCCTTTGCTAATTATGTGGCCTTAGTACATAACTTAAACTCTCTAAGCCTCAGTGTCTGAATCTGCAAACTGGGGATAACAGTTGTGCTCTGTCAACCTTACTGTTTATGATTACAGTTCATGAACTGTATGCTTTACAGTTTTAATTGTGAATACAAGTGTTAGTTGGTAGTGTTATTTATAAAATCTAGAAAGTACATCAAATGTTACTTTTAAATATCTCAGTTCTTAATTATAGTAGCGTACATGACCCTGATACTAGAATGTACATGGGGCTTTTTCTTTAGAATCCAGAGAAGTTATTACAATTCTTAGCTCAGATTCCTGAATTTTAAAATTTCTATTTAAAGGCAAAACTGTATATTAACCTAAAATTTCAGTTCTCTATCACTTCCTCATAGTATTTAAGCCCTTAGGTGTAATTTCTTTTTCATAGGTACTAAATATGAAGAAAGACAAAACTACTTTGTCTACTTTTTATTAATTTCCTTTGGTTGTAAGCATTAATGATTATTTTTGGCTAATTATATTCTGTTGTTGTATGCTTTATAGGTACCCTTAAGTACAGTAGCTTTAATAATTGGTTATTAAATGTTATACTGTTCTGCTCTTTAATATTACAACAATAATAGTTATCTTAGAAGGTAAAATATTGCATGTTGTTCACTGAAAGAATCAGGAATATGAGATACTTATTAGTCTGTTTGTTTTTGATGATTATTCCAGCCCCAAATTCCTTGTCTCAGATTTTTTAAGCACTAAATTGAGTAACTGATTACTGGTACAGTAGAATTTCATTTCAGTTAAAAGTTTTTATTTTAATTGAGGTATAATTTATATATAGTAAAATGCCAGCAGATTAGCTTTTAAATCAGAACATAAGGTAACTGTTATATATAATCAAAATTACCCTTAAAATTCTTAATTGTTCATAAAATAGTCATGTTTTATCTCAACAAGTATAACATAGTTGTTTTTTCAGTGTTAGATCAGATTGCTGTTTGGGTGAGTACCAGATGAAGTAATTGGCTTACATTTAATAGTCATGTGATTAAAAAACATTTTTTTTGATACTGGAATCACTTAAACACAATTAATTTAACTTATTTTACATGCATATGTGCTGTAACCCATTCTGTTTAGAAGAAGGAAGATAGCACATGCTGTTCAAGATTTGGTCTTTAACTTTGAAGGTCCAGTTAGGTGTCCTTCAAGTTGTTAGTCTAAGGAGGACTAATTCAAGCTATCTAAGTTTAAAAGAGACTCATAAAGTCAGAATACTAAGTTGTTGGTTTAGAATGGAGAAGATACCTTCAGTCGTTGATTTATTCCATGTATAGTATATAACAAACTTTTATCACTAAGTATCTGGGGGAAAATTAGTAATCAGCTTATTTGGTGAACCTAAATCAAACACAATAATTTGATGATTTTGTTGGATGTTTATAATTCTTGTATTGAAAAACCCAGACAAGCAATCTGTTCTCCCACAGTAAAGTTTAGCAGTCTGCTGATAGGAATAATCAGCTCCACCAGATAGTATCCCTCTCTTTTAAAAAGAGCTAGATATACATAAGTTTTTGTGTACCAGGTTTCTGACTTGGGCATTTGGGTGGTTTGTAATACCTTTTCAAGGTAAGAGGAGAAGGAACACATTTCAGAGGAGGAAGATTTCAGTTTTGAACCTATTGAGTTTGAAGTATCTGTAGTATAAGAGCAGTTTCAGTAGATTGTCGGGGGTTGAAGCCAGATTGTGGTGGACTGGGGGTGGTGATGTGAGGTATGGAAATGAAGGATGGTGAATATGAACAGTTCACGAAAGAAATTTGGCTGTGACAAAGAAAAATACTCAGAGGAGGGAAGCATGAGTTTATAGACATGTTCTTTAAAAGATGGAAAAGAATTAATTCCTTTATTCACTCTACAGATTTTTGCCTCTTTTGTTCTGGCACTGGGCATAAGTGGTGAGCAACATGGATGTGATCTTTGCCCTCTTAACACAAATAAGCGTATAGGCATACCTCCTTTTTTCGCACTTTGCTTTATTGTGTGCTTTAGGTATTGTGTTTTTTACAAATTGAAGGTTCATGGCAACCCTGCATCAAGCAAGTCTTTTAGCACTATTTTTTCCAGCAGCTTTAGCTCACTTCATGTCTCTGTGTCACATTTGGTAGCTCTCACAATATTTCAAACCCTCCACTAGCAAAACGATTATGACTCCCTGAAGCCTCAGATGGCGGTTAGCATTTTTTAGCAATAAAGTATTTTTAAATTAAGGTATGTACATTGTCTCTATGGATGTAATGCTATTGCACACTTAATAGACTACAGTATAGTATAACCATAACCTCTATATGCACTGGGAAACCAAAAAATTTGTGTGACTTGCTTTCTTGTGGTGGTCTGGAAATGAACCGAAAATATCTCTGTGGTATGCCTGTATCTGGTAATATATGTAGGCAGGGGACAATAAATGATGGAGTGAAGATCCTGAGAAAATAGAGGGATAAGTCTTTTAAAGTCCCAAATAGACAGATTTAAAGCCAGGTGGGACAGATTAGCCTTAACGTGAAGAAGATCTTCTTTTTCCTGGACAGAAGGAAAAAAAAGTGGGAATTTTTTCTTTTTCTTTTTTAGTTTTTATCTCTTTTTTTTAAATTTAATTTTTATTTTATATTGGGGTACAGTTGATTTACAATGTTGTGTTAGTTTCAGGTGTACTGCAAAGTGGTTCAGTTATACATACATACATATCCATATATATCCATTCTTTTTCAGATTCTTTTCCAAAGTGGGAATTTTTGGATACCTGCAAACCAGTCATGCAGATTAATAATACAAGCACATTATACAAAATGCAAACGAATGAGATTTGAAATGCAGAATATAAAAAGCTAGAACATAAATCTTAGTGACATTTAATTTAATTAATCCATACCTTCAGATTTAGTTAACATTGTAATATCTGCAATTGGCTGCACTGATTATGCCCTCAAGGCTTGCCTCTTGGTGAGCACAGAGGCCACATGGCAAGAGAGAGTATAAAGACAAGAAAAATGTGGAAACTTAAATGCTGTAAAGAGGAAGACAAAAATCTCAAAAGCAAGAGCTTAAAAGAGGATACATAGAGAAAGTGGTGTGTAGTAAAAACATCATGGTCTGTCTGAGGCCCCATTAAGGAATTCACTCTAAATAGTGAGTAACTTGTCCAAGGGAAGATTATATCCCAAGATTCCTTTATGCTGCTAAGAAATCCATGGGTTTACCTTAAAATTTTTACATAGTAAAAAAATAATATTTTAATACCACAGCTTTTGCTATCAGTAAAATAGGATCTGAATATTCATCAATAAAGGTGGATAATTATCATCATAATTCCCAAGGAGAATAGAAATACATAGCAGGATAGTGAACACAGCAGGTAAATTATATGCATGCTGAATTTGCTTATTTGGTGTTAAAATATTAGTCATTGAAAATGAGAATGTTTGTGTTTGCTTACATTTGCAGAAGAAACACTGGAAGGATACAAAAGAAACTAATAAATTATTTGAAGTGTTGGGGGTGGTGGTGAAAAAAATGCCTTTTCACTTGTATACTTCTTATATCAAAGTATTACCGATAGAAAATAACAAAATTAAATTTAGCAGCAAAGAAAGTAAATACATAGAGTCATAGAAGAATTAAGACCCAAGAATTCTGATTTTCAGTCTGTTCTTGTCTAATTTTTTTTATTAATCATGAGGAAGTCATTTTCCCTTTTTTTGGCCCAATATTTTATTCATTTCAAACATTTGAATTCCCATAAACTAGCCATATAACTATCTTAAAAACATATATTATGTAAAATGGTTTCAGCGTCATAGAATCTTTTTATTTTGAGATAGTTGTAGATTCACACACAGTGGTAAAAAACGATAGTGAGGTCTGGGTCCTGCGTATCCTTCTCCCAGCCTTCCGTAATGGTAACATCTTGCATGACTTTAGTATAGTATCACAACTAGGATGTTGACATTGATGCAATCCACTGACCCCATTCAGGTTTCATCAGTGTTACTGCAGTCATTTGTGTGTATATATATATTTGTTAATTCTGTGCAGTTTTATCATGTGTATAGCTTTGTGTGGCCACCACAGTTAAGGTACTGAATGATTCTAGACTTTTAAAAAGAATATTTGAATCTTAGAGGCATTTTCATAGATTTTTTTTTTCCTTGCAGTGTTTTGGAACAACACAAACTGACAAAAGAACAGTGGGAAGAAAGAATACAGAACTGGCATGAAGAACATAGAGGAATGCTAAGGTATTTGGGTGGTTATTTTCTTAGTATTTTTTCTCAAATTAAAGTTTTTTTTCATAACATTTATTATTACATCAGATTATCCCCAACAGATTATTTGATTTATATAAATGAATATAAAGCACTAAATTTTAATCCAGAGTGTTTTTGTAATTTGTTTGGTATTACTTTTACTTATATATATTAAAATTAGCTTTATTTCAACAGGGAAGATTCTATGATGGAATACCTGAAGATTGCACAGGATCTAGAAATGTATGGAGTCAACTATTTTGAAATAAAAAATAAAAAGGGAACTGAATTGTGGCTAGGCGTTGATGCTTTGGGTCTGAATATTTATGAACATGATGACAAGTAAGTAAATTAGTTGCATAGTAAACTAGTCATTATTCATTGGTCTATATGGCTTTGCTCTTAAGTTTGTAAAGTTCTTTTTGGGCTAAATTACTCTTAACTGCTTCCCCCCCCCCCCCCAATTAAAAGATTCGTTAGTGCCACATAGGCTCTCAGATAACATATATCTGTTTTCTCAACATCTTGCAGTTTCAGAGTTCTCAAGTGTATTTTTTAAATAGAATGATTGACTTTTATTTGAAGTGTGCTTCTTGATGTCTTGTGAGTTATGTCTAGTAACTTAATTAAAATTTGTTCTCGCGTAGATAAAGAGTGATTCCTTAAATGTTATGCCTGGCATGTAGGTTGAAATTGAAATTAACATGTGTACATCAGGAGCAGTGAGACAATGAATTAATAGGTGTATAATTTACTGTATTTTGTAACACTTTTTTTTGAACATTTATCTTATAGGAATTGTTTTGAATATTTTTAGACATCAATGAAGTAGAATATTCCTCCTGTATCATGCATAGTGAATAGTGTAATTTTACTTTGAAATTGACCAGGAATATATATGTCAGGCTCTTAGAGCACTTTTCAGTAATGATAGCTACAATTGCTTTATTCCTTTCTTTAATTTACCATCTCACATAAGCATCCAAGTCTGTGCCAGTAATGCCTTCTCCTAAGACGTTTCTTTTTATTCTGGGTTGGCTCCAGAATTTTATTTTCATTATTTACAAGTATCTAATAAAATACACATTCCTAAGCAAATAGAATAACTCCAAAAGAGAGGATTTTACTAATTTTACTCTGATATATTTTTTCATATATTACAAAGCAAGTTAAAATGCTATATCATTCAGAAGAGAAAATTTTGAAATCTTTGAAAAGCAAAAATGACTTCAAGAGTAATTTTTGTGGATGAAATCTTTTCTTCTTTTTCTTCCTTTAGAAAATTTTTGAATGAGTTTCTGTAAGAGTACCTATGATAGTTATGACTACAGATAAAGATGGGGAATGTGAAAGAGGGGTTAGCTCAAGATGGGAGGGATTGGGATTGGGGATTACGGACAAGGGGACTTTGGACTTAACTGGAATGGTTCAGTTTCTATTTATAATGAGAATACATTAATCTTAAGGGATGCTTTCATTTTTTAAGGTTAACACCTAAAATTGGTTTTCCCTGGAGTGAAATCAGAAATATTTCATTTAATGACAAAAAATTTGTTATAAAGCCGATTGACAAAAAGGCACCTGTAAGTAAAATTCTTTCATTTTATTTATTAACTCTAATTTCTACCATTTTGCTATGATACCACTTGAAGAATGGCATTATTCATTTATTGAATTGCTTCTGAGGAATATTCTCTTTTCGTAGTTTAACTTTCCCAATGATGAAACAACATTAAAAATACAAGGTTTTAATCTTTTTACAACATGTAAATTACTAGAGTTTTATTTTAACTGAGTTTTAACTATAAGGTAGGTAATATTTATTAGGAGGTGGTTGAAAACAATCAGCATTCCTATTTTAAAAAAACATGTTGGTGGCTAGAATTAGTAGAGGTTGCCCTACTCTAAATTAACTTGTTTATAGAGCTTTGCATTATGAACTTTGTATTTTCATAACTTGAAGCCTTGAACTTAAGAAATCTTTATATTTAAATAGATTTTTTGATTCCTCTAGTGTCAAGTATACTCCAGGATTTTAACTCAGTTATTGGAAAGACAAAGATATGGAGAACATTTCTAGGTTAAAAAGCTTAACAGCCTTGAACAAAGGTCCAGTTTTGAGATTAATGGCAAAAGGCAAAACAAACAAAAAAATCCTCCTCTGAGGTGAAGAAACTGATGCTCATAGTTTCTTTGGAGAAGAAAAAAGAATAAATGACATTTAATGCACTGAGAGGGTAAGAACATTAGCTTCTCCATGAAACTGGTAGGGAATGAAAAGGTGAGGAACCAGTTATGTGAAAGTATGGCATATACATGAGGAGTGAAGAAATTTTATGATTTCTAAACTATATGGAATATGACATTAGAAGTCATAGCACAGGTTGAAATTTAGTACAGGTTATTGTGAGAGAGACTGTCCTTCATGAAGATTTTAAATTTGGGATCCTTTATGTTTAGGATTTTGTTTTTTATGCACCTCGTCTGAGAATCAATAAGCGGATTTTGGCCTTATGCATGGGAAACCATGAACTATACATGCGAAGAAGGAAGCCTGATACTATTGAGGTACAACAGATGAAGGCTCAGGCGAGGGAGGAGAAACATCAGAAGCAGTTGGAAAGGTATGGAATTTATAGCCTTTCATTTTTAATTGATAGGAATAGGTTATCTAAAATTTAAGAATCCTCATCAGTTTCTTTAACATACTCTAAATTTACATTTTTACGTTAGTTTCATTGTTATTAAAATTGAATGACAGGGACTTCCCTGGTGGTCCAGTGGTTGGGACTCCCTGCTCCCAATGCAGGGGGCCAGGGTTCGATCCCTGGTTGGGGAACTAGATCCCACATACTTCAAGTAAATATCCTGTGTGCTGCAACTACCACACAGCACAGCCAAATAAATAAATATTTTTTAAAAAATTGAATGGCAGCATGTATTATCACTATCCTCTTTTAAAATGAGTGTGTATAATTTTCAAGTTAGAAATCTTTGACAAATATTTCTGAGAAAATGGCTTTTCGTGACTCCATGGATGTGCTTTTCTTTTATCGCGCTTGCTTTTTACTGACAGACTTTGGTATGGATGTAGTAGTTTGAAATTTTCAAGTTTGTTTTGCTTGTGATTTGTGTGTCTTAATTTTTCAGGGTAAGAATGTGCTGAGTATTTGCTTTGAAACAGTGTCAGTGACATTGTAGAACTGAAGTGAACAGTCAGTATACAGAGCTGAATGACAATAGCACTCCCTACCAATGACACTGATATTTTTAACCATGGTTCACTTAGACTTTTGATCAAAAGGTGTTAAATATATTAAATTGAGATTTTTGAAATGTAAAAATACTGAATAAAATCCTTGTCGACCCTGGAACCACATTACTGGGTCCAGCAACATAATTCCTAAATCTGATTCTATATTAATTTAGACTTTATGCTTTATTTGAAAAAAATCAGAGACCAAATTAAAGTTAACCTCTATTGAGGAAATCTTTGGAGAATAACACAATAATCTAAGAATAGAGTAGGTCCTAAAGAAAAAAAAAATTGATGACCCCTAACCATATGTATAAAAACATATGTCATGTTGGCAATAACATGATTTGAATCCAGCAATTAAATTGGCCCTCTGCCAGATATAATTTTGCTACCTATATTTTTAGTGTTTGTATTAGATATATTTTTTTCTTAAATGTTCTGTTTATTTCAGATATTTTAGTAATTCACATTGCTCCCCTCAATTTGTCTGCCTTAGAGAAGTTTACTGCTTCACAAAACATTTTTTATACAGGCATGAAACTTTCCAGTAATTCCTGACCCCACCATTAAAGATGCTAAGTTGGAATGTTACTTTGGACTCTGTCATTTTTCACTGCTCTCATGTAGCTTAGAATCACATTGTAGTTCTAGTCTTACCTGCTTTTTAACATAGTTCTGTATTGGGCTTTACTTTCTCTTTTTTCTTATCCAGCATAGCCTTTCCCTCTCTCTCTCAAAGACAAAACTTTTTCTTTCTCTCATTCTCTCTCTCCCCCTCACCCTCTCTTTCTTCCTTCCTTCCCTTCCCATCCCTCTAAAGTCTCCTATCTGAGTTAAATGAGAAATTATATCTCATACTCATCAAGCCGTAATATGTCCTGACCAATCTGCTTGTCTATGATGTTGATGTATTATTTACATTCTTAACGTAAATATATTTGTCTATTTTTCTTTTGTTTCTCACACAGAGAGGAGTGTAGTATAATTAATAAACACCATTTGGTGATGGTGCTATATTTTAGTTAGTCTAAGGCCTAGATGAAAGTGGAAGATTTTAAGTTTCTTTCTTTTTTTTTTTTTAAACAGTAACAACCCCATGGTTCCTTTCTTGGATTCCATGAAAGGTTCCAGCATTTCATTAGCAAGCATTTATTGACTGCTTTGTACACAGTAGGAATTTGATAATTGTTTAATTCATTTGAATGCCTAGAGGATGTTTTTTATTAGTCCAGCCACATAGGGATTGGCAGTCTTTCAGAAATGGCATTCCAAGTCTTCATTTATTCCCTGCTTTACAGGTCAGAAAGAAATGACAGCTGTGTATGTGGAAACAATTTTAGTCAAGCCCAATGACAAAGTAGCCAGCAGACATACTTGGGGGAATGCTCAGAGATATGCTGCCTGTGCTGCTGGAATCTCTTGGGCAAGAACAGTAGCTGGGAAGGGGCAGCAAGAGGCCTCTTTCCCTACAGTACGTTGGCATATGTGGCCATATTCTCTCCCCATAACTCTGATAGCTTTTTTTCTTATAGTGAAAATGATCTTATTTTCCATGGGTTATTGGTCCCTGTAGTCTGTGTTAAGTTATTTGCATCCAAATTGAATTGAGTTTACAGTTTAGAGCCAGATACCTACATGTCAGTTGTAGGTTAGCTATGGGATATTCTGTGTCATGGCTGGCTGCCTGTATCACTAGGACTCAGCTGGTGTCATGCAAAGCATACAGGCTTTGGAATTAAATAAATCTGGGTTTGAATTCTCTTCTGACACTTATTGAAAAGTAACTTCTGACCCACTGTTCTCTTGCCCTTACTATGAAAATAATAGTCCTACTTTTAGGAGTTTTTGTGAGAAATACTAGTGTCAGTATAGAAACATTTAGCAAAGTACCTGATGTTTTTAATAAGTAGTAGCAGTAAATAATTCTTAATATTATTAATACATAGTCTGAATAGAAGTTAGTTTGAGAAGTTAGTCTGAATATGTTAGTTTTAATCTTCACTTTAAGAAAAATGTAATTGAGGCCATCTGATATTCTTTAAAAAGTAGTATATTCTAAAATATTTTTTGTATATTAGTACAGAGAATTGATAGTTTATTAATATGTTATTTATTTCTTAAAATAGAACAGCTTGGTCAAATGAGTGTTTCCAAATCCAAACTCTAAGTAAAAATATTTACATCTGTGGTTTAGAGTAATCACAAGAGGCTTGCTTCATGGGGAAAGTGAGAGTTAGAGACAGGGGTAAGATATTTTCAGAAGATGAAGCCAACCTAAGCAAATGTGTAAAAATAAGGATATGCACGGCATGCCTAGTGGCCTGTGAATGGACCAGTTTGCTCCTCCAACAATGTTTAGGGGAGAAGCAAGCTTTTTCAATTTCGTAAGGGAGACGAGACAGGCCTGCAAAAACCTAGGTACCACTAAGAAATGTGGAGAGCCAAAGGCATTTGTATTAATTGAATGGGATGTTAGTTGGTGATGGCTGTAGTCAGGCGAGAATTCTTATTAAGATATGAGACACAAGCCTCATAAGAGCGCAGCAGAGTAAACTTTGCAAAATGCTTTAAATATTATAGTCAAGTTAAATATCGGCTATACATTTATTCCATTTTTCAGTACAAAGACTAAATTTTCCCCCCAACTTGCTTGTTAACTTCTGTCTTATTTCCTGCTTCCATATCTCCTTTACCTCCATCCTTGAGGATGAACAAATGAAACATCAATAGGGAAAAGCTAAATAACACCAGTGCCTATCTCCAGAAGGGGCCATCTGTGTGCCAGAGCTGGACCTGAAAGGTTCTGAGTTCATGGAATATTATTACAGCCTTTGGTCTTGAGATCTGTTTTGTGGTGTAAGTCCTCCTACAGTGTCTCAGGGCCTCAGGGAGGGAGGGAGGAAGGTAACTAACTGTCTTGGAGAACTGCGGCAACACTGGATTTGATTGAGCAGAGGCTGGGGAATGTTGGGGGTAGGCTATTCAACATCTTAGAGTAGCAGACAGCCTGGCACGGAAAAAAAGTAGCTCTTGGCTATACTGGCAATTCCTTGAAAAGTACTGTGCTCTTGCTTTCACAATCAAGCCTGCCTTTTTAGCTTTCTAAAGAGTACAGAAAGGTCAGCAGCCTCTGCGGAGGCCACCAGGCCCTTGCTTTGCTCAAGGAAGTTGGGAAACTCAAACATTTCCTTAAACCTCAAGCACCCCTGTCTTCTAGAGGGGTGGGGGCTCCCAAATTCTTACATCTCTTTACCTGTGTGTACTCTTACAGGTTGAATAGGATAGGAAGAAAGAGGTGAATGTGCTGCAGAGTGAGTCCAAGTCTTGGCGGCAGAGGGGTGCTTAGTTATTGACTCCTGGCTGTTGAGAAAGTACCTTGTAGGGAATTCTAGAACAGAGGTGGAGCTCCCCTCGCATGAATGAACTCCAAGCCCTAGATTATTAAGTGCTGTGAGGATTCATTAAAACCAGCTGGGGAGGTATGGTCACCCTTACACTTAAGGGTCTATCTCTTGCCGACTTGCCACAACTGTACCTGTTTATCCCAAAGCTGGGTTGATTCTCTTTTCATGTTGGAGGCATATAGGTACTAGGAGCTGTAGGAATTTTTAAGTTTAGGTTTACTGAGTAAGGAATTGATAATAAAACTTTGCTGGTAAGCTTATCAGAGACTGCAGGTTGAGAAACTACATAGTTTGGGCCTGAAATTCAGAATTGACATCAAATGGCAGCAGTGTCTTTTAGAAATATTTAGGTATATTCAGGTAAGTGTCAGATGAAATCGTAATCGATTTTTTTTTAACGAGAGAAAATTATTCCCATTAAAGTAGACAGTATTATCTGATAATTAACATAGGGTCTCTTATTCATCATTATACTTCTGGCCCTCAACACAGAGTCCGACCCACAGTAGGCCCTTGGTAGATGTTTGATGAATGAATTTGGCTATATTTAGATACATACTGTCATTCTAACGGATTTGTCAAAGGAGATTAAACTGGTTTGTCATCTTGTATCTAAGCATAAGTTGGTACTACCTTAGAAATTAAACTTCTATTAATTAATTGTTAATGGTTGAAAATTGTTGCCCTCCCAGGTTATTTTGCTGTTTAAAGTGAAACAGCCTTGTTTACTCCCTTCAACCCTTTGTTACTTCCCCCAGTGGAGGGCTTCTGCTAATCTAAAGAAGGCATGTCCTTGGGTATAGCAGCTGTGCAGTTAACTCGTTTTGTGCTGACATAATGTACTGTCAAGAGTTCATTTTAAACAGTCATTGACTAAACTTTTTGCAACCTCACAATTGTGTATGTTAACAGTGTAGTCCTATATTCTTAACTATATGAGTTTTGAACAAATCTGAGTATAATGAGGACTCTTAAAATACTTATGCTGTAGTTTCTTCTTAGTTGATCCATAGCTAGTACTTAGGCTTCATATGAATATTTGCATATATTAATTTGTGACAGCACAATTGTAATTTCTTTCAAGGGCGCAATTAGAGAATGAAAAGAAGAAAAGAGAAATAGCAGAAAAGGAAAAGGAAAGAATAGAACGTGAAAAGGAAGAGCTAATGGAACGTCTGAGGCAAATTGAAGAACAGACAATGAAAGCCCAGAAAGGTAAAAGTTTCTTTTTGACACTGGATTCAAAATTGTTGCTCTGTCATCAGCTAATAGTATTTCTTACTACTGTTAAATCTTATTTGTCTTATCTAGAATAATTACATTTAATTGCCAATTTAATACTTGGTGGAATTACATCATAAACACGATTAAGGCACATTCAACTATACAAGGCTCATATATTCTTTGTCTTTCATTTACTTAAGCACTCAAATATTTTTATGTGTACCCTTATTATATATTACGAATGACTGTATATATTAATTTATTCCTATCACTATTCAGGGTTCCATAAACAAAAACACGTTTTCAGTACTTTCTAGTATTTAAACAAAAGCATTTTATGGATATGTAAGAACTTCAAGGCATCTAGATAATTAAAGGCATTTTAAGCTATTCTGACTATTTAAACTCTTCTGGAACTGTCTCTAAATTTAATTTCAGTATATTAAAAAAATGCACAACACATAATAGAAGTGTTTTGTTTGTTTTTGGTAACATGTTTGTAAGAGCCTATGTCCTAGGCAGTAGGTAACCAAAATGCTACATTGTATATATAGAAAGGATACACTGGATTTAGAGAGTGTGGTTTATATAAAGTAACTCTAGAATATACTAATTTCAAACAAGAAATAGTGGGGAAAACAAAAGAAAAAAGCTATTGAGCAAAATAAGATGTTATGCTCCTTCCTAAGCAGTAGGATCTAGGGGATAACATGAAAATCTACATTATTTATAAAATTAAATTAATACCTGCTTTCCTGACAACTGGTAGGACCAGCCATTCACTTCTGTTGGAAATAGCTAATGGTCTTATTTAAGGTTTATTTTCATTCCTTACATCAGCCTACCATGGTGGGGAGACGCTGTTGAGCAGTGGGTAGAATAACTTGCAGATGGGTAGCTAGAGGAGGAAGTCACAAAGACTGTTAGAAATCCACAAACTGATCATTCCAATTGCAAGATGATTGGAAATAATATTTCTAAGAGAAGAAATAGAAAAAAAAAAACAACTGGATTTTATTCTGACTCATTAGAAGCCTCATTTCTCAGAGCTAGAAGAGACCTAGAAACTATTTAGTTTAAAGCCCAGAGGTAGTAAAGAGACTTATTTGCAGACCATAACACAAGGGTAGAACTTGTTTCCTGAATTCCAACTTGATGCTGTTTCTACCACTCTAGGTGCTTTTTCATCAGTTAAAGCAGACATTTGTGATGTGCCTACTTTGTGCTGTGTTTTAGAAAGGCAGATACTTAGCATGCATGGGAGTGAAGGCTGTGTCGTTGACAGAAGTGAGATGTATACATTAAAAATATTAATAAAGTGAGGTAACATGTACTAAGCACCATGTGAAGAGTATAAGCAATACTCTTAAAGGAAGAATACTGTAAAAAAAATACCTGGAATATACTAATGTGTGTTTTTTAAAAAAGGAAAGTTTAGGGCTTCCCTGGTGGCGCAGTGGTTAAGAATCCGCCTGCCAATGCAGGGGACACGGGTTCGAGCCCTGGTCCGGGAAGATCCCACATGCCACGGAGCGACTAAGCCCGTGCACCACAACTACTGAGCCTGTGCTCTAGAGCCCGTGAGCCACAACTACTGAGCCTGCATGCCGCAGCTACTGAAGCCCGCGCACCTAGAGCCCGTGCTCTGCAACACGAGAAGCCACTGCAGTGAGAAGCCCGCGCACTGCAACGAAGAGTAGCCTCCCGCTCAGTGCAGCTAGAGAAAGCCCGTGTGTAGCAACGAAGACCCAATGTGGCCAAAAATAAATAAATAAAATAAATTTTAAAAAGAGAGGAAAGTTTAAAGAAATGTATGATACTGCTCTGATTTTAAAGAGAAGATTGAAGGATAGCACTTTTTCATTTACATAATACATTTTCTTAGAGAATAGCTATTTACTAAATCTTTCAATCTTATTTATTTAGGATGTATAATAAAAATATTAATGATTTACATACAGAAAAGTACTCAAGTAAAGAAGCACCAAAGAATATAAGGAAGATAAAACATAAGAAAGAATATAGAGCATGCCTGTCAAGACAGTTTTAAATCAGTCATCCTAAGGCAAAGGACATCCAGTTTGTTTTTTTGTTTGTTTTGTTTTGTTTTGTTTTTCTAATAATAAAGCTTTTCCAGGCTGTCCTAAACTCTGCATGGTTGTCTTGTAATTTATGCTAAATTCTCATTCAAATGCAGTAACTCTGGTCATATCTAAATCATGATATTTAGTAGATAAACCTATAAGTTTTTGTTTGAAAAGAAACTTCCATACTTCATTATTGTCATTTTCTTGAAAAAAAATTTTATTGAAGTCATTATTTGAAATGTCATAAATATTAAATAGAACCATTCTGACATTTTGCATTGCCATAATTCATCATTGTTAAATTATTTAGCTTCCTTTATCATTCTTTTAACCATCTTTAAGATATATTGGTGACTATATTTGAGATACAATACAGCCAAACTTGCATTTAGTCACTATTCCAACAAATATCAAAGTGAATTTCCACCTTCACAAAGACAAACCATAGGAAAGAGTTGGGGGTATAGTGATTTCATTCATTCTGGGTACTAGTTAAGCACCTAGTACATTTAATAAGTACACCCAGTACTGTTCTAGGCATTGTTCTAGGTATTGGGGATATAGCATTGAACAGATAAGGTTCCTACTCTCATGTAGTACAGTTTATTGAGGAAAGACAGAGTAATAAAATTAACAGATAGTAAAAATCATTTTATGTAGTTCTAAGTGCTGTGAAGGAGATAAACAGGATAATGTGATAAAAGTAGTAATGGTAAGTAGGAGGGGGTTTAGGTATGCATTGTTTACAAATAGGAGCCAAGCTTTAATTCTGTCATTAACTTATGACCATAAGCAAGTCATTTTAGCCTCTAGATTTCCTTATGTTCCTAATTTCTAAAATGGAGGTAAATAATGCCTAATTTAGCTTTTTTGAGATTTTTTGATATATAAAGTTAAAGTTTTTTGTTGTTGAAATTTTTTCATAGGTATAATAATGTGCATACCTCTTAGGTGTAAGGCTCAATGAATTTTTACAAAGTGTATTTATTTTTGTAACTACCCAGAAGAGGATAGAGAACATTACCTGCCCTCAGGGAACCCCACCTTGTGTCCCTTTGCAGTCATTTTTTCACCCCAGATGTGATATATCGTTCTGATTTATATCATCATGAAGTTTAGTCTTACCTTTTTTTCTGATAGCTCTGTTGAGATATAATTTACATACCACACAGCCATTTGAAGTGTA
This sequence comes from Balaenoptera acutorostrata, assembly GCF_949987535.1. NCBI lineage: Eukaryota > Metazoa > Chordata > Mammalia > Artiodactyla > Balaenopteridae > Balaenoptera > Balaenoptera acutorostrata. Next base: position 91,498,281 of record NC_080072.1, read on the forward strand.
CAATTTAATAGCTTTTAGTATATTTGCAGAGTTGTGCAGCCGCCATCACAATTTTAGAACAATTTCGTCACCCCAGAAAGAAGTCCCATACCTGTTAGCAGTCGCTCCCATTTATTCCCAGTTCTCCCTCCCTCAGCCTTAGGCAGCTACTAATTTACTTTTTATCTCTATAGACTTGCCTTCTGGACATTTCATGTGAATGCAGTCATGCAAAATGTGGTCTGTTGTGACTTGCGCTGAGCATAATGTTTTCAGGGTCCATCACGTTTTAGCATGTATCAAGGACTTTATGCGTACAATGCTACATTTTACTTTTTCATCAGTTGTTTCCACTGTTTGGCTGTTGTGAATATGCTGCTATGAACATTTGTGTATAAGTTATTGTGTATCTGTATGTTTTCATTTCTTTTGGGTATAAGCCTGGGAGTGGAATTTCTGGGTCATATGTTTAACTTTTTGAGGACATGTGCATCTGATTTCTAAAACAATTATATGTCATTTAACATTCCTACCAGCAAGACATGTTTTCTCCACATCCTCACCAACACTTGTTAATATTTATCTTTTGGATTGTAGTCATGATAATGGGTGCGAAGTGGTATCTCATTGTGGTTTTGATTTGCATTTTCCTAATGGCTAATGATGTTGAGTATCTTTCCATGTCCTTATTGGCCATTTATATATCTTCTTTGGAAAAATGTATTTTCAAATTTTCTGCCCATTTTTCAATCATGTTTTTTTTGTTGTTGAGGTATAAGAGTTTTTTTAAATATTTGTGTGTAAATCCCTTATCATATATCAGATATATGATATGCAACTATTTTCCCCTGTTCCATGGGTAATCTTTTCACTTTGTTGATGGTGTTAAATTTGGTTTTAAATTTGGATGAAGTCCAATTTATTTATTTATTTATTTTGGCTTTTATTGCTTGTGCTTTCGGTGTAATGCCTTAGAATCATCTTGCCTATGTTTGAAATACATAGAAATGAATTCATGAGTACTTCCTTTTGGCTTCTTTTTGCTCAAACTTATGCAGGTAGCTGTAGTTTGTTTTTTCACATTGTTGTGTAACGTTCTATTGCATGTATTTACCACAGTTTATGCATTCTACTGGTGATGGACATTTGTGATATTTCCAGTTTGGGGTTATTATAAAATAAGGCTGCTATGAGCATTCTTGAACATAGCACTTGGTGTACATACCTACTAGTTTGTGGGATGTACACATCTAGGAGTGGAATTGCGGGATCACAGCTGTATAGAGCTATAGTAGATACTGCCACCAGTTTCCCAAAGTGGTTGTGTCAAATTTCATTCCTACCACTGCTCTACATCTTCATCATTACATTCACCACTCATTATTATCAGGGTTTCTTTTTTGTTTTGTTTGTTTAGCCATTCTGGTGAATACAGTGAGTACAGTGCATTTTCTTGATGACTGATGATTTTGAGCACATTGGCAAATGCTTATAGCTGTCTGTGAAGTGCCTTTTCACTTGTTTTGCCCATTCAAAAGAAAAAATTGGATTTTCTTCTTTTTCTTATTGATCTGTAGGAGTTCTTTACATGTATTGTAAAAATATCTCTCCGTGGTTTACCTTTTTACTCTCTTAATGGTGTCATTTAATGAAAAGACAGTCTTAACTTTAAGCTCCATTTATCACTCTTTTTCCTTATGGTTGTGAATGTATTATTGTTTACTACCTCCTAGAAACTTTGTTTTACCTTTCACATTTAGGTCCACAGTCCATATGTAAGTGATTTTTATAAGAGTCAAGGTTTGTTTTTTCCCGTACGTATTTCTAACTGACCCAGACCCATTTATTGCAAAGATTTTGTACCATACATAGCATCACCTTTGTCACAAATCCAGAAGTCTATATGTATGGATCTGTTTCTAGACTCTGTTCTGTTCCACTTATCTATTTGTCTATTCTATTGCCAGTGCCACAGTGTTCAGTTACTAGTTGTACGTAAAAAGATTTTTAACTGACGTATCATAAATAAGTCATAGGTATATAATAAAATGGTAGGAAGCATGTTTCAAAGACAAGGCAACTCTTGGGCTCCCATGTTACTTAACTTTATCTTTTATCTTTAATCTTTTATGGTATTAGTTGTTAATTGTTACACATTATATACTTTAATAAATTATAATCCTGAAATTGAGAAAAGGAAAATAATTACTTGAAAAAGTTAATACAGAGAGCCATTTAGTTTATAACAGGACAAACTAAGTCTCCAGAAGAGTTTAATATCTGCCAAGACTGGACTTCTCCATTTAAGTCAACGGACTGAATATTCTGCATATTTCACAGAATAAACCCTCTCCTCCCATGGTATTGCTAGGTGATGCACCTCCGGGATCATTCCTGGGTTGGTAGTTTTCTCTTTGTTTGCTGTATTAACTATACTTTTCCTTTCCTCCCATCTCCCGTAGTTTCCTGTTCTACTTATTCACAATCCTTTTCTTAATAGAGAGCTCCTGGAGAGGAAGTTCTGGAGATGGAAAATCCAGGAGAGGAAGATCAGCTGTTGAAATGTCTTTGCTGCAAACCTCTATGGGTTGAGGATGTGATAACAGTTTCTCAATGTGATGACAAGCTCTGTAACTCTGATTTATCTTCTAAGCTGGCATTTATAATACAGCTTTTCTTTTGCGTTTCCCACCGCTGCCCAAGTCTGGTCTTTTCAGATTTTCTTCCTTTAATCTTTCATTCTCAGCCACAGGAGGAGCTTCACATCCTCTTCACATTTGCAGTATTGCTGTTTATTTGGTGGTTATAAATGTTTTATCTTTTTTGAGGTGGGGAGGGGCCTTTTTTTTTTTTCCCTTCGATGCATGATTCTAGTGCAGTGGCTTACTGTTTCGCTAAAATAAAATTAGTAGTGTATTTGGGTCCCTGTCAAAGAGCTCCTGAATTTTTAGCTGGTGTTTCTTTATAGAGGGCCTGTGGATTGTGAACCTAAATGTTAAAGGTAGAATGAAGTTTCTAGAAGGTAGTAAAGGAGAGAATGTGTTCATAACCATAAGGAAAAGATTGATAAATTAAACTTTTATAATTATAAAGAGGACTTTGGCCCTTGGCATCTTTGCAGAGGGTTTGTAGGACCCCTGAAAATCTGTTTCTACATTATTGTCAGTGTTCCTCTGGCCTTTGATTCTTTCCTCATGCTTTGCTTTTTTTCCACCTCTCCTAGATGAGCAGTGTCAATCATAGTTATTTTAATGACCTTGCTTGCAAACTCCAGTATCTGGATAATCTATGGGCCTATTCTATAGTCTGTTTTCCCTTTTTGGGGTGGGGGGAGGGGGTCAGGGGCTCATTTGGTCCTATCTGGTATACCTGGTAATTTTGGTTGAATGCCCAACATTGTATATAAAAAGTTATAGAGACTTTGGATGGTGTTATTTTCCTTTAGAGAGGATTTAATTTGCTTTTGACGGGCAAAATATGTGCAGATCACCTTGATAGAGTTGAGCTGGGTTTCAGGCTTTGTTAACGTTGGTCTCTTTCTGGTTTTCCCTCATTGCTAGTCTGTAGCCCTTTGGGGGTGTCATCTGAAAGACAGCATATTTACTGGGGCCCGTCTGTCTTAGAGGGCCTTGAACTCCAACCTTTGACTCCCAAGCTGCAACAGAGTGTTAATCTCTCTGGTCACCTCTTTACCCTCTTACAGCTGCTTTTTGCTTGTTTCCGTATGTGTACATTTTAGGAGTTGGCAAATATCTTGAGGGGAAATGCACATAGATTTTGAGACTTTTCTGTTTACTCCTTTTCAGGATCTTGTCCTTTCAAGCCTTGGATGCTTTGGCAGCCCCAAAGTCTAAATCTCTGTCTTCTTAGCCTGATAGAATACTACAGGCTCTGCCTCTATTCCACTCTACTGGGAATATTATATACCTATTTTTTTGCATATAAAATAAGCAAATACATGATATACACACAAAGATATGTTTTTCTTTCCACTTCTTTCTTTTTTTTTTTTTTTTTGTTGGCAATAATCTCAGATTTTATTCAAAAGCAAGACCACCCACCCCAATTACTCTGGTTATCCCTTCATAATGAACATATCCTACTTTTACAAAATTTTTCCTTGTGTCTACTTCAGTGAATTTAAAAATTAATTTATTGTCTCAATTCTCTTCTAATTGTTTGGCTGTGGAAAATTGGCATATTAGATTGCACTGCCTGGGCCAGCAACCAGAAGATCCCCTATAAACTTGTTAGAAAAGTAAATTCTCTGGCTCCATCCCACATCTATTGAATCAGAACCCATAGCGGTGGTACCCAACAATCTAATTTAACAAGTCATCCAGGAGATTCTGGTAGAAACCATTTGAGAAACACTGACATATGAAAAACATGTGCTATTTACTTAATGGACAGGCAGACATGGAAGTGAGGGAATATATCAAATAAGAAAATAAGCAGTGGCCCAAGTGCTTTGACTCTAAATGGGTATAGAACAAGAATAGCCCTGAATGAGACTCATAAACTGGTTCTATTCAGATACATATGAACTGCCCCTCTCTTCTGCTTGATTTCCATGGGCTTACGTTAGTGTAAAACCCCAAGTACATTTGTCTTGGGCAGATCTGTAAATTCTTCAGCATATGGACACTGTAGAGAAAGAAGTAGGATTGACCATTTCCTCCTAATCACCTCCCAGGCTGCATTACCCAATACACAGTCTGTCTACGCACATGTTTCTGTCATCTGCCAAGCAGGGGCAGAAAAAAAAAAAGTAATATATAAATATATTTATATAAATAAGTACATTTATATAAATATAGATTTTTATATAAATAAATATGTATAATATATATTTTTAAAATCTTCATTTTGGGTAATTTTTTTAAAAGTACCAAAATGGTCATTATTAGAAAAAGCAAAACATTTTTGGCCTTCCTTATATCTTTTATTTATTTATTTTTTTTAAAGAAGTCAACCTACCATTGCTTAAACAGCACACGTGGTAAGCTGCTCTTTTTTCTTGAATCTTTTTTTTTTATTTTAATTAATTAATTAATTAATTTATGGCTGTGTTGGGTCTTTGTTTCTGTCCGAGGGCTTTCCCTAGTTGCGGCAAGTGGGGGCCACTCTTCATCGCGGTGCGCGGGCCTCTTATTGAGTGGCCTCTCTTGTTGCGGAGCACAGGCTCCAGACGCGCAGGCTCAGTAATTGTGGCTCACGGGCCTAGTTGCTCCGTGGCATGTGGGATCTTCCCAGACCAGGGCTCGAACCCATGTCGCCTGCACTGGCAGGCAGATTCTCAACCACTGCGCCACCAGGGAAGCCCCCCTTATATCTTTTTATGACTTTGTATTGTTTTTAGTTTGATTGCTGGGACTAAGGCACTAGATATAATTTTTCAATGCCTGAGGCCTTATAGGGTTTTAATCTGGCTCAGAATTCTCCACTTCCACTTCTCTCTTAAACAAAAGGTACATATATCCTTTTGCACCTTGCTGTTTTCAGTTACCATTGCTTAGATGTACAGGTATTCTAAAATTGCTTTTTCAGTAAGTAATTTGTAATCATATTCTTAATTCTATGATTTCTAAGAATTTTGATAATAGAACTTTTATTTGTTTTTTTTTTTTATAATAGTATTAGTTCTTTTCCCAGGGTAAAAATAAACTATTGCCCTAGACTGGAAAGAGGAAGAAAAAAATCTATAATTTTCTGAGATTTTTTTTATTAATTTTTTTTTTTACGAATACTGTTACAATTTTTATAGCTTCCAATCTTTGCCCTTGGGGGTGACATAAGAGTTGATTTGGCTTGCCAAGTCTTAAACCTGTCAAAATCAAGTGATGCTTGTGTTCAAACCTGATTGAGAAAGAGAAGCTTTCACAAATTTTATTAGCTTGAACTTAGAATAACTTCCCTGGTCTACACCTAATTAACTTCCATAACCATCTACATCAATATACTGTGTACTGTTAATGAGAGAAACAATTTATTCTTGTAACCTTTCACCTTTGTCCTGAAAGAGCTGAGATTCTAAAAGAAGCCAGATTTCCTTCGTACTCTCTTCTCACATGCCAGACCTCAAAAATTGTAGGTTCTTGATTTTTTTGTGACCCAGTTAGGCAAAACATTGATACTATTCACATTTGTCATCTAACCCTTCTCAAGGGCTTCTAACTGGATCCAAGATCTGGAGGGATGTTTGTTTCATAGAAATATATATATATTTTTTGGCCATGCCACGGACCTTGAAGGGTCTTAGTTCCATCTTAGTTCCCCTGACCAGGGATTCATCCCAGGGCCACAGCAGTGAAAGTGCCGAGTTCTAACCACTGGACCTCCAGGGAACTCCTGAAATATTCTAATTTGTGGGTTCACAAACTTTTTCTGTAAAAGGCTGGATAGTAAATATTTCAGGCTTTGCAGGCCACATGGTCTGTTACAGCTATCAACTCTCCCATTGCAGCATGAAAGCAGTCATGTGCAATACCTAAACTAATGAGAGTGTGTTCCAGTAAAACTTTATTTACAAAAATACAGCATTGCGTTGGGTTTGGTCACTGAGCCATAGTTTGCCAATCATAGTTGACTGGAGAGGAGAGAAAGATCATTGTGGGATATGTGGCACTTCAAAACCTTCCTTTCTAGACTAGAGACTAGAGTAGATTTGAAGTTTTCAGTTCATTTTCAACAGTAAAAAAAATTAGACTTTTGTGTAATTATTAATATACCACAAAACAACCATTGCTCTGTCAACTATTCCTCAAATTAATACTTAGTACAAAAAAACTGTTAGAAAATAAAGAATATTTTGAAATTTAACTTTGTAACCCAGACTTATTTTTCTTTATTGGCCCATAGTACAGAAAGAATTTTTATTATGAGAGAAAATAAGGCATTGTTTTCATTTGTAAACTTATTATTTGTTTGCTTGTTTAGAAGGAGGATACAGCTGTGAACTTTGTGAGCTTTCTTTTATGTATTAGTCAGCCAGATGGAAAGAATGATCATAAAAAAAGTTAGATGGGCTAGCTCTGATGGCCAAGTTTTAGAAGACATATACGAAAATGAATAATCCTAGAATTTAGCTTCAGTAACATCCTTCGTTATATACATTTCATCTTTATAGCCAAATAGTCACGTAGAATTTTTACATTTTATCTAGAGTTTAAAGTCATTTTTCTTCCCAGTCTTCTCAAAACCTCCCAAGTCTTAACTGCAGTTACTTAAATTAGTTCTGACCAAGAACAACAAAATGAAGAACAGTAAGGTGATTTGTACATTACAGTTAGCTTTCAAATCTTTTGACCTATAGATTTTCAGTTTTTCCTTTTTTTCTAAAGTATACAGAAAGGGAGAGTCATTCTTTGTAGGACATTGCACCCATCTTAATAGATGACATTCACTTGTCTTCTGTCACAAATGTCCTTGCTATTGAACAAAGATTGTCAGAATAATATTTAAAATTAGTACTTTCAAATTGATTTCAAATCTTTTGGCTTTGTGCTAGTAATATTTTCCTTTCTCAACTCATTAGAATAAGAAAAGAGAATTAACTTTGTGATCTGTACACTTATGGATTAAAATTCACCTCATTTATCTCCAAATATTACTTACTTGTCTTCATGCTTGAGGAATGGATATGTACTAATAACTCAAAATTTTCAGTAATTCATATAATTCACATCAAAATTCCTGTTTGAGTCAGTAAGTATTGTTTTCAGTCTTAATGTCTTGGGTTTACTTATCTAATACTTAGTTTAGGTAAGTAAAAACTTATTTAAGTTTTAAAGTGTGTTATTTTATAGACTTTTGAAACAGATGGCAGTTTGTTTAGGTCAAAACTTTGGAGAGAGTTTTTTTTTTTAATTTTCATTGGTGTATAGTTGATTTACAATGTTGTATTAGTTTCAGGTGTTCAGCAAAGCAAATCAGTTATACATATACATATATCCCCTCTTTTTTTTTAGATTCTTTTTCCATATAGGCCATTACAGAGTATTGAGTAGAGGTCACTGTGCTATACAGCAGGTTCTTATTAGTTATCTATTTAATATATAGTATTGTGTATGTGTCAGTCCCAATCTCCCAGTTTATCCCTTCTCCCCACCCCCCCGCCCCCGCAATCCCCTGGTAAACATAAGTTTGTTTTCTACATCTGTGATTCTGCTTCTGTTTTGTAAATAAGTTCATTTGTACCCTTTTTTAGATTCCACATATAAGCAATATCATATTTGTCTTTCTCTGTCTGACTTACTTCACTCAGTATGACAAGCTCTAGGTCCATCCCTGTTGCTACCAATGGCATTATTTTGTTCTCTTTTATGGTTGAGTGTATATAGGTACCATTGTATATTCCATTGTATATAGGTATCACATCTTTACCATTCATCTGTTAGTGGACACTTAGGTTGCTTCCATGTCCTGGCTGTTGTAAATAGTGCTGCAATGAACATTGGGGTAATGTATCTTTTTGAATTATGGTTTTCTCTGGGTATATCCCCAGGAGTGGGATTGCTGGGTCATATAGTAGTTCTATTTTTAGTTTTTTAAGGAACCTCCATACTGTTCCCCCTAGTGGCTGTACCAACTTACAGTCCCACCAACAGTGTAGGAGGGTTCCCTTTTAGAGAGTATTTTTTAAAAATAAAATAAAGGATGTGCTTCTAGCTTTATGACATAACTTGAATTACAGAGAATTTTCATTTCTTTGCATTTTTGAATTGTGTAATAGAGTTTTAAAAGTTATTAGGCTTTTGCCAAGTTAAAAACGAGGTAATGTTCATTTGCATATGTGCTAATTTTAAGAAACTGTACAGATTAGATTCCTTGCTACTATTTTGATTTCTTTTGATAATGAGAATATTAGAATTAATCATTGTTTTGGGGGGATACATATATTTGACAGAACTAGAAGAACAGACTCGAAAAGCTCTAGAACTGGACCAGGAACGAAAACGAGCAAAAGAAGAAGCAGAAAGGCTTGAAAAGGAGCGTCGAGCTGCTGAAGAGGCCAAATCTGCTATAGCAAAACAGGCTGCCGACCAGATGAAGAATCAGGAGCAGCTGGTAGGGAACCTGGGTTCTGTTAGGGGAAAGGAAAAATTCAGACAAAAGCATGGACAAAATCGGTCCCGCAATTTCAGAGTATTTATTCTCTGAGCGCAAAGGTGTTGGTTAATTACGTTTTCAAATCTCCTCACTGTGGTATGTGTGCAATCACTGCAAAGAACTTGTATCTTTTTATTCGAATGTATTTTAAAGCAGTAAGTAGAATAACAAAGAATTATGAAAACCATAGACTACATGGACCATTTTCTGTATTCAGACAGAGGAATACCCACCATCACAAATGAAATACCAGTGTAAAAATAGACAATTTGGAGGTTGCAGTATTTAGTACAGTAAATAAATGATCAGTATTGTGCAGCCACTGCCAAAAGTGTGTTGTAATGTATCCAAAATCAACAGTAAAATTTTGTTTGCTAATGAGTACCAATAAAATAATAAAATAAGTTCAAATAATGGAAACTTAAAAAAAAACCACCTTTGTAAAATTAAGTATATTATACCTTCTGGAAAGCAAACCAAAGAGACAAGTGTGGAAACAACAAAGTGTGGAAATAAGCCTAAAATGTTTATTTCTTCTTTTAAAAGGAAACCTAAAAATAAAACCATAAAAGATACATGGAGCCTGTTGCTAACAAAAGATTCTGATTTGCTTAGATTTTGTATAAGCCACTGGCATGTTTTGCTTTAGATAAGTTGACAATTACGTATATTCTAAACCCCGTAAGATAACCGTAGGTTAACTGTAAGATAGATCATAATTGATTGGGTTTTTTTGTGTATTTAGTGGACTTGCAAATAATGAGGAGTAGGCATGACACCTAGAAAATTTGGGATTTAAATATTGGTTTAGACATTTCCTTGCTATGTGTCTTTGGGTCTTTCTGCGCCTCAGATCCCTCCCTTTGAAAAAAGGAATAATACCACCTAATAGTATTGTTGGGGAATCAAATGAGATTATTTGACAAAGTGCTGTTTAAATTATAAAGTGTTATGTAAATAGAATTCTTTTTCCTTCTGTAGGCTTTAACAGATACTTTATTGATGAAAGTTAAAAAATAGCTCCCGAAAACGAATAACTACGTGTATATAGAATAATAAAAATTTTTTCACTTTGTCTCATTAGCTCATTATACCTAGTACAAGTAAGATATTTATGCTCTTAAAGAAATAGTTCCTTTTTTTAAACAGAAGACTATCTAAGAAAAACATATAACACAGTCCATGTGGGAATTCCCTGGCGGTCCAGTGGTTAGGACTCTGAGCTTCCACTGCAAGGGGCACAGGTTCGATTCCTGGTCGCAGAACTAAGATCTCGCAAGCTTCACGGCATGACCAAAAAAAAAAAAAAAAACAGTCCATGTACATTAAAGCTTTTTTGACTTAATATAAATGACTGAAAATATATTACTTTTTAGTGTTGGTAATTGTTTTGTTTATTTTAGGCAGCAGAACTTGCCGAATTCACTGCCAAGATTGCGCTTCTAGAAGAAGCCAAGAAAAAAAAGGAGGAGGAAGCTACTGAGTGGCAACACAAAGTAATCATTTGTTCATCACTATAAATTATTGAACATCTATTTTGTACCCAGCCGTATGTGGAATTTATAGAGATAAACATAAGATGCTGTCATGATTTAGAGGGGAAGAGGTACCTCTGTATGAAAGTGTATGTACTGTATTAAATACTAGTCTAGTGATAATAAGCTAAGTACTTTGGGAACACAGAAGAAATGTTTAATTTCTGAGGGAATGAGGCAGGTGTTGGGGAAACCCTTATAAATTTAAGCCGGCTCTTGAATAATACATTCAGTTTGGGGGTAGAAAAGATGGGGACTGAAGAGGTAGTCATTCCAGATTGAGGGAATTGAATGAGCATAGGAAGTATAAAAGCACACGACAGATGTGAGGTCAACTAGTAAGTGAGCAAAACTTAGAGTCTGTTTTCAGAAATTTTGAGAGTTGTGGCTAGAAAGTTAGAGAGGGAATTAAGTTGTGAAAGGCTTTAAATAAATGCCCTGCTAAGGCAAGATGCTGGGAAATATCTGTAGACGTTGGGCTCTGAAGATTTCAAAACAGGATTGTAACATGATCAAGCATGGTTTTATAAAAACAGCTTAGTAATCAGCATGAAGGATGGATTGGGATAGTGGGCAGGATTACTTAAGAGCTAATGACTCACACTAAGGATGTGGCATTGAGAAAAAAGAGGAACAGGAATTATTGAAGGACATTTTGTGGTAGACTCAAAGGGGCGTGGCAACCAAATGATTGGATATAAAGTTGAATTAGAAGAATGCAATGAAGATGATACTGAGATTTCTGAGTTCCTAAGTAGATGAAACCACTGTTGTCTGAAATGGCGTAAAAGTGAAAAATTAGGCTTTATTTGGAGGGGTAGGGAATATAAGATAATGAGAATTTAATTCAAACTTTAATGTTAACTCTTAAATGGAACTATAATAATAACAATTTTTTACACTCAAAGGTATATAGTTCTCTGATTTTTCTACGACAAAATGTACTTATTACAGAAAGCAGTTTTCTTTCCCTCTTAAATTTTCGTTGTAGCACTTCGGATTTCATAGGGAAGTTTTTGGTATTGAGAGTTATGTATGTATGTATATATCAATAGAACTCTACAAAAGGAAAAAGACTTAACTTTTTTGTTAACACTACTTTCTTTATTAGAATTGTATAGATGCCTTTTAGGGATGATTTATGAACTTAAGGGACACACAAACTTACAAAAATAACATATCACAGAGGCACATCCTGTGAACTGTAGAAACTAGAAAATGCATGCAAAAGAAAAATCACATTCTTGCAAACTGGGATCACTATTTTAACACTGTAGTGCATATCCTTCCAGGATCTTTTCCTATTTGCATATGTGTATACATATACATTTATATGTCCAGAGTGAGATCATACTGTACATACTGTTCTATTTTAGTCAGTTTTCATCTCATCTAATATTAGACGATATTCAAAATTTTTTCCTTTAGATATAATTGACATATAGCATATTTTTAGGTGTACAACATGATGATCCAATATTTGTATCTATTGTGAAGCAATCATCACAGTAAGTGTAGTTAACTCCATCACCATATACAGCTACAGAAGTGCTTTTCTTGTGATGTAAACTTTTCAGATTTACTTTCTTAGCACATTTGAAATATAGAATATAGTATTATTAACTGTAGTCCGTATGCTGTACATTGTGTCCCCATGACTCATTTATTTTATAGCTGGGAGTTTGTACTTTTTAACTCCCTTCTCCCATTCCTCTTCCATTTATGCCTCTGGTAACCATCAGTCTGTTCTCTGTATCCTTAAGCTCAGTTTTTTTGTTTGTTTGGTTGGTTGGTTTATTTTTAGATTCCATATATAAGCGAGATCATATGGTAATTTGTCTTTCTCTGTCTGACTTAATTTCACTTGGCATGATACCCTCAAGGTCCATCCATGTTGTTGCAAATGGCAAGATTTCCTGGGACTTCCCTGGTGGTCCAGTGGTTAAGACTTCGCCTTCCAATGCAGGAGGTGCAGGTTCAATCCCTGGTTGGGGAGCTAAGGTCCCACATGCCTTGGGGCCAAAAAACTAAAACATAAAAAAGCAGAAGCAATATTGTAACAGATTCTGTAAAGACTTTAAATATGGTCCACATCAAAAAAAAATCTTAAAAAAAAATTCCTTTTTTATAGCAGAATAGTATTTCACTATATATTAATATTTATACCGCATTTGTTTTTTATCTGTCCATCTACTGATGGACACTTAGGGTGCTTCCATATATATCTTGGCTATTGTAAATAATGCTGCAGTGAACGTGGGGGGATGCATATATCTTTTCAAGTTAGTGTTTTTGTTTGATAAATACCCAGAAGTAGAATTGCTGGATTATATGGTAGTTCTATTTTTGAGTTTTTTAAGGAGGAATCTTCATACTGTTTTCCACAGTGGCTGCACCAATTTACATTCCCAGTGAAAGTGAACAAGCGTTCCCTTTTCTCCACATCCTTACCAACACTTGTTATTTCTTGTCTTTTTGATAATAGCCATTCTAACAGGTATGAGGTGTTACTTCATTGTGGTTTTGATTTGCATTTCCTCGATGATTAGTGATGTTGAGCACCTTTCCATGTGCCTGTTGGCCATCTCTATGTTGTCTTTAGAAAAATGCCCGTTCATATCATCTGCTCAGTTTTTAAAATAGAATTAGGGTTTTTTGTTTTTTTTTCTATTGGGTTGTATGAATTCTTTATATATTTTGGGTATTAACCGCTTATCAGATATATGATTTCCATATATTTTCTCCCATTCTGTATGTTGCATTTTCATTTTCTGGATATATATATATTTTGCTTTCAGAAGCCTTTTGGTTTGAAGTAGTCCCACTTGTTTATTTTTGCTTTCGTTGCTTTTGCTTTCGGTGTCAAATCCAAAAATTTATCACCAAGACTTATATCAAGGAGCTTACCGCATGTATTTTCTTCAAAAGTTTTATCGTTTCAGGTCCTATGTTCAAATCTTTGATCCATTTTGAGTTGATTTTTCTGTATGGTGTACGATAGGGGCCCGGTTTCATTCTTTTGCATGTGTCTCTCTAGTTTTCCTAGCACCACTTATTGCAGAGACTGTCCTTTCCCCAACCTATATTCTTGGCTGCTTTGTTGTAAACTAATTAACCGTATATGTGTGGGTTTATTTCTGGGCAGACTATATTCAGAATTGAACCAAAAAGTCTTTTATAGCTAATTTGCCAGGCCAGTGTCCAGAGTAGGACTTTGCATTGCATCTGTTTGCTCTAAGTCTCTTTTAAAGTAGGACAGTTCTTCTTTTTATGATATTGGTTTATTAAAAGGACCCACAGATTGTCCCTCCTCCTGTATTTGTCTAATTCCTTTCTTATGGTGTCATTCAGCTTGTCTTTTTATCATCAATATTTCTTGTAAGCTGGAAGATAAACCTAAAAGTTTGAAAGATTCAAGTTAAAAATTTCTGGCTATGATGCCTCATAGGTGAGACTTTCAGATAATTTATCATCCAAACTAGAACACTTTTGAGAGTGAAAGGGGGTGTTGTTAATAATTACACCAGGACAACAGTGTAAAGCAGTACTTTTCCAGACAAACCAGCACAATATAATTACTCAAATAACTGGTGATGTTGGATACTTCCTGTTGTATTATATCAGAAGACAGTTTATATCTGATTAACCCACCATTAGTTGTTTTAATTGATCATTGGACTAGAGTAATAACAGTCTGTTTCCTCCATTGTCTGGTTGTATTTTATTGTTGCTAAAATGTAATCTGTTCGATGTGGAATTCTTTGGCATTATACTTATATCTGTTTTCTCATCAACCATTTGTACAACAATTTTAGCAACAGTTGATAATCCTTGCCAGAATTAATAATTTTATTAGGGTTTTGCACAGTGGTGTCTTTAATTCTGTCATGTACCTGCTGGCATTCTTCTATAAAAGTAAGCTTTTATCAATAGGTCCTGTTTTCATTACCCTGAAATATAGTTTATATTAGAAAGAAGGGATAGTAACTTGATTTTTTCTTTTTTTGATGTGGACCATTTTTAAAGTCTTTATTGAATTTGTTACAGTATTGCTTCTGTTTTGGTTTTTTGGCCACGAGGCATGTGGGATCTAAGCTCCCTGACCAGGGATCGAACCCGCATCCCCTGTATTGGAAGGCAAAGTCTTAACCACTGGACCGCCAGGGAAGTCCCAGGATAACTTGATTCTTTTAATTACCAATTTTCAAAGTAAGTTGCTGATAAACTTATTTTTTATGTTCAGGCTTTTGCAGCCCAGGAAGACTTGGAAAAGACCAAAGAAGAGTTAAAGACTGTGATGTCTGCCCCCCCTCCACCTCCACCACCACCAGTCATTCCTCCGACAGAAAATGAACATGATGAACATGATGAGAATAATGCTGAGGCTAGTGCTGAGTTATCAAATGACGGGGTAACGAACCACAGGAGTGAGGAGGAACGTGTAACAGAAACGCAGAAAAATGAGCGTGTTAAAAAACAGCTCCAGGTATTTAAAATTTGCAGTTGTATGCACATTTAAATATAGTTTGCATTTTCCCCATTTGTTAAGACAAACTTACTAAAATAGTAACATTTGATTTTTGGAAGTCTTTACCTCTAGCTGGCCTTGTGATTGGGTTGTAAGTACTTGGCCTACAGTCACGTTATTTCATTTTTTCTGTTGTATGTCCTTGTTACCAGATGTTTGTTAGACTTGTGTAATGAGGCCTTAGTTAGTAAGCTATTATTTAATTATAACTTGAGCCATGTTAAAAGTAGAACATAAAAATACTGTGTTTAAAAAACAAATTTCGTTTTTAAACAGTATACGTTAAAAAGAAATGATAATTTAATAGACTACCTGTATGACATTACATAATCTGAATTTTTTTGTTGAGATTTTGTAATGGCAAAAGTTCAGTTTATTAAATGTACATAATTAGATTAAAATAGTAAATTTTAATATTATACCTATTAGAGAACTTAATAGAATCAGTTCTCTAATTTTTAAATTGGTGAAATCTTTAAATATTAATAAAGAAAAGAAAATGAGGTGATAGTTGTGATAAATGTATTAAGACTTTTGGAGAAAGCTTCTCTCATGGTGTAGAATTTAGAACTTACAGTAACATTCAATAACAGCTATATTGAACCTTTTGTAAGTCATTTCAAGTATTAGATGAGAAAGTTTAAGGAAATTTAGAATAATACACAAAATCATCATGCGGAGTGTAGAAATGAAAGGCCATGGGTATTCCTCTCTAACCACTACCCCCCACCATTACTAAAAGTACAACAAACATAAATACTTTAAAGAAAAAGATTTCACAGTGGAAATTTTAATATACTAAAAAGTCAGAGATTTGTTATATATGTATTTTGTGTCTTTAAACCTCTTCCATAGGTTTTTAAAATCTAAAAAGAAAAGTTAATAATGGTCATACTTTTTATTTTTTAAACATAGGCATTAAGTTCAGAATTAGCCCAAGCCAGAGATGAAACCAAGAAAACACAAAATGATGTTCTTCATGCTGAGAATGTTAAAGCAGGCCGTGATAAGTACAAGACTCTGCGACAGATTCGGCAAGGCAATACAAAGCAACGTATTGATGAGTTTGAAGCAATGTGAGAGCTGTTAATTTTGCATACATGTTCTTCATAAGCTGAACCACCAACAGAGAAAAGCAGGCCTTTGCAGATGTGATGGAATGCATCTCACCTTGCCAAAGCACTTACACCAGTTTGACTGTGGTAGCTAAAAGACATTTAAGGGGAGCTTTTCAACATTAAGACAGTGTGATATCATGCTTGGTTTTCTTTTTCTTTTGGGCCAGGGAATGGAGAACGGTGTTCCATCACCTCCTTTTTCACATTTTTCATTTTCCATTTTTTTTTTTTCTGTTGAAGATTAACACTAATTACCATGTCTGACAAATGTGTATGTATGATTTAAGCACTTTGTACATTTTAAAGGATGGTGGTGACTTAATGAGTGTTTAGGTAGGGCACTCTGTTTTTTCTTCTTCCATATTTTACCTGCATGTATTTCCATATTCTCTCTCATTCATGTTTTCTCAGTGTGTACTTCTCATACCTTGATATGCCCTGTAACCACAGCGCTGCCACTATACAGATCATTGGCAGTGATTAAAACGAGCATAGGTGGCACGGTGGACAGTCTTTGATCATTGTGTAGAAGATGGCTGTGAATCATGAAAAGGATTAGAATGTTTAATAGTGTAGTGTACAGCTAGTGGTTAATTTTTTAAATCCCAACTTAATAACATTATTGGATATTTGTTATTTGCTTACTTAATTACGGTCATCTTTGACAGCTGAATTGATTGGTGTTTCATCTCCTGTCATCATTTGGTTTTCTTTGCCCACTGATCTTACAAAGGTATAGACAGCAGGTAGTAAGTAGTTCCCTAGGAAAGTTTATTGATGAAACACTACTGCAAATAACAGTTGTCTCTGAAAGATTCTTTCATAGATTGATTTAGAAAAACAGATGTTTAATAAAAGAAAAAGCACATTTGTTGGTAATTGATTATCATCATTAATAAAACCCTGGACCTTGCTAGAAGGGCAGCATATGAAAACAGCAGTCCCGAGGAGGGGACAGTAATACTACCTCACTACTATACCTGCGATGACTGGTTGTTCAAACACAGTGAAGTGTGTAAGCTATATGTTTATACATAGTGATACTGTCAATCATGAAGGAATATTTTTGAGATTTCCTTTTCCTTCAGAATATCTCAGAGTGCTAAATTTTAACTGCCTTTTTGATTTGTATTAAAATTGTTAGCGCTCACTGGTATACTGTCTTCTTGGAGGGGTGTTGTATGTCTAAGGAAGTGTGTGTGTGTGTGTGTGTGTGTGTGTGTGTGTGTGTTTGAGAGAGAGAGATTGCCCTTGTAGCATATGACGACGAATGTTCGTACCTTCATTTCTTGATGTAATTATTACATAATCATTTTAGCATATTTGGTTTCTAAATCATTGTGCTTATTTTTTTCAATCTAACTAAAAATACTTAAATTTGGTTAGTTAATTCTATTTTAGAAATTATAATTTTATAGGTTATATTAATTTCAGTTATGTTTTACAAAGAAATCTTTCTAGTTTGAAAGATGTTCAATATTCACAGGTTCTAACATTTTCTTTATTATAAAACATTTAGATTTGGAGATAAGGAAAGCCTTGTTTTCTCTGTGTGGTTCAGCTACTTTCCATTTGGTATTATGCATTCAAATTTACATTTATCTATTAAAATTGCCATTTTGTTAGACATTTTTCATGCACAATAGATTCAAGTTGTGTCTGAAAATATCTCTGTGCTTTTTTGATTTTGCTGACTTTAAAAGGATTAATCTGGGCAGACATTATGAAAAGGAAAGGTTGCATTTAATATATTTTTTGGATTTAGTAGGACAAAAGATAACTGGTTAACCTTGAAGTGACTGTTGTACGGTGGTTGTGCACATGATTCAAAACACTGTGGAAGAGGACATTTCTCCTTGCAGCACATTAGAGGAATAGATGATAAGCCCTACTATTCATGGTTTAAAGCATGTGCTCACTCTTCCAAAGCATTAAAGCAATTGCCATAATAGGTGAAAACTTGGATTTTTATTGGAATTTTGTTAATTTGCTTCATTTTGAATTGTGTGCACTACCATTCCTACATGAGTTTGATACCAGTGTTGAAAAATTACCAGTTATATTTGCTGTTTATAATCTATTTGTAGATTAGAATTAAAATGGATTTAATCCATTTTTAAAGCTGTGTGAATTTTTCTAAACAGGAACAACTATTTGCAATATGGGTTTTCATTAAACCAAATATAACTTTTATTATTAGCATTTGAGAAGCACATGTTCATATAGCAATGTAAAAATATATTAATGAGTATTTGGTAAGTTCCAGCAGGCTTTTACCATTAGCATAATTTTGTGTTGTACAATTAAGTTACATCTATAATTTTGGATAACATTCATTGGTTAACAATAAAGTGACAAAAGCTCATGCCTTCATGCTTCACTGTTGTTATTTAACATGGATTTCTTGTATATTTCCTGAATATTATAATCTCTATTAGATCCATAAATCATTACATCTTAAAAACGAGAAGTGGATAGGAAAAAGTTCAGAATCCTCATACATTTACTCTTTCCCCCAAATTATACATCCCTTTTGGTATGGAAGTAATAGTGATAATTCTCCAGAAAAGTTAAATCATTAAATTAAATCGACTCTCTTCATAATAGAAAATCATTTAAGATTTCTAGTCATTGCTTTTCTTGTATAGTGAGTGTTTAGTTTTCCTAAGGAAGAAACAGTTTCATTGTCCTTGATTAATCTCACTATTAAAATGCTAATGTTCCTTAAAGAACTGTATACTAAGTGCTTCTTACTAATTTTTATCACAAAGATTATTCTTCTTAAATAACAAGTGATAAATCTGTTCTAAGCATAGTAAAAGCCAGTTGTCTTCTCAGTTTATAGTAATATTTAACTGTCACTTTATTATTTCTATTCTCAAAGACAGGTGGTGATCTCTTTATTCTGGTCCTGTTAGAAAAGAAAAGGGAATTTTGTATAAGATTTTGCTTTATGTCTAATTAGAGTTCTTTTTTTAAGAACTAGAATTACCACTTAGAAAGTTAGCTTACACTGTATTGGAACACACTCCTGGTTATCATTGGAAAGAGTTCCAATGTTAGTGCTGTGATTAAAAATAAAAAATGCACATCACTTTCTGTCTCAGTTCTTATTACCTGTTGATTGGTGATATTTTTAGAATTGAAGATAAAAGATTTTTTAGATCCCACAGTATCCCATTTTATGTATGCATAATGAAAATAGTCTTTTAAAATCTATAACTTAAAACTGAAGTATAGGAATTACTGCCTTTAGCATTAATTTAGTGAACTGATTAGTAAACCCAAGCTTAGATATCTTTAATAAGAATAAGGGGAAACATTTAAATATGGAACTACACTGGTAGACAGTCCTCTCTTCTTTAAGTTCTAAATGAACAGAACTTTAGCTTTTCTTATTCTGTACTTCATTCTTTTTTTAACTAGGAGATAATCTATTAAATGTTCTAGTGTGGTTTATCATGTAGAATGACAATATTCTAGTACATTTCAAAAGCACAGTGATTCAGCAGATATGATAACTTCATAAAATGTCAAGGCAGTATGACTTCATATTCTACACTGTTCGCAAGGAAAAATTGGCTCACGATCGTGTTTCATATATTAAAGCTTATCACCTTCCCATCCTTGACCTTTCCAATTAAATAATCTTAATTCCCATTTTTTCCTAGTGGACCTATTTCTTTTTTTTTTTTTTAATTTAATTTTATTTTACTTTTTATACAGCAGGTTCTTATTAGTCATCAATTTTATACACATCAGTGTATACATGTCAATCCCAATCACCCAATTTATCACACCACCATCCCCACCCCCACCCCCCGCGGCTTTCCCCCATTGGTGTCCATACATTTGTTCTCTACATCTGTGTCTCAACTTCTGCCCCGAAAACCGGTTCATCTGTACAATTTTTCTAGGTTCCACATACATGCGTTAATATATGATATTTGTTTTTCTCTTTCTAACTTACTTCACTCTGTATGACAGTCTCTGGATCCATCCACGTCTCAACAAATGACCCAATTTCGTTCCTTTTTATGGCTGAGTAATATTCCATTGTATATATGTACCACATCTTTATCCATTCGTCTGTCGATGGGCATTTAGGTTGCTTCCATGACCTGGCTATTGTAAATAGTGCTGCAATGAACATTGGAGTGCATGTGTCTTTTTGAATTATGGTTTTCTCTGGGTATATCCCCAGTAGTGGGATTGCTGGATCATATGGTAATCCTATTTTTAGTTTTTTAAGGAACCTCCATACTGTTCTTCATACTGGCTGTATCAATTTACATTCCCACCAACAGTGCAAGAGGGTTCCCTTTTCCCCACACCCTCTCCAGCATTTGTTGTTTGTAGATTTTCTGATGGTGCCCATTCTAACTGGTGTGAGGTGATACCTCATTGTAGTTTTGATTTGCATTTCTCTAATAATTAGTGATGTTGAGCAGCTTTTCATGTGCTTCTTGGCCATCTGTATGTCTTCTTTGGAGAAATGTCTATTTAGGTCTTCTGCCCATTTTTGGATTGGGTTGTTTTTTTTTTAATATTGAGCTGCATGAGCTAATTATATATTTTGGAGAATAATCCTTTGTCCATTGATTCATTTGCAAATGTTTTCTCCCATTCTGAGGGTTGTCTTTTCATCTTCTTTATGGTTTCCTTTGCTGTGCAAGAGCTTTGAAGTTTCATTAGGTCCCATTTGTTTATTTTTATTTCCATTACTCTAAGAGGTGGATCAAAAAAGATGTTGCTGTGATTAATGTCAAAGAGTGTTCTTCCTATGTTTTCCTCTAAGAGTTTTATAGTGTCTGGTCTTATGATTAGGTCTCTAATCCATTTTGAATTTATTTTTGTATATGGTGTTAGGGAGTGTTCTAATTTCATTCTTTTACATGTAGCTGTCCAGTTTTCCCAGCACCACTTATTGAAGAGACTGTCTTTTCTCCATTGTATATCCTTGCCTCGTTTGTCATAGACTAGTTGACCATAGGTGTGTGGGTTGATCTCTGGGCTTTCTATCTTGTTCCATTGATCTATGTTTCTGTTTTTGTGCCAGTACCATATTGTCTTGATTACTGTAGCGTTGTAGTATAGTCTGAAGTCAGGGAGTCTGATTCCTCCAGCTCCGTTTTTTTTCCCTCAAGACTGCTTTGGCTATTCAGAGTCTTTTGTGTCTCCATACAAATTTTAAGATTTTTTGTTCTAGTTCCGTAAAAATTGCCATTGGTAATTTGATAGGGATTGCATTGAATCTGTAGATTGCTTTGGGTAGTATAGTCATTTTCACAGTGCTGGTTCTTCCAATCCAAGAACATGGTATATCTTTCCATCTGTTGGTATTGTCTTCAATTTCTTTCATCAGTGCCTTATAGTTTTCTGCATACAGGTCTTTTGTCTCCCTAGGTAGGTTTATTCCTAGGTATTTTATTTTTGTTGCAATGGTAAATGGGAGTGTTTCCTTAATTTCTCTTTCAGATTTTTCATCATTAGTGTATAGGAATGCAAGAGATTTCTGTGCATTAATTTTGTATCCTGCAACTTTACCAAATTCATTAATTAGCTCTAGTAGTTTTCTGGTGGCATCTTTAGGATTCTCTATGTATAGTATCATGTCATCTGCAAACAGTGACAGCTTTACTTCTTTTTCTCCAATTTGTATTCCTTTTATTTCTTTTTCTTCTCTGATTGCTGTGGCTAGGACTTCTAAAACTATGTTGAATAATAGTGGCAAGAGTGGACATCCTTGTCGTGTTCCTGATCTTAGAGGAAATGCTTTCAGTTTTTCACAGTTGAGAATGATGTTTGCTGTGGGTTTGTCGTATATGGCCTTTATTATGTTGAGGTAAGTTCCCTTTGTGCCCACTTTCTGGAGAGTTTTTATCATAAATGGGTGTTGAATTTTGTCAAAAGCTTTTTCTGCATCTATTGAGATGATCATATGGTTTTTCTTCTTCAATTTGTTAATATGGTGTATCACATTGATTGATTTGCATATATTGAAGAATCCTTGTATACCTGGGATAAATCCCACTTGATCATGGTGTATGATCCTTTTAATGTGTTGTTGGATTCTGTTTGCTAGTATTTTGTTGAGGATTTTTGCATGTATATTCATCAGTGATATTGGTCTGTAATTTTCTTTTTTTGTAGTATCGTTGTCTGGTTTTGGTATCAGGGTGATGGTGGCCTCATAGCATGTGTTTGGGAGTGTTCCTTCCCCTGCAATTTTTTGGAAGAGTTTGAGAAGGATTGGTGTTAGCTCTTGTCTAAATGTTTGATAGAATTCACCTGTAAAGCCATCTGGTCCTGGACTTTTGTTTGTTGGAAGATTTTTAATCACAGTTTCAATTTCATTACTTGTGATTGGTTTGTTCATATTTTCTATTTCTTCTTGTTTCAGTCTTGGAAGGTTATACCTTTCTAAGAATTTGTCCATTTCTTCCCGGTTGTCCATTTCATTGGCATAGAGTTGCTTGTAGTAGTCTCTTAGGATGCTTTGTATTTCTGCGGTGTCTGTTGTAACTTCTCCTTTTTCATTTCTAATTTTATTGATTTGAGTCCTCTCCCTCTTTTTCTTGATGAGTGTGGCTAATGGTTTATCAACTTTGTTTATCTTCTCAAAGAACCAGGTTTTAGTTTTATTGATCTTTGCTATTGTTTTCTTTGTTTCTATTTCATTTATTTCTGCTCTGATCTTTATGATTTCTTTCCAACTGCTAACTTTGGGTTTTGTTTGTTCTTCTTTCTCCAGTTCCTTTAGGTGTAAGGTTAGATTGTTCATTTGAGATTTTTCTTATTTCTTGAGGTAGGCTTGTATAGCTATAAACTTCCCTCTTAGAACTGCTTTTGCTGCATCCCATAGGTTTTGGATCATCGTGTTTTCATTGTCATTTGTCTCTAGGTATTTTTTGATTTCCTCTTTGATTTCTTCAGTGATCTCCTGGTTATCTAGTAACATTTTGTTTAGCCTCCATGTGTTTGTGTTTTTTATGTTCTTTTCCGTGTAATTGATTTCTGATCTCGTAGCGTTGTGGTCAGAAAAGATGCTTGATATGATTTCAGTTTTCTTAAATTTACTGAGGCTTGATTTGTGACGCAAGATGTAATCTATCTTGGAGAATGTTCCATGCACACTTGAGAAGAACGTGTAATCTGCTGTTTTTGGATGGAATGTCCTATGAATATCAATTAAATCTATCTGGTCTATTGTGTCATTTAAAGCTTCTGTTTCCTTATTTATTTTCATTTTGGATGATCTGTCCTTTGGTGTAAGTGAGGTGTTAAAGTCCCCCACTATTATTGTGTTACTGTCGATTTCCTCTTTTATAGCTGTTAGCAGTTGCCTTATGTATTGAGGTACTCCTGTGTTGGGTGCATGTATATTTATCATTGTTATATCTTCTTCTTGGATTGATCCCTTGATCATTATGTAGTGTCCTTTCTTGTCTCTTGTAACATTCTTTATTTTAAAGTCTATTTTATCTGATATGAGTATAGCTACTCCAGCTTTCTTTTGATTTCCATTTGCATGGAATATCTTTTTCCATCCCCTCACTTTCAGTCCGTATGTGTCCCTAGGTCTGAAGTGGGTCTCTTGTAGACAGCATATATATGGGTCTTGTTTTTGTATCCATTCAGCCAGTCTTTGTCTTTTGGTTGGAGCATTTAATCCATTCACGTTTAAGGTAATTATCGATATGTATGTTCTTATGACCATTTTCTTAATTGTTTTGGGTTTGTTTTTGTAGGTCCTTTTCTTCTTTTGTGTTTCCCACTTAGAGAAGTTCCTTTAGCATTTGTTGTAGAGCTGGTTTGGTGGTGCTGAATTCTCTTAGCGTTTGCTTGTCTGTAAAGCTTTTGATTTCTCCATCGAATCTGAATGAGATTCTTGCCGGGTAGAGTAATCTTGGTTGTAGATTCTTCCCTTTCATCGCTTTAAGTATATCATGCCACTCCCTTCTGGCTTGTAGAGCTTCTGCTGAGAAATCAGCTGTTAACCTTATGGGAGTTCACTTGTATGTTATTTGTTGTTTTTCACTTGCTGCTTTCAATAATTTTTATTTGTCTTTAATTTTTGCCAGTTTGATTACTATGTGTCTCGGCGTGTTTCTTCTTGCGTTTATCCTGTATGGAACTTGCTGCGCTTCCTGGACTTGGGTGGCTATTTCCTTTCCCATGTTAGGGAAGTTTTCGACTATAATCTCTTCAAATATTTTCTCTGGTCCTTTCTCTCTCTCTTCTCCTTCTGGGACCCCTATAATTCGAATGTTGTTGTGTTTAATGTTGTCCCAGAGGTCTCTTAGGCTGTCTTCATTTCTTTTCATTCTTTTTTCTTTATTCTGTTCCACAGCAGTGAATTCCACCATTCTGTCTTCTAGGTCACTTATCCATTCTTCTTCCTCAGTTATTCTGCTTTTGATTCCTTCTAGTGTAGTTTTCATTTCAGTTATTGTATTGTTCATCTCTGTTTGTTTGTTCTTTAATTCTTCTAGGTCTTTGTTTAACATTTCTTGAATCTTCTCCATCTTTGCCTCCATTCTTTTTCCGAGGTCCTGGATCATCTTCACTATCATTATTCTGAATTCTTTTTCTGGAAGGTTGCCTATCTCCACTTCATTGAGTTGTTTTTCTGGGGTTTTATCTTGTTCCTTCATCTGGTACATAGCCCTCTGTCTTTTCATCTTGTCTATCTTTCTTTGAATGTGGTTTTTGTTCTACAGGCTGCAGGATTGTAGTTCTTCTTGCTTCTGCTGTCTGCCCTCTTGGACCTATTTCTTAATATCTCCATCTTTAGTGATTTTAAGAGCTGCTGTTTTCCCTCTGGAAAGATGATGACTTCTTGCTTTGTTGCCTCAATATTTCAACCTCTCTTCAACTGTGATAACAAGAGTTTTCTGATTTGAGCTTACATATGCTGCTTTAGGAGTTGAAGTATCTATCCATCATTATTCCTCACAAAATTTTAAGGTTATCGATTGTGACTAAAATAATTACCCCATGGCACATGTTTTAAATTTAGGTTTATATTTGGCTCGAGTTCCCTAGCTACTAACGGTTCCAGGTTCTTATTTAATGACCTTCATTTAGCCAATACACTTTTATTAAGTATGTGCTATATTCTAGGATATAGAAGCAAGATTAGAATGACTGTGACCCTTTGTTTTGGACTATCTTAAAATGTGAAACTTAAAATATTTATCTTAGCTCTTGGATCATTTGCAATAATCTGTTACAGTAGATTTCTTTTAAGATGGCAACACATTTTGTTGATTCATGTTATTTGTATGCCCAGATTCCTCCGTGCTTATATCTAGTCAGTTGCTTCCATCCTTGTAATTTATTACTCTGTTTTAATTGTTCACTTATATTTAATGAACATTTTTAAAATTTAGGTTTGCTTTGGTAATTATGCATGTCATTTAGTTTGCTCCTAAAAGTAGTTTACTGGTTTTAGTTTATCTTTAATAAGTCTATATAGCTAAATGTCCATCTTGGTAACATGGGATCAGAATTTCTGAGATTTATGTAATAATCCTTGGAAAAATTCCTTTTGATAAAATGTGGATTTGTTATATCAAATTCTTCTTGCCCTGTGTTACAATGTATGCCGTGATAGCCCTTAACTTTTTGCAACTTAAATTAAAATGTTTTACCTTTTGTTTTAGACCTAGAAATGCAAGTATGTCTTAGACTCTTAAGGCAGTAGTACTACCTTCTCCCTCCCTTTCCTTTTGTTTATACTGAAAAGTCTATGTAATTCAGATCTAGCATTTGAGTCTTATATGCCATCATTCCATTTATGTAATTATTTGCTTTTAAATTTTAGCTAATTTGGATAAAATGATACACTATGTCATGAAGGAGACTACTACAACATAAAGAGCAATAGAGGAAAATAAGCAACTGGTAGAGAATAAGAATACACAACACAGTTTCTCAAGTATGCTTGTTCTCAGATAAATTGCTTAATTTTCATTTTATAGGTCAAATTTTAAACTCTGATCAATATTTAAAGATATCCTAAAAAATAAAGTGCCTAATTTAGAAGTTTTTCTAACTTTATAGAAAGACTCATTTTATACCCAATTGACAAACCAGGCAGTATATAGTAATTAGTAATCCGTATTAAATACTGTGAAGTTCAGTGGAGTTGGGAGATTTCAGTTGAATCTTCATTACTGTATTGTGTTAAAATATATGTAAGATTTACCATTTTAACCATTTTCAGGTGTTCAGTGACATTAAGTATATTCACATTACCATTTTAGCCATTTTCAAGTGTTCAGTGACATTAAGTATATTCACATTGTTGTGCAACCATCACTACTATCCATCTCCAGAACATTTCATCATCCCAAACAGATTCTCTTTACCCATTAAATACTAACTCCCCATTCCTCCCTCTTCCCAGTCTCTGGTGACCACTATCCTAATTTCTGTGCCTTTGAATTTGACAATTCTAGGTACCTCATATAAGTGGACTGACTCCTATATTTGTCCTTTTGTGTCTAACTTATTTCACGTAACAATGTTTTTCAGGTTCAGCCACATTATAGGACGTATCAGAGTTTTTTTTTTCTTTTTTTTTTTTAAGGATAAAATAATATTCAGTTGTATGTATATACCGCATTTTCTTATCCATTCATTGGTTAATGGCCATTTGGATTATTTCCACATTTTGACTATTGTGAACAATGCTGCTATTATGTACATTGGTGTACAAGTATCTGTTCGAGTTACTGCTTTCAGTTCTTCAGTATATACCGAGAAATGGAATTGCTGAATCATGTGGTAATTCTGTGTTTAATTTTCTGAAGAACTGTCAATACTGTCTTTCTCAGCAACTGCATTATTCCCACCAGCAATGCATAAAGGTGCCAATTTCTCCACATCCTCACCAACAATTTTTATTTTTTGTTTGCTTGTTTGTTTGTTTGTTTTTTGGCTGTGCCACTTGTGGGATCTTAGTTCCCCGACCAGGGATTGAACCCGGGCCATAGCAGTGGCTGAGTCCTAACCACTGGACCACCAGGGAAGTCCCTTTATTGTTTGTTTTTGATAATAGCCATCCAAGTGGGTGAACTGGTATCTCATTTTGGTTTTGATTTGCATTTCCCTATGATGCATTTCTCTCTGTTGTTGAACATCTTTTCATATGCTTATTCACCATTTGTATCTTATTTGCTGAAGTGTATATTCATGTTTTGACCATTTTAAAATTGTTTTCTGTTGAATTGTAGGAGTTCTTTGTATGTTATGGATGTTAGTCCCTTATCAGATACGTGAATTGCAAACATTCTTCCATTCTGTGAGTTGCCTTTTTATTCTATTGATAGTATCCTTTGATGCACAAGTTTTTAATTTTGATGAAGTTTAATTTATCTGTTTTTCTTTTGTTGCCTGTGCTTTTAGTCTTGTGGTTTTTAAAGAGACAGAAGAGAGATTATGTACAATGGTCGAAGTCTAGAGAGATGAAAAGTACACTGTCTTGACTACAATAGAAAATGTAATTTCCTGTGTATTGACTGCAGGATGATAAAGCTAGGGTAGGTTGGGTCAGGAATTTATGGAGCCTTTAATCCTCTGCTGAGGTGGTTTAGTTTGATTTGAAGACATCTGGTGCCTTTGGGAATACAGTTACAAAAGGGAATAATAACTAAACTTTGCTCCAAAGGAAAATTCATGCTGCTATGTAAAGTATACTAGAAAGTGCTATAATGTAATTAGCCTGAAGAAAAGCTGTGGTCATGGGAATGATCTTACTACCTTCTGAGTATTTAAAGGAAATATCTAGATGTATTTTGCTCTCATGTTCGCTATATGTAGTAATGTTTTTCCTTCTGCTTATTTTCCAAATGACCTCTTTTGGGGACAGTTAAGACCTCTGTTTTATCTGTGACCTTTTAAGAATGGGTTCTTTAGCGGCACAAAAAGAGAACTAGAAATTAAAGACACCCAAGAACAAATGGATTTGATTCTGAGTTCTAATTGCAGGTCATTGTACTCTCTTGTGCTCTAGTTTTATAAGCAGTTTCATAGTTCTGAATTAATTGTCTGTTTCAGAGCATTTCTCTGGAATCAGAGACAGACATTTAGAATCTGGAATCTAAATTGTATTCATTGTTTCACTAAAATGCGATGACCAAATGTTAATATCCATGTACTTTTGAATTATTAATACTTGTTTATAGTTGAAAAACTGTTACTGCAGAGTGTGCTTACAACAGTTCTATCAAAATCCTTTTGCTCTCAGATGATTCTAATAATGTAGTGACTGGAAGAAAGTTGAAGGGTTTTTTGAAATAGGTTTTAAAGGGTTAGGGAAAAAAAGTTCTTTCAGATCATTGTGAAGGGGTTATATTAATCAAAACACAGCTCAATGAGATTATCTCAGAATATATACACACAATTAACTATTCACTGGCTGTGACAGCTTTGAACAAATTACTTTGGAAATTTCTGTAGGTTTTTTAAGTTGAGAATCGTTTGATTATGCTCATCAACTTAACTTTCTTGCTAGATTTGATTCATGTACTTATGCCCAAATGATATGTTAGGTTTTTTTTTTTCCCTTATTTTTGCTTGTTTTCCTCAGACATTCTTAATACAATATACTTCTCAATTTTTAGGCCATAAAATTTTTGAATATACGTATATGATTTTTAGGTAATCTAAGTTACAGGTGGATGGTTTTCCTCCCCACTAACTTTAAAATAAGGTGGTTTATCATTGGTATGTAGATTAAATGTAGAATTTTGCAACTTCTTAATTTGTGTGTTTTAAAAGTACTTTCTTTCAAAAGACAAAATCAGTGTATGCAAAAGGAAATCATAATCAAAGATCTGTTTACTTTCTTTTAAATTCTTTAATGTTTGCAAATGTACGGCATGATAGCACATTTTAGTTTCTTAGCACTTTTACATTGATTAAACTATCATTTTTTCAAGAAATATTAAAATCTTTAAAAAGTAGTTGATTATAAGTATGAAAAATGTTTTTGTTGGTAGGGGCAAAATCAAATCAAATCACTACTATTTAGCAGTTTATATGTATTCTTAAAATACCTTAAGAGAATACCTCCATTTTGTAAAAACTAGAGTACCAAACAGTATAAAACTAATTTCATAGAACCCAGAACCTAACCATCTGAATAATTTATAATCTAGTTTAATGTGCTGGGCCACATTACATTTCAGTATAAGCTGATGTTTTAAGAATGTTTATAATAAATTGGGGGTACATAGGCTGTATCAAAGGCTTTGCATCAAAATGTATAGAAAATATATCCATTGGAGAAATAGTTTCATCTTTAGAGGAGATTATTGGCATTAATGTTTTAGGAATATTCTCAAGCATTAGGAAGACTGGAAACCAGTATGTCTTCTAGATTACTGATGTGATGTATACAGGTAGGAAAATGTTCTCCACTACCTTATTTTTGAGCAATTATGCCTTAGTTCTTAGTCATTACAAATTTAAGAGGTTTTCAGTTTAATGATACTATGAAAGGAAAGCTGAATGGGAAATGAGGAGGCATGGATTATTTTCCGTAAAGTAATATGATTAATACCTACATACATATGCATACATAGATGCAGTCCTTCTTCCAGTGATTTACAGAGCAGTTGCTATTTATGCAAAGCACTGGTAGAGTTACGAGAGATAGATGTGACCCTGTGACTGTGTCAAGGAAATTGTAGTTAGGGACTTGGGACGTGGACTCAAATTAAGGTACAGAAAGTAAAAGTAGTAAAAACCAAAAGAAAAATTGAGATAAAATGTTCAGGAGTTAAAATGAGAGGTTATTAGTAGGTGCTAATTAACATACAAAGAAGCATGATATTGATGTGATTAATGAGGCTGGGAAATATTTTCTTCATTTGTAAAATTACAGCTGCTGGGGAGCATCAAAGTTATAAGTTAATAACTAGGTAGGCTAGCTAATGTTAACTTGGTTCTCTGCCACTAAGGAATTGCATTTTCTTTAATATCAACGTGTCTGGTTTTCTTATAATAGAATTTATTGAATGTAAGCAACCTTAATAATAATGGTTTATATTAGAATAGCCAGTATTAAAACGTAATTTAATATTAAAGTTTTCTTATAACCGTTTTGTTAATTACTTATTTAACTTGCCACTAAGTTTACCATTTTTTTACTATAAATTATTTTTTTACTTTAAGTAAATATCAGGATACCCATTACCTCAAACAGGACAGGTAGAATTTCCTTCTCAGACACTGGTTAATTGTCTATGTTGATTTTTGTAAATGTATATAGCAATAGTTTGTATCATAGCAAAGCTTCAGAAAACTGGGATATTTAAGGATTGGTTTTTTCCCCTTTGGTTATTTTCTTTCTTTCTTTCTTTTTTAAATATTTATTTATTTATTTATTTGGTTGCACTGGGTCTTAGTTGTGGCAGACGGGCTCCTTAGTTGCGCTCGCCAGCTCCTTAGTTGCGGCATGCAAACTCTTAGCTGCAGCATGCATGCGGGATCTAGTTCCCTGACCAGGGATCGAACCCGGGCCCCCAGCATGGGGCGCATGGAGTCTTATCCAACTGCACCACCAGGGAAGTACCTGGTTATTTTCTCTGGAGATTATTTTAAGCATTAAAATAACTGTTATTGCCAGAGTCCCCCCTTTTTTTATTAAAAAAACAACTTTCAGCTATGCATAAAGAAAGTTGTTTTTAAAAAACTAGAAATTAGGTATTATAGCTATTTTAAGAAAAGCATATTTTTCATTGGCTTCCAGAATTATCATGTTATGTGTTGAAGTTGCCAAACACTAAAGGTGCTTTAGGTCATACTTAGCTACTTTATGACTGAAGTGTAATTTTTTAAAAACTTGGTTAAATCATTAGAATTAAAAAAAATATAAGTGAACATGAAACAAAATTCAATAGATAAAAATAGGGTAACACAAAAAAGTAAGCCTCCTTGCTTTGTCCTCTAGCCCTGCAGCTCTCCCCAAAGGTAACTATTTTTTTCAACTTGTGCCTCCTGGAAATTACCTGTACATGTAGAAGCATGCATATGTTGTATACTTTTTGTTGTTTACATAATGTATAACATTCTGTATACACAGTGTTGTGCTTCTTGCACTGAATGGTGTATTTTGGAAATCATTACATATAAGTACAAAAATACCACAGTATTTAATTATGTGGATGCCCCTTAACTTCTGATGAACATTTATATTTTTACTTTGCTTTATATACAATACTGCCATGTATTGTTGTACAAACACTGCTTTTGTTTTATCCTGTTTAAGATATTGTGTTATAGTCCAGTAGATAAGATAAGTTTACATAAGATTTAGGTATTCCTAAAATATAGGAAGTTTTTTTTTTTACTTAAATGATGTAGGCACACTTTTTACATTTTAAAAATTTAAATAGTAGTATGTGCTTATTGAAGCACCTTTATAAGAAAAGTAGGCACTTTTCCTTTTCATAAATTGGATTTCTGTATTTCAGGTTTAAAAGGTGACATAGCTATAATGGCCTTAATGTTTCACTTTTGAGGGCTCAAGTGTAAAAGACCTGCCAGTATATAAAAATTCTCTGACTTCTTCAAATTTTATAATCGGAAAATGCTATTTTTAAAAAAGAAGGAAATCAGTACCTTTCTAAAGGTACTTTGGTAGCTTTTTGGTTTTTAATTTCCTTTGAGTGCCACCATTTCCTCAGTGTAGAGTTTTCATTTGCTTACTTTTATTAAAATGGAAAATGACAAGCTCAGATCATTGCAAAACACTCGACCACGACACCAAGCAACAGGAAAATTATTTCAAAGAATATCAAAGTTTTCTTTGATTTTTAAGGAGGTAGATCAACTTAATTCATCTTATGTGATCTTTCTTTCTGACTTTAAGAAAATGTCCTTTGATTTCACACCTCACTTTTCAGATCAGATATTGCTCTTGTACCTCTAAACTTTTGGTTCTTAAGTGATTTTCTTGGGCACCAAATATTTTGGGGGGTACAGCCTAATTAGTTTCAAAGTGCTAATGATATTTCATGTTAATCAGATAGAAGAAACACTGATCTTAGTGGTTTGCAGTCTCCCTCTCTTCCTCTGTTCCCTGAGATTCACAGTAAATTCTAAGCTGATGTACCGGAGAGGCTCAGAAAGTCTAGGTCCTCAGTCTGTAGTGTTCACCATCTCTCTGTTGCTCTTTCAGCTGCCTAGTGCTACTGAGTTCTGATCCCTGCTGTTTCTGCATAGGTTTTCAGGCGTACTCAGAAATTGTCAAATCAAATTACAGACTTCACAGCCCATGGTTATCCCCATTCTAAGGGTTCAGGGATAATTTCCCAGATTCTCTTGCTTTTTCAGCCATTGTTTTTGTTTTTTACAGTAGATACTTAGATCCAGGTTTTATCAGTCCAGAGCACATTAGATACACAGGCAGTCTGGCATTTAGAGTGTTTGGAATAGACGTGAAGCGGCACGATGTAGACTTAATTGCATCTGGGTTTGAATTGTGGCCTGGCCACTTTCTAGATGTGTGACATTAGGAAGCCACTCAGCCATTTTGAACCTTAGTTTCCTCATCTGTTAAATGGGAGTAACACTATTGATTTTATGAGCATTGACTGTAATAATTATACATGGAATACTTTGTTTACAGCTTGGCATATTAAAGGTGTTTATTAACTTCTGTCATTTTGTTTTTCATACTATTTTTGTTCATCTGTCAGTATTGTGGGTATTAGTAATTATACTCCAGTCCTTTGGATTCCAATTTTTATGTCTTCTTGCCTTTTAAGGATTTTATTTGTGATTCTCTTTAGATGGTATTGCTCAGCATATGTTTATTGAGTGTGTGCCAGGCCCTGTGCTAAGTATGTAGAGATAAAATAGACATGGTTTGTCCTGAGCAGTAAAGAGTTCATGGTCTACTCCCAGTAGACAAAGTAAATAATGTGTGTGTATGAGTAAGTAATGTTCCCTCCTCAACCTGTTAATGTTGGAGTGTGCCAAGGCCCAGGCCTGCCCCGTCTACACTTGGTTCCCTTAGTGACCTCCTCCAGTGTTGTTGCTAAAAACTCAAATCTCCAGCCAAAACCCTCTACCTTGAACTCCAGATGTGCATATCTAACTATCTACCTAACATGTCCACTTTGATATCTAATAAGCATCTCAAACTTGCTATGTCAAACCAAACTTGAGGTCTTCTCCCACCCACTGCCCACTTGCTCCTGTCTCAGTCTTCCTCTTCTTCTTCCCTCCTTTCAGTGGATCTGGCCCAAACCTTGACTGTAATGTGATTCTTCTTTTTCTCTCATAACCCACACCCAATCCAACCACAAACCTGTTGGCCCAACATTCAAAGTATATAATATATTCAAAAAATGACCATTTCATACATCCTCCACAGCTATCACCCTGTTCCACACACCAGGATTGCTTGTATTATTGCTAGAGCCTTCTGATGGGTTTTCTGGATTCCTCTCTTGATATTCTACAGTCTACGAAGACAGTAGCCTTAAAAAGGTAAGTCAGATCCTGTCATGCTCAAAAATTCTCCAGACCTTTTCCATCTCAGTAAAAGCTGTATCCTTCTCAGTGGTCATTCAGAGCCCAAGATCATCTGATTCCTTGTCACTCTCAGACCTCATCTGCTGATTTCCCCTTTTCTCACTGCATTGAGGTCAACTGGCTTCCTTGTTATTCTCTAAACTAGCCAGTGCTCTTGTTATATCAGCCTGGAATGCCTTTTTCTCCCCAGGTATTTTTATGATGCACTTCCTTGCCACTTCCAGGATTTTGCTTAAATGTCACCTCAGTGTGGCCTTCCCTTACTACCCTATTTAAAATTACACTTTCCCCAGTATTCCCTACCCATGTCTTTTAATTATTTTTCTTTATAGCACTTACTATCCAACACACTATATATATTTTTAATATTTTAATATATATTTTATATTTATATATATTTTAATATTTTTTAACCTATTTGTATTGTTTATTATCTGTCTTCTCCCACTGGAATGTAAGCTTCATGAGGGCAGGAATTTTGCTGTTTTGTGCAATGAAATGTGCTCAGTGCCTCGAGCTATGCCTGGTGCATGATAGAGCTCAATATTTTTTGTTAAATGAATGAGGTGGATGAATTCTGGGAGCTCAGAGGAAGGCATCTAATCTTGGTGGAAGGCTTCCTGGAGGAGATGATTCCTAAGCCAAGCCTTTAAGAATGAGTTATTCTTAATGGCGGGAGGGCGTGAGGGGCAAAGATAGGAGGGCTATCCAGATAGCGGGAACTATGTATGCAAATACCTTCAGGCACAAAAAGACTTGGAGTGTGCTGGAACTACCTGTCTGTATTGAGAAAGTATAAGCTTTGAGATTCAGAAGGTGGTGCTATGAAACACTGGAGAATCATGAGGGGAAGCAGGTGTGGATGTGCCTGTGATGATTTTTTTGGACAATTTTAAGTTTGGAATGCTGATGGAATGTCATAAGAGTTCCCAAGGAGAAGGTGTAAGGAGAGAACAGCTAGTACAGAGCCCTGGTGAGCACCAGCATTTAAGGGCTGGCCAAAGCAAGAGGAGTTGGGAACGTGAATTGGGATTCACGTTCAGGAGAGAGCTGCAGAAACACAACAGGGCAGAGTTAAACATCCTGGGTGACCACCAACGCCATAGGAAACAGGTCCGTTACAATGTTTCAATGTACATTGGCTTTGGCAGTAAGAAAATCATTGAAAAGAGCAATTTCTTTGGAGTTAGACTAGTTTTTCGCTTAGCTTAACTGTACAGTATCTTCTGGGAAGTGTTTTCCACAAACACAGAACAGGAAAATGCTCTTTCTAGGAGTGTCCTCCGTCAACTCCAGATGTCTGAAGCTGACACTGGCATGCACCCCACCCCACAGCCCTGCTCCAGTCCGTTAGATTGTACCAGTAAGTGAAAAGCTGTATGCATGTTTACCTTTTAGGGGTGCACCATGTGGCATTTGAATGATTTAATCCATTCAAATAATTTCATTCACTAAGCACTTGTTAAGTACTTGAAGTTAGGTCCTGAGGATTCATAAATAATTTTTTAAAACATTCATAGTCTAGAGGAAGAAACGAAGAGTTAAGATATAGTGTGACAGACAAGTAGACAAGAGATATCAATACATACAAAGATCTGGGGAACAACAGACCCCTTGCTAACATCTCCAAGGATGTAGAGGTTATTGCAATTGTCAGCAGTTATCTCAGGAACACATACAATTTTCCCCCAGCTTCCTGTTAGGGCTGAGGGAACATCTCAGTGGATGTCCAATGGTGGTCTCAATGCTGGTTTGCACAGGGGTTCCAGGAAAAAATCATACCTTAGGAGTAATTTCCAGTGCTAGAACCAGGGGTGTCAGCTATGTAAGCAGAGGCTGATGAAGTCTGGGCGTAAAGCCAGCTCTAGAGTTGAGCAGGGGATAGTAGGACTGCCTTGGGCTGTGGGTTAGGAAAGTCCACTTATAACTTGGGCTACTTCTAGGTACCTCAGGATAGGTAAAAATGGGTTTTGTGTATGTTCTGGAGCTACTAAGGAACTTTTGGTAGGAGGAGTCCTTGCATTTATTCATCCATATATTTTAGTGCCTAGTACCTTCCAGGTACTGTGTACCTACTAATCATTGAGAATATAATAGTGAAGAAGACTAGATCCTTATTAATGGGCTTACTTTCTATGGTAAGTCATGAAACACATGCAGAATAATTTAAAAGTTGTGAATCGTATTAGATTGAATCATGTAAAATGGCTAATATTAAACCATCTTTGACCTATAAAAGCAGCAAATTTGTATCAATGCTGTGAAAGAAACAAGGGACTGAGTTGGGGAAAATAGGATGATAATCGGGGATAGGAAGGTCGGAAAAAGTCTCTGTGAGGAACTGGCATATAAGTTGCCACCTGAAAAAAGAGAAGGCTAGGTTTTTAAATTTAAATCAAGATGGCAAATGCAAATGCCCAGAAGGATCCAATGAGCACACTGGGCCTGGTGGGGGAATCTTCACGCCCTGTCTAAAGAGGGCAGCAGCTCCTCAAAGCAGTGCTACTTTGATTTTCCAAGATAAGCCAGCAAACAGCTTTTTAAAAAAAGCATCCAAAGGATAATGCTTTAAATATTTAAGTAGAAATGTAATTTTATGTGAAATCTCTCAAATTTTACACGTCAGCTATTTAAAAAATTTTAGAAAATGTTTTGCAAGCCAAACAATATATCTACTCTCTGGAAGTGGCCCACTAGACACCAATTTACAAGATTCGCTTTAAAGCATTCCAGGTAGAGAGAACAGCATATGCAAAGACCTTGAGGCAAGAAAGGGCTTACTGGTTCAAGGAACAGGAAGGAGGGCAGTATGTCCAGAGCTAAGTGAGCCCAGGGGAGAGTTGTTTGTCAGATGAAGTTGGAAAGGAGCCAGATCTCAAGGAGCTCACACAAGCATAGTGGCAGAAGTGGAGGGACAGACATACAAATTTAGTGTGTACCAGACAAGCATGCACCTTGGGACCACACCTGTGCCTGGAGGAAGGGACACACTTTCCTAATCTGTACAAAGATATCATAAATGCTGCAGGTGTCCTTGGCGGTAGGTGCACTATCCCATTTTAGAGCTCAGTAACCTGCCCAAAGGCCACCATAGTGGCAGAGTCTGCATTTGGGTTTGGGTTTCTTTGAATTGAAATCTTCTCCCACCCTTTTTTTTTAAACTACAAAACGCCAACTTTCCAATTGAGACATGTTTACATGACGGTGCCCTTCGGAGGATTTTCTTGTCTGCATAACTTAAAGTGAATGTATTCATTAGTTGAGAGGCCAAAGAAGAATGCTCTAAATATTATGTTGAATACAGAGTAACAGTGACCTGGAGATCAAACCCCATCAAATTGGGGACCAGGCTTATTCCACTGTTTGGTGTGGGCTAGTAACGCCAAACTGTGAAGAGTTTAGTGCTCTCATTTTCAGGAAAAGGTGAGTATAGCTTAAAGATTTGAAGTTGAAATATACGATTTACGCCCGTGGGGGTGAGAAAGCATCCTTTTCTTTTTATTGAGTGTTAAAGCCCTCGAAATCAAATGAAGGGTCAGTGCTCAAGGGATCTTAGAAATCTAGAAAAAAATGCAATTTGAGAAGTGAAGATGGATATGAATAGAAATAGGCTGTTTGAGCTAGTTAATAGATGTTAAATAAAATATTTCAGAAATTTGGTGAGCAGGACTGCAGTGGTAAGAACTGAACTTGGTCTAGAAAAAATTCAAGAGGTTGAGGATCCGATTGCCTGGAGAGTTTCAGCCTGGGAAAGAGCCAGGGAGGAAGGTGGCCACAGCTTGAGGCCTGAGAAATAAGTCCCAGTGCAGCCTTGAGACAGGCTCACAGTTAAAGCGAAACACCTGGGGAAATGCCTGTGGAGGAGATTGCTAAACTAGTTTTCAGAACTAAACGTGATGGAGTATTTCATTAAAATTCACCAGTCATTTTTTTTTGTCACTTATTAGAATATTTGAAGACAGAGAGAAAGTAGCATAATTAACAACATTCTCCAGATGCTCTGTGTGGGTTATTCGATTTACCTTGTAGATGAAAATGGTTCTGATTTGACTTTCCTAAGAATTCTTTTAAACTACTAGATTTTTGCCTGTGGAATTAAAAGGAAAATTGTACATTTAAGGGGAAATCACTATGATTATATTTTGCTTCAAGGTTAGTAGATTGTAATTACTGAATAAAGTAGGAGTTGGCAAACTTTTTCTGTAAAAGTAGGTCCAGATATTAAATATTTTCAACTTTGCGTGCCGAATAGTCTGTGTCACAAGTACACAGCCCTGCTGTTTTGGCACAAGAGCAGCCATGGGCGTATGTAAATGAAGGAGCCTGGCTGCCTGCCTTCCAGTAAAACTTCATTCATGGAACTGAAATCCGACTTTCATACACTTTTATTTTATTTTTTATTTTTTCATACAGCTTTATATGTCATAAAATTATCTTCTTTTAATTTTTTTTAAATGATTTTTTCTTTAGATTTATTTATTTCTATTTATGGCTGTGTTGGGTCTTCGTTTCTGTGCGAGGGCTTTTTCTAGTTGCGGCGAGCGGGGGGCCACTCTTCATCGCGGTGCGCGGGCCTCTCACTATCGCGGCCTCTCTTGTTGCGGAGCACAGGCTCCAGACGCGCAGGCTCAGTAATTGTGGCTCACGGGCCCAGCTGCTCCGCAGCATGTGGGATCTTCCCAGACCAGGGCTCGAACCCATGTCCCCTGCATTGGCAGGCAGACTCTCAACCACTGCGCCACCAGGGAAGCCCTTCTTTTAATTTTTAAATCATGGTCTTTACAAAAACAGATGGGGAGCTGGATTTGGTCCATGAGCCATAGTTTGCTGACCTCTGAATTAAAGGATTTTAAAAACAGTTACGTTCTTCCAAGGGCCAGCGGTGTGGCTTTCTCAGCTGTCTAGATTGTTTATTTCATGGTAGAGGGGTCTTATTTTGTAGTAATGAAGAGATTTCCCTACACATTTGAGAAACTTCTAGCAGTGGTTCTCAAGCTAGCATACATCATTATCACCTGCAGACTTTGTTAAAATGCAGATTGCAGGGCTCCTCCTGAAGTTTCTGATTCAGTAAGTCTACATGGTGCCTAGGAACTTGGATTTGTAACAGGTGAGGCTAATGCTGCTGTTCTGGGACCACGCTTTGAGAATCACTTATTTAGAGATGAGGGTGTCAGACACTGTGGGAATGACACAGTTGCTTCTTTTGCTCAGTGTCCTTAGAGTAGCTATTGACTTCTCTACCTAGACGATTTGAGACCTTCAAAATTCTAATGGTTCAAAGACCAAAGATAATTGGAACAAAATTTATAACTTCCCTGTCTATTGTAGTATTTTTCCTCCATCAATTTCTGAAAGTTTTAAACATTTACAAACTAGAGATTGTTTTACAACAGTGCCTATGAGAAATATAAAGAAATCTGTTATGATATATAGTATATATTCTTATGTAGTATTATACATGTAAATATATATATAATAAGTACTCATGCATCAGTTTTTAAAATAGTACATTGCCAGTAACTTTGGCGTTCTGTATTCCTCCTCTATCATGTCTCCCTTTTCTTTGATTTTAACTGTTTGTACCCACCATATAATGTCTTTTTTTGCATGCCTATGAACTTTACCTACTTTGATTACACACATGCACACACACACATCCATTTTGATGAATATAGCTGTGGTTCATTCATTTTCACTGCTGTGAGGGTGTCTGTTTTATGAATGCACTATAATTTATCCACTCCCCTGATAATGGACACTTGGATTGTTTCTAGTATTTTTTATTTTACAAACAATATAGCCTGAAATCTTCTTGAACATATTTCCTGGTAGTGTGAGCAACAGTATCTCTACCTAGAGAAGGGAGTTGTTCAGTTACAGGGGCATTTCAACTTTCCTATGTAACCATCAACTTGTTTTCCAAAGGAAGGATATACCCACACTGACTTCAGCACACTTGATACCACTAGCTTTTTTTAACTTTCTGCCAATTTGATAGGTTTAAAATGCGCTATTAGTTTGCATTGTCTTGATTACTAATATAGTTCAGAATTTTTCTTAAATTTATGGGCCTTTCATGTCTCCTCTTTGAAGTGACTTTTTTTTTTTCCTGTTTTCTTTAAAAGTTTCTCCACCTTGTTTTGATAGAAATGTATTAATAGATTAATTTGGAAAAAAATTATATCTGTACAATATTTAAGTATTCCTAGTCATGAATATGTAATATCTCTCCATTTAGTTATGTCTTCCTTAATACTTCTCAGTAAAGTTTAGGTTTTTCCATTTAGACCATCTATTTCTTTTGTTAGATTTATTATTAAGCATCTTATTTTTACTATCTTTTTAGTAGTTAATTTTAAAACTATTTGTGGCTGGTATATAAAAATGAAGTTGATTTTTGTTTGCTGACCTTATATTTAAGAACCTTGCTCAATTCTTATTTTTTCTCATAATTTGTGAAGCCTTTTGGGCGTTCTGCATAAATAGTCATCTTCTGCAATTAATACAGTTCTTAGTCTGTCTTCTCAATCCATATAACTTACTTCTTTTCCTTATCTTACTGAGTTGACTTAACTAAAGCTTTCAGTACAATGTTGAACATAAGTGCACCTAATTTCTGATTTAAGAAGAATGCTTCTAACATGTGGCATGACATATGTTTGCTCTTTTGGTAGATGACCTTTATCAGGTGAATGAAACTTCCTTTTATATATATACACCTGTTTTTCTAAGAGTTTTTTTAAAAATAAAAAGGATGTTTAAAATTTATCAAATGCAAATTCTGTGTATATTGTGATAATATGTGTGTGTGCTTCTTTGTCTGTTAACATATTGAATTAATAGATATTTCTAATATTAAACCAAGTTTCGTTCCTGGGATAACTTGATATGATGTATGTCCTAACCTGTGGTTTGGCAGTCCACGAACACTGAGTCACCTGTATTGTGAATATCCTGCCCCTCTGATTTGTATGTATCTTCCACTCACCGCCCCTCCAACAAGGGTTGCTGTTTTCTAGAGGTATTTTAATTTCATGGCGCCACCTGGTGGCAAACTTTCAACATTTCTGATGCTGTCTCTTTGCCGCCTTTCTTTTAGGCAACTGTATGCATGTAGTTTCCTCTGTTATCACTGTAACACCTCATTTAACTTTATTTTCTCTCTTGTACCTTAATATTTATTCACTTTACGCCCCCATCCTCCTTTCTCTTGCTCCTCCAAATTTTTTTCAGTATACTCATGCCAATCATTCTCTTTTCCTTCCTTTTTCTTCTCTCTCCCCTTTTGTTCCTTTATGGGTACTGTAAATCTACCTCAATTATGGTTAAGAATGATGAGAATAGTGCTGGTTACTAGGGGAAAAGATACAGCAATACATTTTAGGATGACATTTGGTACAATAAAGTGCCAGCTCTGCTAACCTTCAAAGGCCTTGAAAATACTTAAAATTCTCTTAAATTCAAGTACTACTTAATCACCTTCTAATTAATTCTGCCCATTTAACATCAAAGTTCACTATTAAGGAAAAATTATAAAACTGCTTTGTTTCATTGTTTCTGTGTTCCTTTATCAAAATGTGAGGGTTCTGCTGTATTTTGCTGCAAGACTCAGTTTTTCATTATGCATGAAACTGCTTGGAAACCAAACTAATCATCTATAACATGGTTTCCATAGGAAACAGCCCACCACAGATTCCCTTTTGATATATAACCCATTTATAAGATAGAGATTACCATTTCCAACTGCTTAACTCTCAAGCATAGAAAATACTGTAAACAATATTCTCCCCAGGCAGAAAACTAACACATGTATAAGCTTCATTGGTTTAGCAATTTCTTTTTGGAGTTAATTGTGACTTTGTCTTTGGTGTCTCTAAGGGCTATGTCATAAGGGCTATGTGAGTCAGCTGATGAAGACAGAACAGAGAAAGTAGGACTGAAATTGATCTCTTTAGCCACTGCAATGCTAACCTGGCTGCAGGGGAGGTGGTTTTGATTGTGTGTTTGTCTTACCCTAGTCTTAGTAGGCAGGTACAGTATATTGAGCCTTTGTTTATTCATAGATAGCAAGTATTGATTTTAAAGTAGGCACCACAAAGTATTTTGGTACCTAAGTCTGGTTGGTGCCTGAAAGATATTTTAATCAAGAGAGAACCTCAAAATATAAAATCTGATCTTCAGCATTACTTTAATACTTAAAAAGATTTTGATGGCTTTGAGATCTGGTAGTCTTATGAAACTGACTAGTTTGTGCAGAGCTGCTGCAACTATTAGAATTCTAGCATCTTTTTAAAAGGGAGATTTGAAGTTATTCTTATTTCAACATTGTAATAGTGGAGATTCAAAAGTGAAAAAGAGAAGTTAGAGGTTAAAGATTAGGAAGGAGATTACTATGGCAATTTGGTTACCTAAAAGGCTCTACATAATGCAAGGTGACAAGGGTGCTTCTGGCTTCTGTACTACAATATTTGGCTTCCTTCTGTGTTCTAAATGCTTTCTAACCTTTTGATGTCTCTTTTAAAAGGTGGGGACCCAAACTGTATGCATTGTTCCAGATGCGTTCTTGCCAAAGCAGTATAAAGCAAATGTAACAGTTAGGAAGAAAGTTCCCTCCCTCACTGGGTAAGTACAGCTGGCAGCCTTCACCAGGGCTAGCCCACCTTCCCATTAGACCTGCCATACCCTCTCCACTGCAAAAATGCTGGCCGGACCCCATAAAACCTGAATCTGTTAATCCACAGCCCAGGGCCTTTCATCTAGTGAAATGCCAGTCAAAAGAGCTGACCCAGAGCCAGCCCTACCACTACAGCACCTAATCCCACCCCCTCCAGATTTTTTCTCACTTGTTTGCATCTCTTTGGCTCTTTGCCAATCAAGACCACTGAGGTCAGATCGAGTTTATTAAAATGAAATTTTACCGATAATCTTGGTGAGCTGATTAGACATGTTACTTTAGACTGTTTTCTTACCTTTGTGAAAGAACCCCCTTGATGTAGAGTATTATAGTGCAGGCTCACACATATGACACTTGTGTGCTGCTGGAAGGTTTTTGTTTTTCTTATTTAAAAAAATGTTCAGCTATACTTAAAAATGAAGTGCCATACCTATGTATTAAGTAGAAAAATTCCAGAATAGGTTCGTAAGCCGGGTTAGTATTATGCATTGATCTCACTTTGGAAATACTTAAAAATTGTTGATCAACGTGATTACCATGATAAGAGGTTGTTTCAAAGTTCTTTAATTGATTTTTCGACCCATCCCATTTCTAAATAAAACTACAGCCATGTGGTTTATTTGTAGATCTTGAATGGTACATTTGAGTTCCCCCAACTTGCTGATTAAACCTCCCACAATTCTATAAACCAATCTCTAGCTGTATGGGAATATATTTTAGATAACACTTTAAGATGTGGAATAACTGTCTGTTATAACAATATTATTTTTTAGGTTCTTTTCATGTGACATAGAAAAAATGGTGATATATTTTCACTTAGGCTGGGGAACTTTTAGAAATGATTTGCTTCTTTGGCCTTGACTTTATTTCTGTATTTCTTTATTTTCTAATCCCAAACTCCCAATACTTCCCTGCCCCCCACCCCCCCCACCCTTGGCAACCACAAGTCTGTTCTCTATGTCTGTGAGTCTGTCTCTGTTTCGTAGATAAGTTCATTTGTGTCATATTTTAGATTCCACATATAAGTGATATCATACGGTATTTGTCTTTCTCTTTCTGACTTACTTCACTCAGTATGATAATCTCTAGGTCCATCCATGTTGCTGCAAATGGCATTATTGCATTCTTTTTAATGACCTTGACTTTTGGATTGCTATGAAACGAGTTTAAGGTCATGTGAGAATCTCTGACGTTCCATGACATCACCAAAACATTTTCATTGTTTCAAAATCCACTTGAAGGCCTTGTGACACATCCATCATTGTTTGCTTTCATTCATTTTGAAAGGGGTGTTTGTGACTCCATAGAATCCAGTTAATCTTATTCCTGATATGTGAGCTAAAGTCCTTGGTTAAAACGTGTTCTTAATGATCCATAGATTGCCACAAACAATACTGTTCTTAGCTATTCATCTTTAAATCATTTCTTCCAGTGCAGGCATTTATGTAACTCTTTCCATTTTGTTTGCTGATTGGTAAGATCCTTCCAACTGAAATTTGCCTGCTGTTTTGCAATTTTTCCTCATGGATTTTAACCCTGTAGTGTTTTTGCTTTTTAGAGCAAATCCTTTGAGTGAGTTTGACTCTGCTGTTGCCGTCAGAAGTAGGAAAAGAAAGTTTCTGCATGACTTACCAGAAAAGTCAAGATCAAATGACAGAGATTTTGAATTGTCCAAAGATGGATTTATTAAAGGATCAAGGGAGTTGGCAATCGCTGCATCCTTCAGCTTGAAAAGTCATATAGTTGACAGCCTCAGAAGAACAGCTGGGCCCCTCCTTAGTTGATTGTAGTGTTATTGACCCAAGAAAAAAGACAGGAACTTTTGACAGGTTTCCGGTCCTACTCCCACTGTCCTGAGGGTTTCTCCATCAGAATCCTCACCCTCTTCCTTGGGATCGGGCAGCCCACGGGATTATGGTGGCGAGGAATTACATGGATAGCCATGGACGAACTGCAGCTGGCTGGTTTCTTCAGGGAGAGAACACCCTACGGCCTCGGGTGTCAGGCTGTATCCAAATCATGAATCAACCCCAAAGGCCTCTGGTTGTCTGGTGCATTCAGACCCACAGGCTTCTTGCTCTCAACCTTCAGGCCTCGTCATTTCTCTGAGGTGCTAGGCTGATTTTAGCTTAGGAGGCTGGGTTAGACCTGATCTGATGACCTTCTTTCCTAGACCCTGGGGTCGGGGGGCTGGGGGGGAAGTAGCCTGAGGTGGGTAAGACAGAGCTGGTGTAAATAAGG
Source organism: Balaenoptera acutorostrata (assembly GCF_949987535.1). Taxonomy (NCBI): domain Eukaryota; kingdom Metazoa; phylum Chordata; class Mammalia; order Artiodactyla; family Balaenopteridae; genus Balaenoptera; species Balaenoptera acutorostrata. Next base: position 91,543,026 of record NC_080072.1, read on the forward strand.
TGACCAATCCCTTGGGGACACCTGTCTCACAGGCTGCTTACTTCTCTGGTGATTCACGTCACAAAGGCTTATAAGACTGTGACATGAAGGGGACTATGTTTATACCATGATCTCATAGCCACATCATGATTCTGGATCTGAACATTGCAATATCTACCATGTTAGGTTCCTTTTGAGACCAAAAATAACTCTAGCAAGGCTGAGGTCAGAGTGTAGAGCCTGTGGAACCACCTTTGTTTTGGTGCAATTTGTACGTCATCGTGTTTCCTTGGCGGCATTCCATCCCCCTTCATAATTCAGTAGTAAGCTCTTGTCTTGGCTACATGTTACTGGAAAGGTGATCAGGGTCGTGCCCTTTTCAACCCTACCTATCATGGTAATATTTAAAAGTTTAGTTTTCTTCTTTCTTGCCTAACTTTCCTGTTCACTTTCTGTGTCTTCACGCAGGTCCCTGGCATCTGACACACATGGCGAGCTTTAGGATAAGGTCGTACTAAGACATGCCTGATGTTCTGAATGTCTGTATCCCCCAAAGTCCAGAATCTCAGCTGGAACCCGACGGACGAATGTTCCCTCAATCAGGGCTCTTGTCAATGGTTCTTTCCACACCTCAGTCGACTGTTGGTTTTCCCTTTCTTGCTATTCTGTCTCTCGCCGCACCCCTCTCGATTGCCTTTCCTAGGGACAGACCTTAGAGAGATGGGCCAGGACGTGGGAACTCTGCACTGCACCCGGCAGTCCTAAGCCAGCATCCTCTGCATCCTGTCTTCAAGGCATCATCCCCGCAACACATGCCTGAAGGCACAGGCTTCTGAGAACCCACTTTTTTTCTGCATGACTAGCTTGTAAAGAGGGATATGCGGAGAGAATTTCCAAGAACTTTCCACTTAAAAAAAATGTATGTGACTTATTTTGGGCTTCGAACTGAGAGCAAAATCAGTGGTATGCAGCTCTGTTTCCTGGCACACATCTGTGGCATCTGGAGAAATTGTTGCAATACTCCCTTTCCTGTCTGGGCTGTTTGTATAACTGTATATAAATGTAGCAATAAATATATTCTAACATCAGCCTGGGGCATTTAGCTTCCGCTTGCTTCTGCACACCGATGGTAGGCAGTGAATATCACATTCTCGAGGAATTGTCCTACTGACCAGCGGGCTTGCCTGCCTCTTCTCAGTTTCTCATCTTCTCTGATTTCACAAAGTGTTAGCTTGGAGTTGGCCAGTGTTTGGAGAAAGAAGGTTGAGGGGTGCAGTGGCAGAGCTGGGACATGAAGCCACATTATTAATTCACTAGGCTGCACTATTCCTGATGCTCCGAGGTGGCTTGAATGTCTGAGGACTGAAGCTTAGAGGATTGGGTGACAATTTGCAACAGGAGTCAGCTATGTTATAGTCACTCTTAAATCCTTCAAGAATGTATTGTGCTTGGATAATATGACAGGTACTCACCTGCCAGTCACAAAGTTACCCCTTAAAGATTTTCAGAAAAACACAAAATATGCCAACATGATATCGAATTTTCCATCTGTCTCTGATGTTTTTCAAGGGCACTAAGTAAGTCTGGTTGTTTTAGAAACAGTGCCCTTCTAAAGTGGACACATAAGCAAATAAACTTTTTATTTGTCAGAAATAATGCTGTTTGTCTACTATCAAGAAATATTTGTTCCCAAACTGGTCTCATAATTTATTTGAAATCTTTGCTTATCAGGCATTTTTATAGCTTAAAAGATAACCACATACTTTGTGTGGTTTCTTATCAAATTGCTGTTTGCCAGGCCTCTGCTCGATTATAAGCGGCAGGTGGTGTAGAACCATTCGGCCCTGAGGCCTGGGGATGCAGCGGAGCCAGAAGCTGGAGTCCTGTGGCCGAGGTTCACAGGCAGCACCTGAAAGACTGCTTGTTATGTATTAAAGCAATACAGGCTGGAAGCGCTTGAGGAAATCATCTGGTTGGGGCCCTTGAACCACTGATCAGGTAACTGTCTGAACAATCATGCCAGGTGTATTCTTACTTTCACCTTTTAACAGATCCATCAGAGAACCTGAGGCTCAAGGTCAACAGGTAAAGAAGGCACAGCAAATTCCCATGTGCTACCACCGTACAGACCTCTTCCACACACAGATTGGTCTGGCCCGGACTGGTAATACAGGGGGAAACTATTAAAAAAGAGACAGGACAGATTATCAGTTGCTTCTGGTTCCGTGATGATATAAACATAATTATAAATAATGCCGTATAACCAGCAGTTCATAAGCTTGTTCGTGGAGCTGTGGAGGGTTGAGGGTTTTTAGCCGGTGGGTGTCAAGCCTGGGCATGGGTCATGACTAAGACCCTGGATAGGTCACTTCAACGCCCTGGGCCTTTGATGCGTCTGCCGGAAAATGAGGCGTTTGGACTAAATGATTTCTAAGATCCTTTCTGTTCTTTGAGTCTCCTCCTTTGGAAAGGGAAGGGAGTTAGCCTACTTTTCATGCTAAAGAGGAAGGTCATGGGATGGCATAGGTGGGCAGCTGAGAGGCAGAGGAGAGTTATGTAGATCGCTTATTTTCAGGTAACAAGAAATGCATGAAGATAATGACAAGTTAAAGCACCACTTTCGTCACACCCCTTCTGAGGAAACAACGTGTTTAGCTATCACTTCCCGTGGGAGAGGAAGCTGCCTGGATTTCTTCCTGGGCTCTCTTCTGCGCTGGGCAGAAAGGCTGCTGTCTGCACTGCGCGCTGGGACGGACAGGTGGGGACTTGAAGCCTCAGAACCAGAAGCCACTTTTCTTCAGGAACTGCTCACACCCACCAGATGGGGCAGTGCCATGAAGAGCACCTCAGGCCCTGGTGAACTGCTGGACTTCAGTCCTGGTCAAGCAAAGCTGACAGGGGTGTACCCACCCAAAGGGAGAGAAGCTGATCTCTTCCAGTCATGAATAATCCACATCCTCGCTTAGGAGCACATTGGTGGGCAGACACTACTCTTTAGCACAACACTCCTGCCCTCTTGGCCCCCTCCTTCCTTTCCAGGCAGGTGGGACGGATTGCTTGAGCAGTGAGTTTGGAGAGGAACTGTGTACCCAGTCCTGTTCTCTGTCTGCAGGAAGCACACATTATTGTCAGCTTCTCCATGCCCTAGTTCTGCTGAGGCAGGCCCGGGCTCCCCCGGGAGAGGGGTGCCTGTCTAATTTGGGATTCGATATTAGGGAGTCCAGTTGCCTTAGGCATAAGCCTAGATTCCCAGCATTAGCTTCATCAATGATAAAGGTGATCTTGTGGGCTTCACCTGCTTATTCTTTTGCTTTAATTCTGAATTGATTTCACCCAGTGGTTTTTACTTTAAACTTTATGAGCATGATTATCATCCGGAGGGTTTGTGAAACCACAGATGCCGGCCGCACCCCCAGAGTGTCTGATTCTCAGGTCAGGGGTGGTGCCCGAGGACGTGCACCTCTCCCAAGTACACAGGTGAGGCTGCTGGATGGGGACCACACTTACAGACCTAGGGGGCGCCGGAATGGGAGAAGGAGTTCTGTTTATTGGTCCCGTTAAACCCCAGAACTGAATGTTCTCAAGGCTGTCTGAGTCAGCTGGGCGCCCTTCACTCAGCTGGGGCCAGCAAACACTCTTCGGTCTGTATGAGTAATTCTCGCAAATCAGTGTCCTGTTCTAGCCCACAGCCTTGGGCAGGAACAAATGGTTATGGATTATACTCATTTCTGTTCTAAGTAAAACACGAGATGAATCAACGCCAGCCATAAATCAGCCCTGAAATGCGGATTTAAAAAAAGAATCCAAGATGTGTGTGCGGTTCTCCTTTGATAAAACCTTGCAGAGTGCCGTGCGCACAAATCAGCATTTAACTGGGTCTTTTTGTTAATGCTGAAGCTACTGCATTGAAAAAACTTTCATTGGAATATAAAGTACAAACGTTTGCAGTTTAGTGGACAGTGTGAAGAATCTTCACAAAGTGAATGCATTAGTGGAATCAGCACAAGACCAGAAAGAGAACATTTCTTCCCTCCAGAGACCCTTGTGCTTCTCTGTTACTAGATTCTCCTCCAAGGGTAAGTGCTGTCTTGAATTCTAACAGGAGAGCTAGGTTTTACTACTGTGTTCTTTATATAAACGCAGTCATTCCACTCATACTCTTCAGTGAATGGTTTCTTTTACTCAACAGACTCATGGATTCTCGAAAATCACATGCGTCCAGTGTGCCTTGTCGCCTACCTCTCAGCATTTCACTGTGGCCCCTCCGGCCACTGCTATGGGGCTGCGCCCCGCTCACCACCGCGCATGCGCATTCCCCTCCTGGCCCGCCCTCACCTGTCACAGCTGGGCTTCTCACCCCCAGGTCTTCCCACAGGCTCCTGCCCCCGTTTCCATTAGTCAGAGTGGGCGGGGCTCAAGCCTGGTCCCCTACAACGCCCAGGCCTCTGAGGCTCATCCCTTGCTCTGTGTGCATCTGGGGGCACGTTGCTCCCCGCGGCTCTGCAGGCACCTGGTTTTCCCTGCACTGTGCAGAACACATGGTTTCTTAGGCACTGTCGCAGGCGGGTAGAGACTGGGGAAACCCATGTGGGCTTCCCACCACCTGCCCCGGTGTGACACTTGTCTCTTCTGTTCGTATTTCACTGGTCAGAAATAGTCACATGACCCCTCTTAGCTCCAGGGGGGCTGGGAGAGGTAGGGGAGCCCAGGGAATATTTGGTGAGCGTCACTATCTCTGCTACGCTGTTCGGCTGGACTCTTCCAGGCCAGACTCTGTCCTCCTTTGCCCTCGGACACTCACCACGCTCCCTCTCCTCTGCATTATCCTACAGTATTTATAGTCTCTACACCACTGGTTCTCAACCAGGGCAATTTGCCTCTCAGGGGACAGTTGATAATGCCTGGAGACATTTTTTGTTAGGACCTGTGGGTGTGTATGAGATACTGGCATCTAGCAGGGAGGGACCAGGGATGCTCGTAAATATCCTACAGTGTGGTCCCTCAAAGAATCATCCAGCCCCAGGAGTGCCAGACCCCCCTGCTGAGAGCCCCGCTGTCCCCGGTGCTGCTTCCCTTGTGCACAGATCTTGCGTTACTCCCAGCAGATCGCGACGGCGTGGGAAGACAGCCAGGCTGGGCTGTGGCCTGTGGCCTGTCCCTTCGAGGGGACCACTAAAAGAAATGAAGTAGGTGACCAGGGTGTGGAGTGGTGGTGGAGAAAGAAGGGGACAGGAGCAGTTTACCCAACGTCCTCCCCAAGGACAGCAGGTCTGGGTGGAGCCCCTCACCTGCAGACCCTCACTGCACACAGGGCAACACCGACCTCAGGGGCCCCTGAGAGGAGCCGGGGCCCTGGAACGTGAACACACAGACCTCTTGCACCCTGAACCTCTCGCGTCTCTTTGGCACCACCTTTCTCCGCTGTGGTGGGTGAACCAAGGAGCCCACGTTAGCAAGTGTGAGTCATCACTCTTCCTGTCCTCGCAGTGGACTGGCCTCCGTGGCCTGAAGTGAGACTCATTCTAATTCCAACTCTGCCATCTTCTGCTGTGTGACTTTGGGCAACTCGTTTAACCTCTCTGGGTTTTACTTTCTATAAACAATAGAAAGTACTTTTTTTTTTTGGCTGTGTTGGGTCTTTGTTGCTGCGTGTGGGCTTTCTCTAGTTGTGGTGAGTGGGGGCTATTCTTCGTTGCGGTGTGCTGGCTTCTCATTGCAGTGGCTTCTCTCTTGTTGCAGAGCATGGGCTCTAGGCGTGCAGGCTTCAGTAGTTGCAGCACGTGGCCTCTGTAGTTGTGGCTCATGGGCCCTAGAGCACGTGGACTTCAGTAGTTGTGGCACGCGGGGTCAGTAGTTGTGGCTTGTGGGCTCTGGAGCGCAGGCTCAGTAGTTGTGGCGCACGGGCTTAGTTGCTCCATGGCATGTGGGATCTTCCCGGACCAGGGCTCGAACCCGTGTCCCCTACATTGGCAGGCAGATTCTTAACCACTGAGCCACCAGGGAAGTCCCAGAAAGTACTTTTTATAAAAGAATAAACTGATTTTTACAACACATTATTTTCCCCACAAATAAAGTCTGTAGGTGCTCGGAACCCATTTTTGGTTCCTTTTGGCTTAATTTAATGCAGCAGTGCTAGTTCTATCACCCTGGGGAGCCTGTTCACTTGGCCCAAAAGGTGACCTGAAGGTAGAAATGAAGAACTTGGGATGAGTGTCGAGGAGCATTTGTGCGTGACAATGGGGAACAAGGTCACCCGAGAGAAGGTGGCTCTTTCACTCATTCATCTGACAACTATTTAGGATCATCCACTGGGTCCCAGGCAGTGGTCCCAGAATGAGTGGTTGATAGGGGTCCCTGGCCTCCCACTTCCCCCGGCGCCAGGGCCAGGCCCAGTGGTGCCTCACTCGCCGATAATTCATGGTACAATTGGAAGCTGCAACTTTGTCCTCCAGGAAAGCTGCTCAAGCAGCAAGCCCAGCTGCTGTGCATTATCCCACCAGCTACCTTTCCCATGTTCTGTCCTTGTCCTGAAGCCACCGGGAGTGGGGGGGCGGGGGGGGAGTGGGCTTTGGGAGGGCAGGAGGGGGCCTAGAGCCTACAGATGGCCACGTGGGGAGTGTTTGTACTCAGTCATCAAGTTCATTCTCAGGTGTGCCCGTTGGTCCAAGGTGTGAGGTGACTAACAATGCCTGGGAGTAAAAGCTGCCCTTTTCTTCAGGCTGCTGCTGGGGATGCCGGAGCTGATGGAAAATGACTCTGCTGGGGCTTCCCTGGTGGCGCAGTGGTTGAGAATCTGCCTGCCAATGCAGGGGACACGGGTCTGAGCCCTGGTCCGGGAAGATCCCACATGCCACGGAGCAACTAAGCCCGTGCGCCACAACTACTGAGCCTGCAAGCCACAACTACTGAGCCTGCACTCTAGAGCCCGCGAACCACAACTACTGAGCCTGTGTGCCACAACTACTGAGCCTGTGCTCTACAGTCCACGTGCCACAACTACTGAGCCCACATGCCACAACTACTGAAGCCGACGCGCCCAGAGCCCATGCTCCGCAACAAGAGAAACCACCGCAATGAGAGGCCCGTGCACCACAATGAAGAGTAGCCCCCGCTCGCCGCAACTAGAGGAAACCCGCGCACAGCAACAAAGACCCAACACAGCCCAAAATAAATAATTAATTAATTTTTTAAAAGAAAGAAAATGACTCTGCTCTGGTAAATGTCACCCTTGTCTGCCTGGTGACCAGGCCTTGGACACCTCCCTTTCCTCGCTCTGTTGGGAGATGATAGCTCAGCTCTGGACTGCACAGCTGTGTCCTGACTTTGTCCATTGAAGGGTGAGAAACCCTTCAAATCCACATATCGTAACCCCAGGGCACAGGGCCCTTGGCCCCACTGCCGGCCAAGCCCTGAGGCTCCAGCTCCCCGACCTCCTGCCCCCCCAGGACCAGGGCAGTGGAAGGGGCCAACCTCAAGTAGCTCATGGCTTCAGAGTTTGGACCTGCAGCCCCGCATCGCAGAGTGTGTGCAACCTGGGTCCCAGCCACCACCTGCGCAGCGCTCACTCAGGTAGAGCCAGGCTCCCTCCCAGGTGACGCCTGCAGTGTGATCTGTTCCTTCATCACACACGTATTGAGCAACCAAACATATCAAGCCCTTGCCTTCATGGAATTCTGCTTCCAGCTGAGGAAGATGAGCAGTAAACATACTACGTGGTGAGAAGTGCTGCACAGAAATGGAGATGGGCCATGTCCCTGAGGGAGCGCCGGGGTTGCAGTTCTATTACTGGTGGTTAGGAAGGCCTCCCTGGGGAGGTGACACTGGAGTAGAAATTGAGGGAAGGGTCCATGCAGGTACCTGGAGGATAAACCAGGCAGAGGGAAGCACAAGTCCAAAGGCCCTGAGATAGGAGGGTGCCTAGTTCTGAAACTATAGAAGCAGCTAGAAGGCCAGTGCAGGGGCTGCAGTCCCACAGAGCAGAGCCAGGGTGATCATGGTGCTATTTGTTGCCCACGAAGTGGCCTGGGGAGTGGGTGACAAGGGAGGATGGGACCTGCCATCCCGGAGGTGACAGGAGAGCGTGCCGGCCGGGAGCAGCCTCAGTTCTGGCCCCCAGATTCTAGAAGGTGCAGTGGGGGAGGAGCAAGTCCAGGCCCAAAGCTGGAGGAGTTCAGGAAAACCCTGGCCGCATTGAGGGGACCGGGTGTAGTCCCACCTGGCTGCCACACAGAATGATGGGACCCAAAGGACAAGGCAGATCTACACATTTGACCTCAAATTTTGCAACTGGGTAGCTTTCGTCAAGAGCGGTGTGCAGAAGCCTAAGGTTAAAGGGTGCCCTAGGGAGGGTTTTCAGTAGGGGAGTGACTGTCTCTATTTATAATGTATATACAGAATATTCTGGCTGTTCCGTGGAGAGTAGGTTTGGGGGCAAAAGTGGAATTGGGACGATGAGGCCTTCATGTTCTAGAGAGAATTTATAGGCCAGGGAACTGACATTTGCTGGGCAGCTGCTCTGGGCCAGCGCAGGACTTTAGGGTGTGGCATCAGTCGCTACTCTGCCTCAGGCACAGGATTTTACTGTCATGCAGGCCCACGCGCAGCAAAGCCTGTGTCAGCATCACCCGCATAAAGGGCCTTGTTTCCACCCTCAGGCGGGCGGGCAATTGCAGCCAGCAGTCTCCCCTTCGCCGACCTTCCCATCGTTTCATCCTTCTCCTCAAGACTGTGATCCTGTGTACAAATCTTCAGTATTTCTACTGGCCCCAGTATTGCCTGTTTGCGGGGACCTCAAACACGAATGGCTTCAGGAGCCAGGCATGACTGGATTAGGGGGTGCGGCCCCGGCTGGAGGCGGTCAGTGGAAAGCACCGCAGGAAGGCCGTGCCCACGCGTGTGCATCTGGCATCCCACCAGCCTCGCGCGCCCCGCTGGTCATTCTCAGTGTAAAGGCCCCCACCCTGAGTGTCTACAAGCTGGCCTCCCACTCTCCTCTCCATGAACTCAGTCATTCGGCTGCTCTGCACCTCTCTGTTTCTGTCCTGGGAAGTTGCTCTGTCACGTCTCCCCGCCCGGTCAGTTTCTTCTGACTTTTATATTTTCTGCTCCCCCAAAGCAGTGGACCTCTGGGACCCAGGCACAAGGCTGCTTTCTTTGTGAAGCTTTCCTGTCTGCTGGAAGGTTATCCAGGCGGAGGAGCCTGCTGGACACAGCCCAGAGGAACGAAAGCACTTGTAGTACATACTTTGCAGGGTCAGTGGTCACGGCGGGTGTTGGGAGACAGAGGTGCACTGGATATCACCGTGACGGGGGTTCTGAATATTGTGAGGAGTTCTGGCTGCGTCACACAGGAAGTGTGTGCGTGTCGGGTGTGGGGCTTCAAAGGCTTCTAGGAAGTGCTGGTTAACTCTGGTCTGGCTACTGGGAGTCGGTGGATCTGAGGGGGGCCGCGTAGGGAGGCCGACCAGGGAAGCGGGGTTCCTAGCGGCTGAGCCAGCGCAGTGGGGAGGCTGGGCAGGAGGTGATGAAGTGCGATCTGGCAAGGGTGGCGTGGAGGCCTTGCAGAGCTGCTGTGTGCGCCCCGCAAGCTTTTGGGGGTGGCGGGGGAGGCAGAGGGAGGCTGGGGCCAGGCTCGGGGCTCTGGCTGGAAAGGGAATTCACATCTTTCAGCCACTATTATGTCCCAGGTTCTAGTTCTTATTTAATTATACTGACACCTCTGCAAGGTGGGTAAAAAGATCCCCCTTTTTAATAGAGGAAGTAGCTGAGCCGCCTCAAGATTAAGGACCTGCTCAGGGCTGTAAGTGTGGCAGCGGCCCACTAGGTCGGCAGCCAGGTCTGTGTGTCTCCAATGCTGCTGCTCTGCCCACCCCTACCTGCCCCGCACCTTCCCCAACAGGACTTAGCGCCGCTGTTCCCCAGGCCAGAGTGGCTGGACTCTTGCCATTCCCTCTCACTGGTTCCCTCCACCCAGCTCTCTGTGCTATTAGCGTCTCTGCTTTGCCCCAGGCCTAGGCACAGTATTACTGCGAACTACAAGTTTTTGCTTTACAACCCAAAAGACCCAATGTCTCTCAAAACCATTTCTTTTCCCCTGGGAGCGTACAGTCAGCCTCCGAAATGTTGGGTCTCTTGGAGGGGAGGGCCGTGTGGACAGAGCTTACTGGTGGTAGCTGGGGAGGTGGTGCACTTTGACCCCAGGCAGAGCAGGGGAAATTCTCTTGTGCCTCCCATTTAGCAAAGGAGGCTCAGCAAGGCAGTCTGGTGACACTGCTGCCTGTTTAAATGAACACACAGACCTGCAAGATGGGCCACAACTTTGGAACCACACCCGCAGGGCTCCCCAGGACCTGAGCAAGCGGGCTGTGGCGACGGCCCTCTAACTTCTGCTCGGGCCGCTAGAGCTGGGTTGCTCAATCCTTGAATGCACACATATTTTAACGACAGAACTAGAGCCTGTGGCTAGATTCAAAGGTTCCCTGCACCTTCCCTTTACCCACCTGGCATTTCCCACTCCCCATCTGGGAAGTGGCATCAGAAGTCTGTATATTAAATTGTTCGAGGGATGGGGGGATCTTTCAGAGCCAGTCGCCATCCTCTTCTTTCTTCTTTCCCCAGGCCCACGGCCACCTGGTGACCTCAGTCCCCAGGCACACTCTGGCTGGGGAGGGTGAGGGGCAGAGCTGGGGAGGGTGAGGGGGCAGGGCTGAGGATGCTCACCTTTCTGGGGGGCTCAGAAGCAGGAAGAGAGGGCAGGGCGTGTGAAGGCAAGAGCTCTGCTCCGGGGCCAGTAAGAACCTGGGACTGGTGGCCCCGTCACCCACGCTGCCCCTTGGGCCAGTGGCCTCGTCCAGCCCCTCTCTCGCCCCTCCCACAGCGCTCCGCCTGCCCAAGCTCCGCATAGTCCGTGAAGTTGAGCTTGCACTAGGAAGTGCATTTTTCTCCAACCCCCTCCCTGTGATTTTGGACTCAAGCAGCAGTAAGCGGAGGCTTGCAGCAAGCAACAGCGAGCGGGAGTTGGAAGCAAGATCTTAGTTCCAGGACCGGGAGTCCTAACAACTAGACCACAGGGGCCAGCTGCTAGGGCCTGGATCTCTAGTTCTTGCCTGCCTTGTCAAGAATGAATTCAGGCGAGGAGGCAGAAGGTAAAGAGAAAAGTCAAAAGTTTATTGGAAAAGCAGAGTACATGCGGAAAGACACACGGGTGAACTCAGAGAGAGTGGCTCCTTTGGGAAGTTTAAATCCTTTATAAGGGGGCAGTTTTTCGGGTCTTTGTCTCCCTTCTGGCCAGTCATCTTGCTTTGTCCGCGCCCCCCCCCCCCCATTTGTCTCAGGACCCTCCCCTTAGGTGCGCACGTACCTCTCAGCCAAGATGGATCCCGATGTGAAGGCGTCTGGGAGAGGCAAGAGTCACCATGGCCTGGAGTTGTTCCCTGACCCCCAAGGAGCCTTTCTGCGCATGTGTAGTGTCTCCCTTGCACCAAGGAGGGGGGAAGCGGAGATCTTTTGATCCTTTACTCAAACAAGGTTTTGCCCCTCTTTGTTCTCGCCATGACTGTTATCTTAAGGTGTCCACAAGAGACAAAGCTTGGCTATTTACCCTGTCTCTGTCATTGCTTCTATCTCAGAGAGCAAACAGGAGGCTGATTTTAAATGTCTGACCTGGAGCCCACCTACCTCCTGTGTCAGGAAATGCAAGCAGGGGGCTAGTTCTAAGTGTCCGGCCTGAAGCCCACTTTTCCTGCCCCATGAAATGTAAATAGAAGGCCAGTTGTAAATGCCTCACCTGGAGCCCATCTATCTCCTGCCTCACCCGCTTTATAATTTGCAGCATTTTAACGTGTGCCGCCTTCACAACTGCGCAAGGCACTTTGTCCTGCTCTCGTTAATTTGATAACAGACAAATCAAACCAATAAATCTCTGGAGTTTATTGAATGGCATTTCATGTAGTTACAAAATTGTATTTGCCATCTCCCTTACTCTTTTCGTATGCGTATTTGAAACAATTATTGAAATGAATGATAATTACATCTTTGGAGAGTGGAGGGGGAAGCGGAGAGCTTCGAAGGCTGAGGTGGTGACAAGGCCTGTGCCGGGGACTCGAGTGTCTTGGTGCCAGCGGCCTGAGGGTGGAGGGCGTCCTGTGCTCTGAGCCTAGCCGCTCCGGCCTCGGGACCAGAGCGCGGGAGGCCAGGGGTCGGGCGGACCGGAAGTGCATGGCAATATTTTATTTCCCCTTCTTTCAGTATTCTGTCCCTCATCTGGCTCTCCTGGGGAGCTGGGGAGGGAATTTGTTCAACCACCTAATTAAACTTTTCTGTTTCTAATCTCACGCTGAATTTGTGCAAATAGAGAGCATGGGAAATGCAAATGACAGCTGCCTCACATAAAAGGTGCTGTGTGTGCAGAGGGCTTTGTCAGGAGTCCGAAAGCTAAATGGGGCTTCTCAGAAGACACCCGCGAAGGGCTCTGTGCACGATTGGAAACATTAGAAATGAATGTACTGCCTTTTACTCTCGAGGCCTACAGAGAGCGCCAAGGAGTGAAGACAGGGGTCCAGACTGTAAAACAACCTCCTTCCACCACAGAACCCATTAGCGTTGCTCATCGGAGAGGCTGCAGGTCTGTGCGCTGAGCCTGGCAGCTAGCCTGGGTCCTGGGCCAGGGCTGTCCTCACAGGCCTCCGGACAGGCAGCTCTCTGGGTAAACTTCCTTCCCACACAAGAGCCATCTTTGTCATGACGCTACATGAAAGAGCGTGGAGGGTTGGCGGGGGGGTGTCTAGTGAAGCAGAGGAACAGAAGTTCTAGTTCAGAGTTTTCCGGGTCTTGCCCTGCCCCCAGGTAAGTCAGCATGTTTAAGAATGTGCGGCTATAGTGCCACTGGTGATCATTCCTCAGACCCAAATTCTAATAAAATACACACCAAGGATGATCATGGGCCCATTCCTATTACTGTCTTGCAGCGGAGTAAAAAGAGAAAAAGATTTTGGAAGCATGCAGAGAGGCATTTGCCTTTGAGCAAGTGCTTTAAAGTCAGTCTTCTCATTTCTAAAATAGGGATAATGCCTGTTTCATGGGATTTTAGTTTAACTTATCCATAGTTAATCTAAAACCTTCGCATGTGAGTGGTCTCCCCACCAGCCCTCTCTCTCCAAGTTTAAGAGCAGCAGTTAGTTATAAACCAGGAGGAAATGCTAAGCTGAAAACAATCAATATCACCCAGTTTCATCTGACACCTCCCTGGAAATGTGCTTCATCCACCTGAGACCACAGAGCACCGGCTTCTCTGTCCAGACTGGCTTTGCAGATTCTGATAGTGAGGGACCAACATCCCCTTCCACTCAGGTCAGAGGAGAGGGGTGCACACAGGTCTGCCGAGTGTCCTCTTCAGGAGCGAAACTGGAGCTCAGAGGGGGTCAGTCATGCAGCCCACAGCCTACTGAACTGTGAGCTTCTGGAAGGGTTAACTTCTGTTTTATCATTGTTATTTTTGTTATTCCATTTATTTCCCCATTAAGATATTATACAAAACCCTTAAGCCAAGAAGGGCCTAACAACAGGGGTAGCAAGGACATGGGGTGCCAAGAAGAACTCTTTAAAGTGTCACTCCTGAAAGGCATGTGGGCATGGAATATATATTACACTGATGGCTAAAATCCAACTCCTCTGCAACATAACATATAGATAGGAAGGCTCTCATGAAAACATCTGAAAACGACTATGTATAAGCACCTCGCATTCACCTAACAATGGCTGTCATTTATTAAATGCACACTATGGATCTACCTGTTCGGAGGGTTGACTCATGTAGGCTTAACAAACCTAGGGTTTGGGCCATTATTACCTCCGGAACTTGCCCATCTCTGCCTGTAGGTTGTGTGCAGTGGGATCAAGCCTCCAGAGGCTGTATTCTTAACGCCCAGGCTGATGGTTGCATGTAGAGAGAAATACATTTTTTAAAAGGTTACTTTAAAGATCTTAAAACCTTTAAACTAAACTGTTGAAAGACTAAAAAAAATCCTTATAAAAAGCCTTAAAACACCAAATGAACATCATTAACTCAAAAACAGCATCGAAGACTGAGGGCATAAATGCTATAAAGTACATACTTTAACTAATGAGAGGCCCAACTAGAGGCATTTTTTTTGTTTTGTTTTGAATAAATTCACCATTGCAGTTGCTTTTTACAATCTCCTCTTCCCAAACATTACTTGATTCATCAATGTGTATGACTCCTTCCTCTTTAGACAAAGGCACTAGGTGGGGGAGAAATAAACTATTAGCTCTAGTCAGCACTGTAGCCTAATCACATATTCTCCGAGATTCTGAGCTCAGATTCTCCCACCTAATACTTCTTGTGGATCTGCTGAGTTCCCTGCCAACCACAGCTGAACATCAATAATCAAATCTGCTGACAAAGCTGAAATAAGTTACCTAGATGCATAAGACCCCAGTTAAACAGTTTAAGTGGGAAAAAAGAGAATACCTGACCATGGCAAATAGCAACTTTAGGAAAAAAAATAGTAAGAAAAGCAAAAGTCTGAAAAGCAACGAGGGGAAAAAGATCTGCTATCTATCTGAAATAAAATGGTTTCTTATACACTGACACAGGACATGAGTATGTTAAAGCATGCAGATCGTGAGATCATTTCAGAATTGTGACCATATCTGAAATGGAAAATTCCTAGGAGGTCACAAAAGAAACGAAGTGAACCTATTGGGGGCAGCATTAGTAAGATAGATACTAAACTTGATTCATGCAAGGAGAGATGCAGAAACTAGAAAGATCTGTACAACAAAGACTCACTGATAGAAATCATTAGAACTATAAGGTAGGACTAGTTGTCTCTGGCATTTAATTTCGATTTTCATATGAATTAATTACGGTTCTAACATAACCACTGATACTGAACGTGTGCTTGTCCTACCGAGGACGCCTGTGTCACTAGCCACTGAACGCAGGGAGGCCGTGGGACTAGGGAAGGACGCTTTTACTTATGTGGTGTCTGTCTGTGCTGCTGCATGTCCAGTTTTTCATGAAACAAAAACAAACAAACCACCATAAGAAAAACGAATTTTTTAATGTTTTTTCTCAGTGGCAGAATCACACAGCTGTTTTGATTCGGATTTCCAGTAGGTCTAAAATACTGCTTTTTGGAGTTGTAAAAATCCCATTACACAAACACACAGAACAGGCATAAGATAAATACAATCACATCAGTTTATCAGACGGTTGCTCTAAACATATTCTTTGTCTTATTTTCTTATAAGAAAAGTTTGAAGGATCAAATTGGAACTTCTACGTTCAGCAAACAACTCTGGTTTGGGAGGAGAAAACCTAGAAGGAAAAGATAAAATCAGTAACTGGGTTCACTGGCAATGCCGTGTCCACATCTCTGTGGAAGTGTGCATGTGGATGGGTGTATTAGCTGGGAAGTTTATAATTTCCAAAAACTGAAGGAAATCTAAAACATATTCTTTATAAAAACAAACCATTGCTCTTCAATGTCTTTTTCCCTTGAGGCACAAGCTGCTTCAAGAAAGGGGTCAAAAGCTTTAATGAATAATTTGTTATTCACCTGAAATATCTGGACAGAAAATTGGCAAATTGGGTACATGGTTTAAAAAATAAAATTTTACACATTCTATAAAATTGAATTGAAACATGCACAGACTTTTTTTTTTTTTTTTTACTGCCAAATTGTCAAGTGGTCAAACCTTAAATTGTTTTTAAATCCAAAAGACTAAGGACCTTAGGGAAAAAGCCGCTTCCAACACACGAAAGTGTTATTCTAACAGAAGCAAAAAGCAGGTGAACAGACGGCATTAAAGAAAAAAAATTAACCATTTAAAACAGTAAACACCTGTTAAAAGCTAGAGTTATATTCCAATCCTAAAAGAAAGTATAATTACTTAAGTGGATGGCAATGTTCAAAACTTTACTGTTCCGGCGGAAATGATATTACGATGTTAACACAATTTGTGAAGCACTGTGAATGAACATGCTCAGTGGTGTGTACTCCAATGAATTTAAAATCACACAGGATCATGTTAAGAATATCATTCACCAAGGACAGTCCTAAAGTGTCTTAAAAAAATCTATACTAAAGGTTTGGACAGAGAAAGCAGGGATACACTTTGTTTCCTATAAAGAGAGTCACAATACAGCAAGTGCACTCACAATTACACTAGTCACAATTTTTAATTTTACAGAATAAAGTTACAGTATGTAAACTTACAATATATTGATCTTCTTTAAAACCATTTTTAAAGAAGGGCGGATCTGTCATTTTTTAGAAATCAAAAACTAGCAGAAAAATGTAACTGATAAATGCAGTCTTTATAATATTTTATGGTTAATTATATGCTAATTTTCAAAACACAACAGAATTTTTGGTCCATTAGGCCCTTAAAAAAACAAAAGGCAGGTAAGGATTCCCATTTATCAGTAGAAATAGAAAGTTCATGAAAAAATTCCAATAATTATTAAAACATCTTTTTACACAATGCTTATTTTGGGTGGTTAAACACAAGAAATATCTCTAATAAATAATGGGTGTGACCAGGCAAAAAAACATAAGTGGATTAAGATGTTTTAATATGTGACTGTCTCACAAATCTTCTTTCGAAGGCCATCAATAACGGATTTTCTTTGAATGCCAACTGAAATATAATTATTATTTCTTACGTTAACATATATCAGGATTTACTGCTTAACGTGCCTGTTTTTCTCCCTCTAGGGCAGGAATCAGCAAACTATGGCCCACAGGCCAAATCGGGCCTGCTGCCCCTTTCAGTAAAATAAAGTTTCATTGGCATACAGCCACACCCGTTCACTTACATATTTTCTGTGGCTGCTTTTACACTGTAAGGGCAGAGGTGAGTGGTTTATAGAGACCATATGATTCTCAAAGCCCTGGATTATTTACTATCCCATCCTTTACAGAAAAAGTTTGTCAACCCTTGCCCTAGGGGGTTTCCCAGATCAATCTAAAATAATGCATATGTTTCTCTACTTTTATGAACACTCCGCTTTCTCTTCTTCAAATGCACGTGTGTAGTTCATGTATTTTATACTTCATTTCACTGGTTGGTGTATACCAAAGAAGCTCAACATACCAGCTGAGTTCCCATGTTTAACATATTTGGAACATAACTAATCTCTCTGGCCATAACCTGTTTGATTCCAGGTCACTCAGGAATTTTCCAGGAGTTGGAGGATAATAAAATGGATGAGCCACGTCTAGCAGAATGGCCGGGAAACTGTACATCTTATCTTGAATAAGGAAGTTGAATAGCAAAAAGAATAATAAAAACCAAATATACCTTAGGGTATATGCCATTAAGTCGGGGGAAAAACAGCTCAAGAGTTTTCAAAACACACACAAACATATCCAGGGCCATCCTCCCACCTATTACAAACTAACGACTACAACATAGAGTATATTTGTTTTATAAATATATTACTGTCTATATACATATAGATACGTCCATAAAAGACATGTTAAATAATTATCTGTATAAGCAATACTACTTTAAGTTTTTTTGTGTTTTAAAATTACACATTCTATTAAAATTATCAAAATAATTCTTTAAAAATACCAGGAATAAAGCCAGTAAAGAGTTGCTTTCCATTCAAGTGGTTCTAAATCTTATCATGGGTCATCCAGACTCCAGACTTGGTTGTCCATAACTCAAAGAAACAGTTCAATTAAGGAAAACTTAGCCATCAAAAGTGTAACATTCTCCCATTTTTAATACTTCTTAACAAATATGTATGCACGTATGTATATATATATATATATATATATATATATAAACACTCTTTTTAGTTATATTACATATTCTCATAAATGAATTTTCATAAAAACACAAAGTTCAAGTTTCTACCAGTATCAAATATTTTATACTGGTGTGCATTTCTTTCAAATGTTTAGGTCAATGACAAACTCTATGAGGATACAGTGATCACAAAAAGGAGGTTGAAAACTTAGGTGTCACATGCAAGAAAGGAGGAAATACTAAGGGCCAGAATTTGGCCAGTTGGGTACTACTCCCTCTGTACTAAGACACAGAGACGACAAACCGGCTAGTTACTGTGTAAAACAGTCAACTGTCCATTATTCAGGGGCAGAATATTCCAATCTGAATCCTCCTCTTCTATCAGTTGACCACTTCTGGCAGTTCTACTACTTACTAACATACCTCTCTCCGGTTATTTGTTAGCAAGTCTGAAGATATGATTAAGGTGAAAGTTTTGGCTAAAATGAAGTTTTGGGATCAGCTCTGAATTTAATTAATGATGGATCCTTTTACTTATTGCTTTAGATAATTAAGAAATTGCTGCATCTAAAGTCAGCCAAATATCTCATTCTTAAGCTCTGAAAGCAACATCGGTGCTTCAAAAAAAAGCGCGGGTAGGGTGGGACAAATTGCCTGTTGACATAAGAAAACTATTTCTTAACTCACAGTCAATTACACTGCAGGATTTCAGCGTGGCTATTCAGAGCTATTCATGTCAGGCCATGTCAGGCCGCGTGGCGGCAAGCCCCACTGTTTTTCCATAGTCTAAAATCCGGGGAGCAATGAGAGATACTTAGCTACAGACATTAGGAGGTCAAATTAAAGGGTGTGTTACACATTTCACCGAAGATCTCATTTAAAGAAATTTCATAAAGTCTGGCAGAATCTTCAAATAATTCAAATGTAAAAATTAAGAAAATGGAAGCAAAACCTACTTGTACAATTTAAAAATGATTTCATACTAAAAAAAAAAAGCAAGCTTAGAATCAGACTGAGATGAAAGGTACTCCACGTTTGTAACTCTACTTTTGGCACTGGGTTAGCATCTACATTAAACTTGTTACAGAGAGTGACCGACAAAATCAGGAGAACGATTTCACAAGTGAGCAGGTCGCTCAGAGGACGCCTCGGCGGGTCCATGTGGCCGTGCCCGTATCCTCTGCGGGCTCAGCGAGGGGCACCTCACCTAGCAGGCGGCAGCAGCGACTGTGAACCCCACTTTCCTGAATTAGGTTTGCTGAACATGGTTCAGATTATTGGATATGTCAATATGCACAATGCCTTTTAGAAGCATTTACTGTAACCCAAATCCTACTTCACGCGACACACAGTGTCACACGAGTAGTGAAAATGTTGTCCTAGTCAAAGGTGCTTGGACGTTATTTTCAGGCAGCATTTTACCTTTATTTTAAGTTAAGTTCACGCTAGATAAGTTTTAGGAGAAAGAAAATGCCAATAAATTCATTTAATATATTTTAATATATAAAACTAAGACAGACACTTTTATTTACCTAAATTGTTTTTATTTTCTCCCCTATTCTAGACCTCAATTTTACTTTAAAAATTTGTATTTAAATAAGGGATAAAATGTTGCCCAAAAGTCTAATCATAGTTACACATCTGTGTTTTAACTAGATCTACAAATCAAAATAGTTCTTATAGTTAAAAAGATACAATTTGTATCAACAGTAAAAGGTACTTTCTGGTTTTTCAGGGCTTTACTTCAAACTGTAGCCGGTAGAATAATAAGGATAACCAGGGCATCTAGGCACAGTCCAGAAACAGATCGGAATGCGTCTGTTACAGTAAGTAAAATTCAAAAACTGGAGGCAGCGGTCAAGTTGTGTCAGTCACACAATTGTCTGCCACTGATTGCATCATCTCTCTTCTAACCAGCAACAGAAACGAATCCACGCTCAGCAAAACCCATGACTTTGAAACCAGAAATATCCCTTACTAATACGAGAACAGACTTTAGTCTGTATCTAAAACTACACTATTTGTGGCAAGAATCTGGCCTTAATAATATAACAGGCCCCCCCAAAAAACTACCTTCAGGAAAATGGAAAATATACAGTATCTTACAAAAATTTTAAGTTACCATTTACAACTCCTGCATCACCATTTCTATAGTGCAGTATCAATAAATGTTACATATCCTCAACACAGAAAACCACCTCAGGCCAGCCTTGATAAATAGCAGGAAAGCTAAAGGGTATATTAAATATAAAAGTTGCATTGAGAATAATTAGATTCATTAAAAACAGGCAAGTACTGCAAATGGGTTATTTTATCCAGTATTGTTGTGCCCCAAAACAAAAAGACAAACACATTAAAAATACGGGTTAATGGAAGTCTAGGAATTCAATTCCATTTCTACTGTCCAGAAGCACATCACAGCTGGATAACGAAGCTCTAAACTGTAACAGTTGATGGCTTTTGCCTTTTTTATAAAAAAAAAAAAATGGAAACAATTTTTTCCATTGATTGCATCTGCTTTCCTTTAAATCGACCATATTAACTTAACAAATTACTTAACACAAAAAATCCAAACGAAAATAAAACAACGAAAAGTGCCATACTGTAAATCATTCTAATATATACTGTTACCCATTTCAACATTAAACTGGTAACTTTCATTTTGTTTAAAATATAAAGTCAGTGCTGTAGTATATCTTTGTTTCTATAAATAATGATTATAGCACAAAGAAGCCCACGTTCCCCAAATAAAAATAACTTAAAAAGCTGTAAAAGATTCTAATTATGCTTGGCTTGAAAAAATAGTTTGCTAGGTCTAGTCAAATGTTCAACATTCTGAAGGTATTGTAATTGCTTGCAATTGATAGACAAACACCAAGTTAATAAAACATGAAACAAGGATAAAAAGTGCTGCATATAAACCCCTGATGCACCAAAGGTTAATATCAAAGATCACAGATACATCTAATAAATCAAACTGGAAAAACTTCCAGCCAAGGATATAGCTTTAAAAAGGAAATATTAAAAAAAAGTTTGAATGTAAAGCAATCCCGTGATACTTCCACTATGTGGGGCTATACATACAGATTCCATGATACAGTATTTCACATAAATGGATACTATATAACCTCCTTGCTGAGAAGGAGATTACATGTGCTATTGTAGCAAACCTCCCTCAGCATTTGAGCTGAACAAAAAACTACTAAACACCACAAAGATGCATCATCTTTCAATAACCCAGCTGTGATTTCTCCACTAAAATGGCTGCAGCCAGCTGCTGGGCGTCTGTCATGTGAGGGTTCCTTTTCATGACAATTCTCACAAGGTCAGGCGGGAAGATGTTGCACAAGTTGATATAAATCTTTTCTCGGCTGTCCTGGTACCTGGGGGGGTCTTGCGGCACCCCGCAGTACGGGACGCGCCAGGTGGGCTCCGGCTGCTCAGGGAGGCTCTGGAAGGTGAACTGCTCGTAACACGGCTGCGTGGAGGTATCAGGCAAAGAATAAGTCTGCCGGTAGCCGTACACGTCGACCCCGTAGCTCTGCCTATCCCAGCTTCCCAGCCCTTCCTGGCGGGCGTAAGGCTTTCTTTGTCTGGAAGGAGAACTGTCGTACAGCCGAGAGTCAGAAATGCTGTCTATTCTCGTGGCCACTAAGGACCGCCCTAGGTGTGGTGCCTTCGAGTGTGCTGAACTCGGAGGAGATGGGTAATCGCCAGGACAGCTGGACCGGGCCCCCACGGTGGGGTGCTGCAGGTGCACGGCCAGATGTGGGAGAGGAGGCTTGTGATGGTACTTTGGTTCTTCGTGACTGTAACTCTGCACTCTGGTTAAGGGGTCGTGGAAATTCTGCAGGAAGGGCTGAGAATTAAGGCGGCTGTGAGGGTGCATGTGTTGACACTTCAGATTCTCTTCCAGCTGTGGGTCAGGAGAACTGACGTAGGAGCGGTCATTGTACCCCACGTACGAGTCACTGCTTCCGCAGCTCATGCTCCCTTCACTGCTGCAGTCAGAGGCGACAGAGCTTATCCTATAATCTGTGTCTAAGGAGAAACGCCTTTCAGGACTTCGTGGGCCTGAGATACTCAGATTTGAGTATGCATTCAACATGGAATAATACCCAATGTCGACAGGCGAGTCACATTTTGGATACTGTTCATAAGGCATTGGCGTTCCATGATTTTTGGTTGCCATCATCATTGGAGGATATTGTCCCTGTGGTCTTTGATCCTGAGGTGGGAAATGAACTCCAGATGGAAGGCCATTGCTTAACGATGTAGTGCTTTGGGGTTTTGCGGTAGAAGTAGCCGGTATACTAACTAAGGAAGGTACAGACCTGGTTTCCAGTTTGTTTTTGGTGGGAAGCTTTTCCTCTAGGTCTTGGTAGACTTGAGTCCTTATGCTTGGATCCGATTGCCTCTTTGGAGCACCTCGCTTGACATCAGAAGTGCTGTCGGCTTTAGTGCTGCAGGGGACACTGTTGCTTTTCACCAGTCCTCCTTCATTTGCAGTTTTGGCTGCTGTGTTTCTAGACATGGCACGCAGTTCATCAGCCACTGACCGCTGAGGCTGACTGCCCCTTTCCGGATGATAATATTTGCACTTGTGTCCATAGGTACACTTCTTTCCTGTGAAGAGTAAAATCAGTTAGGCAAAGGACCATTCATTCCACCAGACCCTGGACACCCAGTGTGGCACTGCTCTTTTAATGTGAGGAAGAAACAAGGGCAGAAATGGGAGCTGTGCTCACTGCTACTCCACTACTTGTTTCTGAGAAATGCCGCCTTTCAGTCTTCCCCCGTTGGCACTACCAAGAGCAATAAGAAAGTTGGCTGAATGAGTAACAATCACCTCCAGAGTTTTGGTTAATACCCCGTGTCCTTAATTCCTACCTGCCTCTTCTCTTCCACTATGACTCTGCAATCAGGTAGGACATTCTGTTTTGCAGAACACAATGTACTGCCGTGATGTGACAAAACCAAGCTAATCTGATGTGTAGCTAGATGAAAGAACTCCAAATTTTTATCTACCTGAAAACTTACTTCATGTAGAGTTAACCAAAACCATGTTTTAATTCAGGGAAATGCATATGCATTGAACCCAGCTAGGTAAAAATAATAATTTTTTTCACATAGACTTTTTCTTAAATTTAATTACATTCAAAAGAACCACATACTATATGCCATCCAAAATTTATTTTTAATAGCAAAAGTTTAACAACATATTGTGTTCTAAAGGCATATATTAAATACTCATAAATAAAGTTACCATATGGACAAGGCTGCTTTTTGTGTTCAGGAACAATAGGTTTCTTCCTCAGAAAATTATCCAGGCTTGGGCCATGTCTGCCAAGAGGGTCATCTGGGGGCATGAACCTGTCATGGATATAATACAAAATTATACCTAAGTAGGAGGCTGACAATTTAATTCTAAAGACAGAGTGTAAAGATTATTCACCCCAAGGTATTTTTTTGAAATTTTAATCCAGGTATTTTGATTCAACATTTATAGGATAGGGACTTCCCTGGTGGCGCAGTGGATAAGAATCTGCCTGCCAATGCAGGGGACACGGGTTCGAGCCCTGGTCCGGGAAGATCCCACATGCCGCGGAGCAACTAAGCCCATGTGCCACAACTACTGAGCCTGTGCTCTAGAGCCTGTGAGACAAAACTACTGAGCCCGCGTGCCACAACTACTGAAGCCCGTGTGCCTAAAGCCCATGCTCCACAACAAGAGAAGCCACTGCAGTGAGAAGCCCGCGCACCGCAACGAAGAGTAGCCCCCGCTCGCCGCAACTAGAGAAAGCCCGTGTGCAGCAACGAAGACCCAACGCAGCCAAAAATAAATGAATAAATTAAAAAAAAAATTTATAGGATAAAAAAAATCAGTACGGGAAGTTTTCTTTTCTTAATGAAAACAAAATTAAAATGTTTCAAGCTGAACCTGTATTTGTTTTAATTCAAGTGAGTTTTGAGCCTACCATGTTCTAATTAATTCTTCCTTTTCTTAGTCTTGGGATTTTGTAAGGACTTTAGAAAATGACTACAATGACATTTTAGGAGAAGTTTTATGAACGTTAATCTTGTGAAGCAATATGAGGCAGGTGGGCGCCAGGAGGAGCAGCTGAGGGACAGAAGGGAGAGGTGGGAGAGAGGAACGGGAAGACCTGAAACGACCCAAACACCTAGTACATGTCGGACACCCTGCACACGTCACTACATCTCATCCTCACAATGTTCCCTTGAAGTATTCGTTCCACGTTACAGATGAATACACTTTTCTAATCTAGGCTTAGATGAATTGAGTATTTTTATCTCCGTTCACATGGCCTAGTCAAGATTCAATTTGTCTAATTCCACATTCATTCTCTTCCCCCTGTAATAAGGTACTTCTCAGCTGAGATAGAAAAAAATCTTAAGGAAATAAACTTATTATTTTGGATTGATTGTCCAATGGAAGCAAGAATTCATGGCATGAATACTGTAACAAGGTTATGATTGCAGAGTTCGACTACTAGTTATGTCACTGTTTGAACATGAAATAAACCAAGTGTTTACCCACAAAATGTGAATAACGTTTGAACTCTTAAGGGAGTGTCAACATGCCTGAGTAATAACACTTAGCAACTATGATGTTTAATATTATTATAAAAACAATATGGCAACACGAAAAATTTAAAAATAGAAGACAAAACCACTCAATCCTACAATCTTAACACAATTATTTTCCAGTTACGTGTTGCATTTTAGTCATTTTCCTGTATGTACATATCACTTTACAAACACAGATGTAATTTTATGCTTTGTCTTTTTAACATAAATATTTTTCCATGTTTCTTAACAGCTTTCATAATCATAATTCTGAATAGCTGAATAATATTCCACTAGGAGATGTATTGCAATTTAATTGTTTTCTCTATAGTACCTTTAGTTGCCTTTGAAGTCTAGCAATTATAAATATACAGAAATGAACATATTTGGGCTTCCTTTTTTCCTCATTATATACTCTAAGAAATGAGATTATTGGCTTGAGAGGGTATTTGTAAGACTTCTGCTAAACCATGCCAAACTTTATTCTTAACGGCATAAGGCGTATGCAAAAATGTTTTTTAATTTTGTGAATTAAATGGGTGAAAAAATATACTCTTTGTAGATTTAGTTTGCGTTTTTGATGATCAACAGGTGAGCTTTTCCCACATATTTGTAAATACAGTTGACCCTTGGACAACATTGGTTTGAACTGTGTGGGTGCACTGATCCTTGGGTACTTATTTCTCAGGAGACAATCTTGTTCATGTCACCTGTCCATTCATCAACTTAATCATGACTAGCCTTATATTGCTTTAAATTTTTAAAAATCATATATTTAAAAAATTGTATATTTAAGTAAGCTCTCAATGCTCTAAGTTGATTTCAAAAGGCAGGGTTCTAGCAGTCAGTATGTTCTACATCTGCATCCTCTGAAGATGGCCAGTCTCCCTGTGTCAGTTACTCCCGGTCACTCAGCCGCAGAAGACCTGCTCTGCTAGTCACTTAAGGGGAAGGGCAGCCTGCGACTCACACAGGGCCTCCCGAGGCAGGACTCTGCCGTTTTCTTACTCTCACTGAGGATTAGTGGGGACATCAGTGGTCGGAAGAAACTGTCTTAGGTCTGGTCAGTGGCAAAGAGAGAGGGCTTCTGTAGCAGGTGCCCAGGGATAGTTATATTTTCAGGGAAGCAGTGTTACTGCAAGTAAGTGGTTTTACTTACTTGTCATTGACAAATGAATACATTAACAGTCGCTCATCTATGAACTTCTTCCATTCTGGTTTCTCATTTGCCAAATCCCTGTAGTTATCATTGGATACAATTATACCATCCGACTCAAACGCCAGCTTCACGATGAACCTGTCATCATAGCACACCACTCGCCTCCCCTGCACTCTCCGGGACGGTGTGAACACCAGGATTTTCTCCTTCTCTAATTTACGTAGAACTTCTTGATCTGCAGGAATAATCAGGGTAGAATTTCAGTAATACGTACATACAAAACACATCTCGCAACCTTCATACAAAGTGAGTGTGTATAGCATGAACTGGATACCTGTAACCACTTAATTAGGGATTATGATTTACAGTTTGTAGATGTAGCAAATTTGTAACTCCCAGTAATAGTTTTTCTTCAGGATTTTCAATTAAAAAGGTTTAAAAAATAGCCAAAAAAGTGAACTTGAAAAACATGAAAAGTTTAAAACTTTAAAAGCATAAAACCTGAACATGACTGAGCAAATTCTGATTTTCATTACATAAAGCTTTTGCTTGATAGCTGGAGCCCCCAGCTCTACACTGTGAACCAACTTCTCACACATCCCTAGCTCTACGCCATCCTAATGAAGCAGTTGTGTTGGGTTCAGGTGTGAGCAACAGATTCTTTCCCCCAAATTTGTTTATTTTGTAGTGCTGTTTTTCTAACTAGTGGATGTGATGGTGGGAGAGTTTGAAAAGTAGAAGAGGTGGAGGTAGCAAAGGGAAGACTCTTAAGATGCAGAAGTTTCAAAAAGGAAGGAGGCAGTGAAGTCAGAACCATTGTTCTGGACGTGGCCATTCTGCATTCTGTGTCCTTTCCTGTGAAGCAGGTGCTAACAAAGGCCAGCAGTCTTGTGGGGCTGGACTGAGTGAATAAGAAATTAGAAGTGATTATATGGGGAAAACAGCCATTGATTAAATATGGACATGTAGGGGAATGCCCATTTTCTCTTTGGTGGGCATACTCTTTCAGTACTTTCTAATTCTACTGGCTTGTTAGTGGTTTAAAAAAAAAAGGTGCCAGAACTCATATTTTGATTAATGATAAAATTCTCTCCTCACCATGCCTTCTTCCTACTTTTGCTTTTCCACTCCCTGACTTCCCACCCCTGTAAATTCTGGCACAGAGTGCTGGGTATAAGCTGACAGATGTCATGATTGTTTTTAAAAAAAGGCTCACTTCTCCTCAATGCTTATTAACTGGAGTTACTAATTAAAAAAAAAATTTCTCTTTTCAGCAGATAATCACTACATGCCTACTCTATGCTATGTGCTGTCTAAGTGTCAATGGCCCTCAAGATGAAGAACGCTTTCTCCTCAAGGAGGCCTCAGTTATTGGGCTGGACGAGCCTGTAAACTGGGAGAGCAGGGGTTGTGATCGCCACAAGAGAAGTATGAGCAGGGTGCGGGGGAAGAGGGGAAGGAAGAGTGACCTGGGTCAGCTTGGCATACAGATTTCATGATGTTCCAGACAAATGAGTTTATTAAGACCAGAACTTTGGTTTAGAAAAGCAGCAGAGTAGAAGTGGAAGAAATATGAATGTCAGAGTCAGCAACTCGCGGATAAATCTCAGGTTCTGCCACTTTCTCTATCTGGCGATCGTGGTCTTATTGAACCTGCTCCGTCATGTCCTCAAATGCAGTTTGTAGGCCATGAGGAGTCAATGAGTTATCACACGTAAAACACCTAGTAGAGTGCCGGGCAAGCTCTCAATGAACACTGTGTCCTTCAACTTGATTTTGCCTAATAGATGCATGTAATTATTGATCTCTTCTGAAAATCACAGAAAACCAATACAAAATCAAAAGCCCAGTCTCAGCCACAGGATTTGCCATATTATAGTTATTCTGTGTGCCCCCTAACAAACATTTTGAGGGCAGGCGGCTCATTTATCTGTGTGCCCATCAGCACTCAGCACAAGGACATATTAGCACGTCAGTAGATCCTCAATAAATATCTGTGAAAGGAATATGTCAGCTACTTAAAGATGTGTATTCTGAGGGCTTCCAGTTTATTCACTGTCCTTGTTCACGCATAATCCGTGGCCCTTTATTTGTGTTTACTTGTGCAGGATATGCCTGGGTCCTGGAAGTGACTGGAGGACTGAGGTAGTGGCCCAATAGTTATCACCATCTTGCTTAATTTGCATTTCTTTACCAGCTAAGGAGGTTAAAAGGACACTAATTAGGAAGAAAATTAGTGATAATTAATTATCACTAATTAATAGGATAAATAGTCCTAACCTAAATAAATAGTCCTAACCTAAATAAATAAATAGTCCTAACCTAAATAAATATGAATTCAGTCTAGCTGGTAAGTTAACTGAATCTCTAGTTCCTAGCACAGTACCTGATACATAGCCTCGTGCTTGCTTGTTAAATATATGTTCAATCAATGGAAGCCTGGCTAACGTGCTAGTTTGAATCTATATCTCAGAACTTTAAAATATTTCTTATCAAGTTTCTTTTTTGGTATGGTGAAAAAAGACTGGACTATTCAATTTACCAGGCATTATCTGGTTGAGGGTTTTAGTCAAAAGAATTATTACCTGGGGGAGAAAACACCTAACAACCTCTGATTACAGTGGTACACATTTTACAAAGTAAATTGCATACTGATGAGTTCCAGAGACCTGGCGTGCTGGTATTTTAAAAACTAAACTCAGCCACATCTCACACTGAGTATTACCATTTTCCCTTTTTCTTGATCTCATATTCCTTTCACACTCAAGAAGCTTTCATTTACATGTTTAAATATTGTTTTTTCTTTTTCAGTTTATCTTTCCCCTGATTATTAACGTATTGTAGTTTCCTGTAAAAAATTGGGAAAGTAAGAAAAGGTAAGAAGTAGGGAGAAAATAAGAGTTCATAAGGACATGACCCAGAGGCAATTACTGTTAATATTTTGGCATATTTCCTTCTAATCATTTTCTGTGTATTTTTTTCCTTCTATACACATGTGTATATATGTATGTATGTATGTATATGTGCACACACACACACAATAACAAAGGCTGCCTTTTACATAAGAGAGCACCTCCTGAGATCATTAAAAATTCTGCCTTTGACATAAGAGAGCACCTCCTGAGATCATTAAAAATTCTGCCTTTGACATAAGAGAGCACCTCCTGAGATCATTAAAAATTCTGCCTAAATATTCTAATACTACATATTCTATCATATAGATATATACTTATTTATTGAGCCATTCTTCTAATGAATGTATGGTTTTTTTTCCATTTTTTTTTTAACTAATATTGTACTGGATGTATTTGTGGTCAAAAATCTTTGCCTGTACCTCTGTTTATTTTCTGGGGAATTATTCCTAGAAGGGGAACTAGTAGATCCAAGTATTTACATTTTAAGATCAAACTTTTCCCAAAAGGTTGTAATGATCTACGTTTCCACATCAATATAGGAGTAACTCCCTCCGGGCACTGAGTATTATCAGTTTTTTAATCTCTGCTAATTTGACGGGTAAAAAAATAACAGTTTTTAAAATTTTCATTTCTTTTTTTTAAAAATAAATTTATTTATTTATTTTTGGCTACATTGGGTCTTTGTTGCTGCGCGTTGGCTTTTCTCTAGTTGCAGCGAGAGGGGGCTACTCTTCGTTGCGGTGCTCGGGCTTCTCATTGTGGTGGCTTCTCTTGTTGCAGAGCACGGGCTCTAGGCGTGCGGGCTCAGTAGTTGTGGCTCACGGGCTCTAGAGCGCAGGCTCAGTAGTTGTGGCGCACGGGCTTAGTTGCTCCATGGCATGTGGGATCTTCCCGGACCAAGGCTTGAACCTGTGTCCCCTGCATTGGCAGGCGGATTCTTAACAACTGCACCACCAGGGAAGCCCTAAAGTTTTCATTTCTTTAATTACTAATGAGGTTGAACATTTTTCCCTCTTATTTGGCACTTGCATTCTTCCATGAACTGTTTATTCCTACTATGTTACCAATTATATACTGTTTTATCAGTGTGTAGGAGCTCTTTATATGTTCAGGACATGGATTCTTTGTTTATTTGTTGTACTTTTTCTTAAGCAAATAAAAAATTTTCTCATTGTTAAGAGAACGTCCCAAAATACAGAAGTTTGATCCAATTAAATCTATCTTTCCCTTCATAATTTCTTCTAAAAATTTTAATTTTAGAAAGGTCTTCCCCAGCCATTCAAAGACTATTTATAATCTCTAATGGTGATTTTTGACAATTAATTCTTCAACCATCTGCGTTATATGGTGTAAGATAAGGATCTAAATATGTATATTTTTTCCAAAGAGTTATCCAATGTCTTGGTACTGCTGACTGAATTGTGCCCACCCCTCCCACGCTACAGTTTATATAGGCTAGGGTCTGATTCCATGGCTCTGGGCTCCACCATAACTTGTCTATGGATTCTTATTCTAATTTAATAAAGTTTAATAATTATAGATAAAAATAAAATAATCTTCCCTTGGGGTACATGGTGGGTGGTCACTCCATTTGTTTTTATTTTTATTTTTATTGGAGTATAGTTGCTTTACAAGGTTGTGTTAGTTTCTACTGTACAACAAAGTGAATCAGCTATACATATACATATATCCCCTCTTTTTTGGATTTCCTTCCCATTTAGGTCACCACAGAGCACTGAGTAGAGTTCCCTGTGCTATACTGTAGGTTCTCATTAGTTATCTATTTTATACATAGTATCATAGTGTATATATGTCAATCCCAATCTCCCAATTCATCACACCCCCCCCTTCCCCCTTGGTATCCATACATTTGCTCTCTATGTCTGTGTCTCTATTTCTGCTTTGTAAATAAGATCGTCTATACCATTGTCTCAGATTCCACATATATGCATTAATATATGATATTTGCTTTTCTTTTTCTGACTTACTTCACTCTGTATAACAGTCTCTAGGTCCATCCCTGCCTCTACAAATGATCCAATTTCGTTCCTTTTTATGGCTGAGTAATATTCCATTGTATATATGTACTACATCTTTATCCATTCCTCTGTTGATGGACATTTAGGTTGTTTCTATGTCCTGGCTATTGTAAATAGTGCTGCAATGAACATTGTGGTACATGTCTCTCTTTGAATTATGGTTTTCTCAGGGTATATGTCCAGTAGTGGGATTGCTGGGTCATATGGTGGCTCTATTTTTAGTTTTTTAAGGAACCTCCATACTGTTCTCCATAGTGGCTGCATCAATTTACACTTCCACCAACACTGCAAGAGGGTTCCCTTTTCTCCACACCCTCTCCAGCATTTATTGTTTGTAGATTTTGTGACGATGGCCATTCTGACCGGTGTGAGGTGATATCTCATTGTAGTTTTGATTTGCATTTCTCTAATAATTAGTGATGTTGAGCAGCTTTTCATGTGTTTGCTGGCCATCTGTATGTCTTCTTTGGAGAAATGTCTATTTAGGTCTTCTGCCCATTTTTTGATTGGGTTGTTTGCTTTTTTGATGTTGAGCTGCATGAGCTGTTTGTATATTTTGGAGAGTAAAGCTTTGTCAGTTGCTTTGTTTGAAAATATTTTCTCCCATTCTGAGGGTTGTCTTTTCGTCTTGTTTATGGTTTCCTTTGCTGTGCAAAAACGTTTAAGTTTAATTAGGTCCCATTTGTTTATTTTTGTTTTTACTCTCATTACTGTAGGAGGTGGGTCAAAAAAGATCTCGCTGCGATTTATGTCAAAGAGTGTTCTGCCTATGTTTTTCTCTAAGAGTTTTATAGTGTCTGGCCTTACATTTAGGTCTTTAATCCATTTTGAGTTTATTTTTGTGTATGGTGTTAGGGAGTGTTCTAATTTCATTCTTTTCCATGTAGCTGTCCAGTTTTCCCAGCACCACTTATTGAAGAGGCTGTCTTTGCTTCATTGTATATTCTCTCCTCCTTTGTCATAGATGAGGTAACCATAGGTGCATTGGTTTATC
Source organism: Balaenoptera acutorostrata (assembly GCF_949987535.1). Classification (NCBI taxonomy): domain Eukaryota; kingdom Metazoa; phylum Chordata; class Mammalia; order Artiodactyla; family Balaenopteridae; genus Balaenoptera; species Balaenoptera acutorostrata. The sequence continues at coordinate 91,574,484 of NC_080072.1, forward strand.
TCTGGGCTTTCTATCCTATTCCACTGATCTATATTTCTGTTCTTGTGCCAGTACCGTATTGTCTTGATTACTGCAGCTTTGTAGTATAGTCTGAAGTCGGGGAGCCTGATTCCTCCAGCTCCGTTTTTTTTTTTTCTCAAGATTGCTTTTGTTATTCTGGGTCTTTTGTGTTTCCATACAAATTGTAAAATGTTTTCTTCTAGTTCTATGAAAAATGCCATTGGTAATTTGATAGGGATTGTATTGATTTGACAAGTGCTGTTGTTTTTTTCACACAGGTTCCTCAGTTTTGTTAATGTTGGGGCAGAGAGGGGAGGGAAGGGTTGGATGCCAGTTGAGAATCACTGACTTGAGCAAAATGTTGGGCAGCAATAATTAACAGTTACAGGGGACACCTCTGCCTGAAACTCATACATTTAAAAATTACAAGATAATGCAAAATACTGATACTTTATTGGGATCGAGTCATTTTCTCTACTTGATACCAGACAGCATGCTGCCAGGATCTCACAGGTCTTTATTGATCTGCAGTCACTAGAATTTGATTACCACCTAATTTCATACAGCAGATGAGAAAACTGGGGTCCAAAGAGGGTCAGTGTGCTGCTCAAAGTGCCATGGACAGTACCTAGCAGAGTTGGAATTTGAATCTAGGTCTCTTGACTCCTAGTATGTCTCTAGAAGTCAGAATTTTTACAAAATTTGAAGTAAAAAGTTTCCAAATTAAAAAAAAGAAGAACTGGCTTATGTAGCAAGAATTACTGTTTAGTTAACATAATCCAATAGTTTTTAAACTCGAAAACAACTTTAATGTCCCATCCAAGTGAATGTGGCAGTCACACAAAACTTAGTAAACAGAAGCAGACACACAGATTATTCAGCGAGACACTGGCTCAGGTACACACGGAAGCTTGCGGGCTCACCTGTGATGAGCGCGTCAGGTCGGGACTGCTCTTTCCTCCAAGCAGGAACAAAGACGGTAACATCCTTGTGGCCTCTTTCCAAAAACCAATCCACTGCTAATTTTATTCCTCGGCAGGAAAAGACTTCTTTGTTTCCATGGCTAAAAGATTATTTTAGAACACTTAAAACACAACAAAACCTAAATTTGACTCCATTAATTCAAATTTGTAAACAGATGTGATAACATAATTAAAATATTAATAAGGAATTCAAATTTAAGATAGAGTTTTATGGCTCAGAGAAACATTAAGATAACCGAGGAGTGGAAAATCTGTAAGAAACAAAAAGAAAACTGGGATGATTACTGCGTGAAGAATAAAGAAAAGTGAGTTTTCAAATGTGAGGTTGTAAAGGTTAACTAGTTAGAAAGATACAGGCTCGTTTTGATAGGAGAGGGAAAAACGGGCCTCAGCCACAGTGAGAGTAATTTCAGTCAAATGTAAAAAAGAAGTCACATAGAAAAAAAATCTGTAAAAACAGTGGAATGGAATACTTAAGAGTTTCTAAAAACTCTTCCTTTTCAAGAGTTCGTATGTGTATATTTCAATCCAGTGATTCAGCAATGCACAAAATTTATCAGGTGACTAATGTAAAACAACATACACACATGCACTCAAGTGAAAAACTCAATGCTTAATCTCATACAAGAAACACTTTCCGTCCTTCAGTGAAAAGACACCTGGTTTCTGTTTAACAATATTGTGTTGCACAAGGATTAATGATGACAAAAGGGCATTCAAAATTGGATTAGCAGTTTTAGTGCCTAAAAGAAAATGCCCAACTAAAAGTGTAGTCATTCAATAAATATTTATCTAGCACCAGGCTCTGCTTGTGTACTTTAACCTAATAATTCAAAGTAACACTATTCTAATGTTTTAAAAGAAACAGTCTCCTGCTTTGAATGCAATAAGTACACTTTTTTACAGTTTGAGCACTGAAGGCTCCACTCTTATCTATAATGGAGACAGACATTCTTTATTCTTGGGCTAAGGTGCACTGAATGGAATAAGGTAAGTAAATGCTTTGTTAACTTCTAGCACAAATCAAACATTAGGTATATTAATATACTGTTCTAGTGGTCCCCTGGGAAGCACTAAAACTATCTAGATATGACTACTCATGTTTGAAGGACAAAACAGAAATAGACCAACTTGCTTTATAGGTATTGAAGGCTATAAATGCAAACCTCAGAAACTGTTTATGTTCCATAGACCTGTCCTAATGGTCTGGGGGCAAGATTAGAGGTGAAATCAGATGCACTGAAAGTTTCAGAGAAAGGGATAAGGGAAGGGGGAGTTTGAGGCACATTTTCTTGGAAAGAAGGGATACCTGATGGCCTCAACAATGCCCCAGCAAATGACACAGAGTGATGCTAGGTTTCATGGAAAATACTGAAATTTAAGCAGTCTTCTGAAAAAACATAAAAAATGATGGCTGGGGCTTCCCTGGTGGTGCAGTGGTTAAGAATCTGCCTGCCAATGCAGGCGACACGGGTTCGAGCCCTGGTTAGGGAAGATCCCACATGCTGCGGAGCAACTAAGCCCATGCACCACAACTACTGAGCCTATGCTCTAGAGCCCGCAAGCCACATCTACTGAGCCCGCGTGCCACAACTACTGAAGCCCGAGAGCCCTAGAGCCCGTGCTCCACAAGAGAAGCCACTGCAATGAGAAACCTGCACACCACAATGAAGAGTAGCCCCACTCGCCGCGACTACAGAAAGCCCGTGCGCAGCAACGAAGACCGAACGCAGCCAAAAATAAATAAATAAAATAAATAAATTTATAAAAAATAAAAAATAAAAAAATGATGGCATTCTCTTGTGAGAATATATATACTAATTATTCCTAAATACAAAACTTAACTTGCTAAGACCCAAGTATATTTTTATTTTGCATTAATGCTTTGAGATCTAAATGTATTATGCTTTGCTAGTCATTATGACATTTGGTTTACTGAGACTTAAGAATTTAACTGCTTCTGGCTCTAAAGAGAGGACTGCATAAGCATTTTCTTCCAGGTGACTTCCCTTGGTAAAGACAACCATCACATTTTACTGTAGCAAGAGAAGATTCCATCTTCTAACTAAAGAACTTTCATAAACTGTGTGTAAACAGCAAACCACTTACAAACATGGGACAAATATTCTACAGATGCTAACCCAGGTATTATACCATGTGTGACACTGACAACAGGTTGTTCCCATTATCCGCTCTTCCCCTCTGCCCACAGCCCTGCACACCCTTCCCACAAAACCTCCTAGGGAGAACGCAAGCAAGAGGATGAGAGGCACCACATTGTGAATGGCAAATAGAACCATATCAACCGTCGATGGATCCACATCAATCTCTGATTTTGTTATTTGAGAAAAAATACCTCCCCGACATTTGTTTAAAAACCTGTAGTGAAGTTTTCTGTTATTTGCAGCTAAACACATCCTTAACTGCTACCTTACTCATACCATAAACCAACAGAAAACTCTATTAATATCATAAAAAAATATATTTTAAGGCAGAAACATTACCAGGGGTAAAAAGTTATTACATAATAGTAAAAAGGGAACAATTCACAAGGAAGCTATAATAATTGTGAACTCAGTGTAAGGCAAAAGATCACAGGATGACAAGAAGAAATGAACAAATCCACAATCATACTAATTGACAGGCGAAGCAGAAAACATTTAGTAAGAATACAGACAAGTGAATAATCGATTACAGGTGATCTAATGGACATATACAAAACCCTGAACAAAATTAAAGAGAAAACCTTTTCAAGAACACATGGAACAAGAACACATTGGCTGTGCACTAGGCCACAGAACAGATTTCAACAGACATGAAGAATCTATCATACAATGTTCTTTGACAATATGTTATTAAAGATTAGTGTTGCTATACCAGTAAACCAATTTAAAATTTTAATTTTAAAAGTGATGCCATTTGTAATAGTAACAAAAACGAAACAGATCTAAAGAAGAAAAGATATCAAGAGCTTTATAGAGAAAATGAAAATTGAAAACCTGTTTTAAAGGGAGTAAGAGAAGACCTAAATGAAAGGAACTATATACCATTTTCATGGATGGTAAGACTCAATGTATGAAGATGGCAATTCTCAAATTAATCTGTAAGTGTACTGAAATCCCAATAAAAATCCTGAAAGGGTTTTTTAATGGAACTTGAGAAGCTGATCCTAAAATTAGTATGGAAAAATAAAAGGCCAAGGACAGTTAAGCAATTCTGAAGAACAAAAGAGGAGGAACTTCCCCACTAGCTATCAATACTTGTGCATAAAACTACAGAAATCCAATCGGTGTTTTACTGGCAAAAATTAAAAAACAGAAAAAATATAACAGACAAGTGAGCCTAAGATCTCTCTCTCTCACACATACACACATACACGTGTGTATAAATGATAAAAGTGTCATTACAGATAGATGAACAGATGGATCATTTAACAAATGGTACTAGGGAAATTGATTATTTATGTGGAAAAAATAAAACTGTATTCTTACCTCATACCATACATAAAAATAAATTGTATATAGATCAAAGATTTAAATATGAAAATACTGTAAAACTTTTTAGAAGAAATTAAAGGAGACATTCATGTCAAGATAGGGAAATTCTTCTTAAAGAAGACACAATCACATACTATCAAGGAAAAGAATGATACATTTGAGCACATAAAACTTCTTTATGAAAAAGACTCCATAAAAAAATAAAAATGCCATAGCCTAGAAGAAGGTATTTACAATACATAGAACTGATAAAGACTAGTACTCATAATACATAAAGTACTCCTATACATTGAGAAGGGTAACCAGTTTTTTTTTTTTAAGGCAATAGATATGAACAGTGAATTCTCAAGAGAGGAAATCCAAATGACCAACAAACATATGAAAAGATGCTCAACAGTGAAGAAATGCAAATTAAGCTAAAGTGAGACACCACTTCACACCCATCATACTGGAAAAAATAAAGTCTGCAAACACCAGATGTTGCCAAGGATGTGTGAAAGTAGGAACTCATACATTACAGGTGGGAGTATAAATGGTATGACTATTCAGGAGAGCAATTTGGCAATACTTTATAAAGGTGAAGGCGTGTTTTCTCTCAAACATAGTAATTCCACATCCAGGTAGAGTAAAACCCCACAGTAACTTGAAATCAGATTTAAAGCAATCAGCAGTTGGCCCAGCCTCAGATCTCACGTGGGGGCAGGCTAATGTCTTCTCCTCTATGGGTGGGACAGAAAGAAGCAGGCAAGTGGGGATGTGTAGGGTTGGTCCCTGGGTGTCCAATACTTCCCCAGCCAATCCTCTCCTGATCAGGCCAAACAAATGAATGCCAACTAGGAAATCCCTGGAATGGCTGCTGCTGTCTTGGAAGTCCCTGCTAGCTGCCAAGGCCCAGAATCATCCCTAGTAACAGTAAAAGTCTGAGCAGACAACTTACCAGGTGGCTCCAAAGTGCAGGTGGGACCTACAGACTGGGAGAGGCTGGGGGAGACTGAACTTGACCTAACCTTATGAGGCATGTTGAAGGATGTGACTAATCATATGTGCTGGTTACTATATAAGGGGCAAGGGTAGGAGGCTCTGATAAAGAATTATAAAAAGAGTAAGCCTGATAACAAAAATTATGAAAAACAGGATGTCAGAGTGAGCACAATGTAGCTACTGGTGCAAATTAACTGTCTGTTGAGTGTTTACTAAAAGAGTACGATGATGTTTACGAACTGTAGCTCTAATTCCATAAATAGAGAAGAAAATTCATTATAGTTCTGTAGTCACCTTACAGGCTGTATCTGCATGCATTTAGGGTTTTTTTCCCTCAGTAGTAAAAACAGCTAGTTCTATATTTACGAATTGGCATGTGTCCTGTGGGCCTCCATTTCTTTGGTATTTCAACAATTTGGCAACAAGGATGGTATACCTCAAGTGAGTCCTTCTGCTGGTGAATGTGTCAGAGGCTTTGTAGCCACCATTGATTAGGTTGGAGACCCTGGATGTTTGCTAAAAAGTGTTCTTTTGACTACTTTGGCTCAGTGGGATTGGGTTCCCAGGGAAAATGCCGAGCTCTCACCGCTAATTCTGAGTTCCTGCTGAGCAAAATGGGTAATAGAGGCTTGAAGGTTGCGTGTGATTCAACACTGGCTTTAATGTAGAAAAATGTAAGGAGCCTGCCAGCAGGTCTCTTTCTTAAAGGGCTTATTTTACTGTCATGTTGTGAATAGGCATGTTTATAAAAATCCTGCTTTGCAATGGCCAGAGGAAGGCCCATTTGAAGTAGACAAATTGGTATACTGACACAGATTTTTAGAAAAACCCTACTTAAAATAAAAGGATTATTGGTATCTCTGGATCTCAGGAAATAAACGAAAGAATGAACTGGACAGCCAGTAAGAATGAATTAAAAAAACTGAAGGAAGAGATTGAGAAACTGAAAGCACCTTTCTGTTTCTTCAGGTTCTCAACACTTCTCGGCTATTGTTCTTTCTACTCCCCTTCACCCTTCGTTGCCTTATCTGGGACCTAGAAAGAGGAGATGGTGGCTTCGTGGACAGATGGTTCCCAAGGACTTCAGGATCTGGGGATAACTTCCCTTTGGAAGAGGGAGAATTGCCGGCCTTATTTGAATGTTCTGGTATGGAGTCCACCTCCAAGACTCTCCCTACAGTACTCAACATGCAAAACATAGCTAGGGAAGCAGAAATGATTAAGAGGAAGGAACAAGGAGTCTGAAAATCTGGATAAGAAAACTGTCTTAGAATGAAGGCATCAGGTGGGCAAATGGTTTCCCTGATAACTTGGAGGGAAGGGGAAACAAAAGGAGTCAGGCTTTTAAATTGCAACATGAGCCTGAAACTATAGTGCCATACAAACCAACTTAGTTTTCATCTCAGTGTAGGGAAAATCAGCCTTCTCCCTTTGGAGCTACAGGGATTCAAATACCCTTTAGAAGTTATCCAGTACTGCTGGGTGGATCAGATGTGGTAAGGGTACCACATCCCTTTCCCTTAGCTGATATCCATCTTAAGAGTTATTTTCCTGTGCCCTGGAAAGATCTGCAAAAATGTGCTGAGGTTTTCTACAGCATGTTTTCAGTTTACAGCCCTGTGTGTGAGGATGGACACCGACTTGTAAGATCCAAGGAATGTTGCCTTGGATGAGTCTGCTTGACTAATGGAACAGGTGTGATGGGGCAAGTGGAGTGTCATGGCTTCAGGCACCTTCTGCAACAACTCTGGCTGCTCCTCAAACCTAGGACACCCATTGCGAGGCACTGCTGATGGCAGACTTTGCAGTCTTTCTGCAAAAGTTGGCCTGAGAGAAGCTGCAGTGCTGCTGCTGCATGAGTCTCCCAGCGATTTCCATCAGTGGTTCACCAAGGCATTTTCTAAATGAATGGGCATGGATACGGGGGTGGATCAGAATAGACTCTTAATCCTCTCCACTTCTGTGGTAGCCTTGTTGCAAGCACAAGTAAGAGAAAAGGTATCTGTATGTCAAAAAATAGACAGTTTCTCAGGTATTGGCAACAGTAATCCAGTTTGGGGGAAAAAAATGGAGAAAGGTGAAGACAAAAAGAAACTCAAGATTGCAGTGTTACCTGCCTACTTATTCCCACAGGGAACAAATACTTTTCTGGGGCTACCAACAAATAAGATAGGACTTGCCGATGAAAAGTCAGTACGTTACTATTGTAAGAAGATAGGATGTTGGGAAAAGGAACGCAGCCAGAGACTGAGGAAGATACAAGGGATGCTACCTATGAAACTTTACCATCTCCATCAGGAGACACCCCCTCTCCGCTTGAAATCAGACGGGAAACAATTAGCAAATGGTGCAAACTAATGAGCAAAACTGACTTAATAGAGGAGCTTCAGAGCTGGGAATGGAAAAGCCTTATATATGTTTCCTTTTCTTGCCTTAATATTTTCCTGTCCTTTCTTGTAGATACTGGAACCATGCATGTATTCTGCAATTTCTACTGACCTCTCTTGTTTCACCTACATCCAGAAAAACATATAAGTTGTGGGTATCTCTGGACAACCTTCTACCTGTTCTTTCTCATCTGAGATTCCTGAGCTAATAGGTCCTCTGTTGGAGGAACATGCCTCTCTTGTCCCTTAATGCTGTTCATCTGTTGGGAAGAGATCTCCTGTATAAACTAAAGGCTACCATATTCTGGACTCCAGGTAGAGGATTTTTGAAGCTCCTGGGAGACAAGCCACCTGAGTTAGTGAATATGTGCTTATCTATACTGAGAGTAAATATGTGCTAGGGGTCTGCCATGCTATGGGCCAAATTTTGAATGAGAGGTTTTCTAATATCCCACAACTAATATGCCACGTGCAAAACTAATTGCTGATTTATTAGTCATTGCAACTTCCCAAACAGATTTCTGTAATTCATTGTAGAGCTTATTCCAGACAATAAGATGAAATTAATTTGCAAGCTGTGAAAAGGGCTACTAAGGTCTGGACTGGGTTAACTGAAGCCCCACTTCTTCTATCCAGGGACTCCCACTCGGAGTTTCAGACATATGCACCTTCTAGTGAACTAGTAATTGGAAACTAAGGGGAGCTAAAATGAACACAAATTGTCTTGACAAACATATTCCTCATAAGATTTTCACTATCATAACTTTATTATTCTGTAAATTCACTTTGTCTTGTATCTAATGGGATTATCTTTAATCTCTTCATATATACTACTGCAACAAATTTGAAAACCCCTCAGTTCTACTTTTCTGTCTTCAACAGAAGGGCAATTCCATAAGCACTCAAACTAATATGATATTTGCTAAATCTTATAAAAACATCATATATACTTCCCACTAGAGAACTGAAGTACACTTGCTTATTATGTGCCGTTAAATTAGTCACCTGTGATGGTTAACAGATTACAAAGGTGTATTTTGTAATGCAGAGAAAAATTCAGGGAACCACACACTTTAATGTAGCTTGCCTCAACACAGGACCTAGAAGAGAGGGACAATGGGTGAACCATTCCATTTGCTGTGTCTAGGAAACATAATTTCATGTATTACACTTTGTTAAGTTATATACACACACATCATTAAGTAGGTTAACCACAGGATAGAAAGGGTTATTTTAGAATTATAACTGTTATATTTCTGTGGTAGATAGGAGCAAATTGAAAAACATGGAGAAATCTAACAAGGGAATGAAGGCATCTATTAAAGGGGACTACTTCTTTTTAATTCTTTCCATGGCATTGAAAAAAAAAAAAGAGAAATAAGGAGTCTTTTTCCAATTATCTTTTATTTCCTCAAATTTGATTTTGCTCTAGTTCGAGTATTTGCTTTGAATTAACATATTACTTATAATGCTTGCAAAGAACCTTGGAAATCATAGCTGATTTTTATTTTCTTATATTTATGTAATAAGTATATCCCTTATATGATCAAAGGAAAGCCATTCTTAAAAAGTTTTTCCATAACTCATCGAAAATCTAATTGTAACAATCATACCTAGAATGGCATGTTTAGTACTACTAATAGTAAATTAGCACTACTAATTATTATGACAGTATTAGTACTATTAATACTACTACTAGCATTACTACTAAATAGAGATGGCTTTTCATGAGTAGGCCAACACAGTGAAAATAACAGTGTCTGGAATTAGACATGAGTTTAAGTATTTTCTTTAGTACATTTCTGTGTGACCTTGGCAAGTTACTTATTTTCAACCTCAATTTTCTCATATTTAAAATGGAGATAATCCCGCCTACATTACAGGGTTGTGAGAACTGAACAAGGTAACATCCACAGAGCACTGAACAGAGTGCCTGACACATAGAAGACTTCAACAAATATTAGTGCCTTCACTTTCTCATGTCCCTTTGGTCCTAATTTTTAGAAAATGGAAAAGAGCTTGCTTTGGAATGAAAATGAAACCAGTAAATCTTTAATAGCTTTAATCTCACTACTGATGGTAAACTGTGATTTTTTAGATCAATGTGTTTGATATGTGGAGATCACTAAACAGTTTTAGTTTTTAAAAAAAAAACAAAAAGAGATCAAGGTATCAGGGGACTCAAAAAAACAATCCATTGCTTTTTTATAACCTTCGATATATCATCTTTTATTTAAATCAAAAACTTGACCTACAAGTTTGCTACACCCTTCACTGGAAGATTCAAGTATGATTATAAAACTTCTGTGACTTTAATGGGTCATTATATCAAACTGCATATAATGATAAGGATACAAGTTTGTCAGTGAAGTGCCTACAATGAACAGTATGAGTAAAATGTATCCTTTTAAGCTAGAAAACCGTATTTGAATCTTTAGTACCAAAGTCCTTTACGTTTAAATATAGTTAGCGTATATAATTATATTATATTAATATAATAATAATAGATATTTATCGAACACTAAATTATTAATACACCTAGGTGCTCTTCAAATACTTGATGACTTACTTTTTTCAATTTTTAGGGCTGATTGTACATAAACCATGTTGTATACATGAAAATAGATTTTAATTTTAAAGAACTCTTTCAAATACTAATGCATTAGCAATGTCTAATGATTGTTAAGAAGAAATTCTCCTACATCTATCCCATTTCCCTTAAGCAAGGAGACAGGAGTACAGCTGGATATCATCTTCAATATGGAAATAAGAGAATATTTTCCTTCCTATTATTGTAGCCTAATTAAATTTCATATTGTATTTAAGAATCTATAATTCCATGTGCTGACTCATGGGCATCTAGAACTTTTTCTTTTATATTGAAGGCTCATAACGAGTGATTTATGCCTATTTTGTCACTCTTATAGCTACCGAACTTCTAATCTCTGATCTCTTTCCCACTACACCAAGATCACTTTGAACCTAAACCTAGTGGTCAGGATGCAATATATCCAGAAAACTAAATCCCTTGTTACAGATAATTTAATCAGGTCTATCAAGTTGTGTTCCAGATAGAAATCCCAGAGGCCCTTCTAGGGAGAAATGAAGGGAATTTTTAAGTGGGAAACACAGCCCCCACTTATACCCTCCAATTCAAACGATACTATGTTTTTGTTTGTTTTAAATACTGGGCTTCCTTTTAAGATTTGCAGGATTGTACCACTTCAAAGGAAAATAAAAGTCTGAAAATTACTGATTTAGGACAATGAAAATTTCAACACCAAAATTACAGTGGAAGTCTTAACATGAAAGTTCATTATTACCCTCCAGTTGGTACAGACACAAGAGCAGTGTGGCCAAGAGAATTTTGAGAATGGGAAAGGATAAGGAAAAAGGAAAGTAGAAAGATGTCCTCACCTTATAAGGTCCATAATTTGAAGCCAAAATCAATAATAGGAAGCACATCTAGCTAATCTAGATCCAAGTGGGTCATTAGTCTAAAGATGTTGAACAGAACATACCTGTTAAGTAGATGTAATAACGTCTTCAATATTAAGACAGGTAGAGTTTATTGACCATTGGTCTATGAAAATTCATGAATGATGACAGGTAGAAGTATATACTTAGGGTTATAAAGAGAAGCAGTAGAACAGAACTAACATCTGTGTCAGACTCCACACTGATATAATCAAACAACAGAAAAAACTAGTTCTGATTCTCTGATTCCTTTCATATTACCTAAGGATTTTCTTTAAAACAATAAGAGAAATGGGACCCTGCCAACTAACCTGTAAGTAGTACCTATGACACTGACACTCATCTAGAGGGAAATCAAGCTGTCTTTTAATTGATGTTAAGCCCCCACTAAGTTGGAACTTAAAAAACATTTCACTGAGAGGTTACCCAATAGAAGTATAATGTGAATCACAAATATAATTTAAAATGACCTAGAATAGCACATTTTAAAAAGTAAAAAGTAGGTGAAATTAATTTTAGTAATATATTTCATTTAACTCAATGTATCAAAAATGATCATTTTTATACATATTCAGCATAAAAGTTGTTATATTTCACATATTTTTGTACTAAGTTTTCAAAATCTGGTATGTCTTTTACATTTACAGAATACCTTAATTTGGATTAGACACATTTGAAAATCTCAACAGCCACATGTGGCCAGTGGTCACCATACTGGACCATGCAGATCTACTGCACATAATTTTGATACATTTTTGTTGAGAGCCAAAACCAAATTTGAATGAACCCTGGCAAGCTGTAGTCTCACACCTGTAATCTAAACCAAAAACTTGGACTAGGTGTCCTGGAGGATTTTATTAACTGTGAGACAGGGCTGTACTAAAACGGTAAACAGGAAACAGGACAGCAAACGCATCAAACAATTGAAGGCAAGTTTTGGAGCCCAGGCAAGATGGTCTTCAATATTCTAATTCACACTGAAAAGAGTTCTCAAGTCCATACAACTTCACAAACCAGATTAGATACATAAAAGCCTTTGTACCTTCAAAAAGATTAATCTAGATAAATAAATCTTATTTATACAGACTGCTAGGGCTTCCCTGGTGGCGCAGTGGTTGAGAATCTGCCTGCCAATGCAGGGGACACGGGTTCGAGCCCTGGTCTGGGAAGATCCCACATGCCGCGGAGCAACTAAGCCCGTGAGCCACAACTACTGAGCCTGCGCGTCTGGAACCTGTGCTCCACAACAAGAGAGGCCGCGATAGTGAGAGGCCCGCGCACCGCGATGAAGAGTGGCCCCCACTTGCCGCAACTAGAGAAAGCCCTCGCACAGAAACGAAGACCCAAAACAGCCAAAAATAAAATAAATAAATAAATTAATTAAAAAAAATTATATCCTATTTATACAGACTGCTAAATTCTGCTCATATTTTATAAATATATAGGCTTAGCCCACAATTCTTGATATAAAGAAAAGTTGTTACAACTTGCGCATTTTCCTGTTCATGTTCTGACACTATAACCTGACTATATCTGATTTCTGTTCAAACTTTAAGAAAATGACTTCAGTGATTTACCTGGAGTGCTTTTCTACACCCCAGTTAAGATTCAGATTTATACAACACCAGCTGGTTTCTAACACGAGTCTTTTTGAGGGGTAGATGGTTGCTTTATTTATGTACTCTCTGCCATTAGACTGGTATACAAAAGCAATATTCTTCTTTTCCCAGGAGTTGTCCACAATTTAACTTTTACATATATTTTCAAATATAAGTACGTCTCCTTGTCTGCAGTCTTAGTGCTCAAATCCTTCTCTAAATTTCTCTACAGAGTGAACTTCCTTAAATGTAAATGTGATACGCCACTCTTCCCTTGCTTAAATTCTTTTCATGGTTCCCCATCATTAACACAGAGGCAATACAAGCATGGATCCTATTGGTCAAAAGTGGTCCACCTGAGATTTTTAGCAAACAAAATATCTATCCTAATACTCTGCCCAAACATGCAGCAATAAGGCCTACCCACCAGTTAGGAGATTTTATCTAAAACCAAAAGCGTGGATTCACCGACCAAGAGAGAGGACTTGCAATGACAGGGGAGTCAGGGTGGGGAGGATCTCAATAGTTTGTTCATATCAAAAAGAGAAGGCTGGTGTGCCTAGCTTCCATCCCACGGAACTAGAGAATCTGTGCTACACATGGTGTAGAGGTAGTGATGAGGCTCTGGGTTTTCTCTTGTTCACCACTCTTATTTCACATATTTGGTAGAAGCTGAAGTAGAAATATGGAGATGTAATTTTAATGAAGTCAGGTGACTATGTCATGGAAGCATACTGAAGAAATCAAGGACTTCTAGGAATCCAAGAGCACCAACATCCAACTTACACTCCCATCCCTGACGGCTCACAAGATGGTACTTTTTAATGGCAGAACAAGTCATCTGAACCTAAAACCTTGGGTAAATTAAAACACTGGACTCTCTTAAGGAAAAATGAATTTAAACTATTGGATACATGTGGATAGAGAATCATTCTATACTCCATTGCTAAACTACCTCAGGTTTAAGAGAATCAGATTTTGAAGAATTGTAAAGCTACTTGGAGGAAATAAAAATCACAATATCATGAGAATTTCATTTCAGAAATATGATAAATATTACTTATGCTTTGTTTCTGTTTCTATATCTGGAGTATACATTTCACGGTATACTTATATTATGAAGTATCTGCCCTACTATGGAAAGAAGCCTATTTGCTGAATGACCAATTTGCTAAATTACTGAGAGGCTTTTTTTTGTTTTTGCTTTTTTAAGCATTAAAATTAACTGTAGCTTTTTGTCAGTACTTGTTAGTTAGTCCAGTTCCACTAAATATAAATTTATTCTGTTTCATATTTCAAAAACCAAGTACTTTTGTGCAAAAGTTGAGGGCTTTATCTAAACTTATTAGTTTGCTGTTTTCTATTTTTGAATACTTATGTCCTCTTTGCTCCTATACCTCACATTGAAATAGCTATCACAAATTATGCTAGACTATGGTCTAGGTATTTGTCAATTTTGAATGAATTGCGTATTCACCAACTTACCCAGAACTTCTATCAATGTGGCACATTTTTAAAAGATATTAATAAGCTGAAAGTAGAAGCATGCTTCCTGCAAAGCAACACAGGATTCCTGCAATTTGGGGACCTATGCTGTATATTATGGTTATATGGCTTGTCCCTGGGCAATTTTGGCGTCACCCAGATCTAAGAGCCCAAGTCTTCTTTATGAAACAGTAGAAATCATTGAAAACAATTGATGATATAAACATAAAGAATTAAAATATACCTGTAGATCATAGGATGGACTGCTAAACTGCTGTTTGTTAAGTGTTGAATAAAAAAACTGAAAAACTGGGACTTCCTTGGTGGCGCAGTGGTTAAGAATCTGCCTGCCAATGCAGGGGACACAGGTTCGATCCCTGGTCTGGAAAGATCCCATGTGCCGTGGAGCAACTAAGCCCATGCACCACAGCTACTGAGCCTGTGCTCTAGAGCCCGCGAGACACAACTACGGAAGCCCGCACGCCTAGAGCCCATGCCCTGCAACAAGGAAAGCCACCACAGTGAGAAGCCCGTGTACTGCAACGAAGAGCAGCCCCCGCTCACCGCAACTAGCAGCAACGAAGACCCAACACAGCCAAAAATAAAAATAAATTTATTTAAAAAAATCTGAAAAACTAAGTTTTCATTACATTAGTTATTATGTTCTGGATTAAAATATAGAATCTAGCTCTTTAATGTAATAATAACTGTAATTTACTGAGCACCTACTACATGCCAGGCACTTGGTATTAATTATCTTTAATTCTAATAACAAGCCTGCAAGATGAGTTCCTCTTTTTACAATCCTGAAAACTGAGATTGGAGAGTTTAAACAAGTTACTCAGAATCACAAAGGTAGTGTGTAGAAAATTAATTGTTTTTTAAAGTTCATTTTGGTAATTTTAATAAAATGCCTTTCTTTCCTACTTTTAATTTACATCTAAAGAATCATTTATATCAGTTCCACTGCTAGCATTTAAATGAAACTAAAATATATTCATCTTATATGTGGAATATATCTGCCTGAGAAATCAGAAAGGAAATAAAACAGTACTCTATTCTTAACTCATCCTCACATTTACCTATTATAATTTATTATGATGTATATAAATTTATTATATAATAGGTTTGCTAAAGTAACATGAGTAGGACATTAACTTAAAAAGTAAAAGCATGTTTGTTATATTTTATGCAACAGGAAATGGGTAAAATCTCTCTGCATTTTTGTTAAATTAAGATTTTGAATCTGAAGTAGATATGCATTTCTAAATGACTTTTATTACTTTATGTAGATCTCATAAGTGGCAGAATGTAAAAGTTTACTATACATTTCCATGAGTTCTGGCACTTTCAAAGTTATGGACGTGGTATGACATTTCATTGTGACTGACAGTATAATGCTGCTATAATAAAATTTCCTGTCAACTTGTTCTCTCCTGCAATGCCTGAAGCATCTCAGGTTACATGTCAGATTAAAACATATGAAGTGCATTGTCCTGTCTTTATAGCAAAAGAAACAGAATGGGGCCAAAATAGTGTGGGGGTGGAAGTGTTTTCTAATTACATATAGTAGATTGTTTGAAATGCCTTAATTATGCCATTTATTTTTGTATCTCATCATGTGGGATAAGTAAAGTTTAGAGTTTTATGCAAATTTTCAGTTATCCAAGTACTTTTCAGTTGCCACTGGGAACTAGGTTTCAGTCATGTGAGTTGCTCCAACTGTGACATCATTTATCTAAATGATATCCATTAAAAAAATTCACTTCTATGGGCTCTAAGTTTTATAAGTCTGATGCTGTTTTTCCCCTCCAAGGTGTTCTTCTGACTACCCCAAAGTGTATTTACCTCCAATGCCAAATTCTCTATTTGTATTTTGATTGTCTCCTCCTTCAGAGAACTTTGCTTCAAAAATTAAACTCTCATATTATTGCTGTTGTGGAGACTTTTTCCCCATCCCCTCAGCTTATATAGTTCTGTTCTATGTAAAACTAAAAATCCTTTCTCAACTCTTACTCCTCTTTCTTCCCTTCCTCTGTCAACTTTCGAGAATAACAGTCTAGCTCTATTCCTTCATTTCTTGACATCTTGTAACTGGGTTTCTATCTTTAACACCATATGGCATTCTTGAAGACAATGATTTCCTGGCTGTCATGTCCCTGGATCTTTTTTCAATTCTACCCACAGGATACTCTCTCCTTAAAGCCTCCGCTTCCTTGAGTTGATGGCATTTGTATGTCTCTTGGTTTTACTAGCACTAAACTTTTTTCTAAGACTGGTATTTTTCACACTACTCTTTCCCTGGATCATCAGTTTCTTCTACCTCCTGACCTATTGATATCCACACTTTCCATGTTGAATGGTTCTTAACACTGGCTATGCATCAGAAATACCTTGGCACCTTAAAAATACTATACAGTTATTTGGGCTCTACTATACCCCATTGAATCAGATTCTCCAAGAGTTGAGCCCTTTAAGAACCTCTCTGGTGCTTTTGGCATATGGCTATGGTTGTAGGTGTTTCTCCAGGACCTATTACCTTCCTTCATTACTCTCTTGCTTGGTAATTCCATGGTGTTTTGGCTTTACTCATTATCACTCTGCTAAGGTAACTGTTCACTAGTTCTGGATTATTACAAGAAAAAAAAAATCATTTCATAGCTAAATTTGGGAAAGACTAGACAACAGAGAGGTTATTTTACTGAAGGACTTCTCAAGGTTGTATGTACACTTCATACCTCTGTGACACTTAAGGCCCTTGTTACTCCCTTAGAAAGGGTTGTTTGCATTCAAATTTATCTCCTATCTCCTGTAGTCCAGTTTAAATATCATGGCCAGATTATCAATTTAAGGCACAGCTCTACTCTTGACATTACCCTCCTCAAAAATCTTCAATTACCTTTGGATTGGAGCCAAGTTTAAATTCTCTAGCTTGGCACTGAAGGCCTTGGAAGATCTGGCTTGAACATTTTCAGTTTGTTTTTACCTTTCATTATGATGAAAAGTGTATAGACTTTGAAGTCAGACATATTTGGGTTTGAATTATGTTTTACCTTGGACAAGTAATTTAAATACTGCAAATCTCATTTGCTTATAAATGAAAGAAAGATAACCTTTCCATCAGGTGGAAGCAGTATTATTTCGAGGATTACAAGTTGGTCCTTCTCATACTCTATGCAGAAATGCTGCTATCACCTAGAAAACAGTGGTTCTCAAATTTTGGTGGGCATCATTATTAGTGGGGGTATTTGTTACAAAAGGAGATGGCTGGGCTACACCTTGATCTAGACTTGGTAGGTCTGTGCGTGGACTTGGTAGGTTTCTAGAACTATACTGTCTAATATGTAGCCACAAGCTACACGTGGCTATTAAGCACTTGTAGTATGGCTAGTCTGAATTGCGATGTGCTATAAGTGTAAGATATCTGATTTTAAGACTTAATATGAAAGAAATAATGCAAAAATATCTCATTAACAATTTTCTTATTGAACACACATCGAAATAATATTTTGGCTATATTAACCTAAATAAAATATATTATTCATATTATCACTTGTTTCTTTTCATTTTTTAATGTAGGTACCAGAAAATTTTAAATGGCGTATGTGCCTCACATTACATTTCCATTGAACAGCACTGCTCTAGAATGTACACTAGTTAGAACAAGTTCCCCAGATGATTCTTTGATAGCTATCCTCAGGTCACCTTGAGAAACAATATATGAAATGTTAAGCTTTCTGAAAGAAGAACTGATGCCTTTCCATATCTTTATATTCCCACAGTATTCTGAACATTGTGGGCAGTTAACTATATACTAATTGAATTTAGATGCACTTTACGTTTTTAGCCATCAAAATCCATAAAAAAATTTCTCTGGAAGCTTTGCTTTTGTTTTTTTTCCCCCAGTTCCTAAAAAATTATTTTTGAATTACATTTCTTAAATGGAACAAAAAACCCTCTGAAATTATGGCTTTGATTTGTTCCTGAAATCAATAAAAATAATTTTCTCAAAGAACTGGGATTTTATCTTATGGTTATTTGACTTTGTATAGAAATAGGCCATTTATCTCTCTAGGTTCCAAAGTTATTCAATATGATCATACTCAAGCTCTTCAATTAAAACTAATGTTTAACACTATACTGGGAATATATGCTAATTTTTATACCATAGTAATTTACCAGATGAGGGGGGAAAAAAAAAGACATAACTAGGGAAAAGGAGGTCTTTTATTTAGGGACAAATGAGGTAAGAGTGGTTGACGGCTCTGGAAGTAGAGAGAGAACTAAGAGAGACACAATTAGAAATATGGGAGCTAATGTTGGGATGCAGAACAACCCTGACATTAATGACTGTTAGAAAAGAAACAGTCACAAAATTAGAAATATGTTTTAAAGATTGTTTGGTAATAATGAGTGAAGATTTCCCCACTTACCTCATCGCCACATTGCTGCCATCGATAACTATTGGTCTCAGATTTTCCCCATCGTCTGTTACAATCTCTTGCATCGGAGATTCAGACCGCTGAGATTCCAGGGAAGACGTTTCCCTCGTTATACTGTTAATTGTACTAACTGTTTGTTCGGCCTCACTTTTATTTCCAAGTTTGACAAGTTCTCCCAAAATATCATTGATTAAAGCATCGGTACCAAGTTTGTTTAGCACGAGCTGAACCTGTTCTTCAGAATAACCTAACTTCAGTGCAAACTCCAGTTTTGTTTGGTACTCTCGCACCACATCCGGGGGTTTCCTCACTTCCTTGGTTGGCTGAGACTCTTCAGGTTTAAAGTCTTGCAAAATTTCACTGCGTTTGAGTACATGAGGCTCTAAACACGGAGACCTACATAGTTGTCTGTGAGTCTTGGTTAATAAGCATGGCTCTACTGAAATGCTACTCAATTGTTCTGACTCATTATCAGAATTTGTGCTTTCTTCAGAGTCACCAGAGCTCGCATTCTCTTCAGACACCTCCTTTTCTTCCTTCCCGGAATTAACTTTATCCATTGTTGGTTTTTCTACCATTGACCAAGGTACAGATGTACTTAAATGTGGGTCAGTGCTCTCCACATAAAGGTGGCCTAGGTCATGCCCCAGATGATCCTTCAAGCCCATGAAGCTGTTATGTGTACTTGACTCCACTTTGCTGTTTTTTCTGTATTCTCGAATGCAAAGCACCCCGTATTCCTAGAGAAAAATGTAAAATATTTAGAATTTCATATCTACTGAATGATATTTCAGTATCATTTCTATTTCAATAAAGAAGTTGAGAGAGAATTACCAAACTATTGAATATCAACTTTGTTTTGTCTACATCCTCTCATCCCTTATAACACCCTTCCAAGATAGTATCATGTCCTGTTTTTCAGATGACGAAGTTTGCAATTAGAAAAATTAAGTATTCCCTCCAAGGCAACAAAGTAAATAAGTAGTGGAACGGGATTTTTTACCCAGTTTTGTCTGACTCCGAAACCCATGCTTTCCCCACTATATCATGATGCTTCTTAATCCTGATGGAAGAGATTTTCCCACAGTTAGAAAGGCCTATGTTTCGATAGTGACACACAGAATATTATAAAAAACCTGTTTTAGATGTGCTATGACAGGTTATGTACATTTTCTCTAAAATAATTCACAAAAATTTGCAAAAATTCTTTTAAAGAGAAAGCCATGTGAAAAGGAAAACATAACCTTATTATAATTTAAAAGTTATTGTTAATTTGGATCAAGCGTAACAACAATCTAAAGACTTTCAAAAACGATTTAGAGTACTACTGTGATGAAAGAGCACGCATTCTACAACAGCCAACAAGGAATGAAATAATTACAAAGTGAATTATATTCCACTTAAGAGATGAATAGTTTTGCCCTAATAATCTTTATTTTGTAAATCCTGAACACAGTAACAGAATACAGCACTGTGCTACCCTTATTAAGTACCAGGGACTACAGTCTATTTCATTCCAGGGGAAAAAGCTCTTATTCTATGCACATTTATAGAAAGCATAGGAATGAAATATTCCTATAATTATATTTGCTGCCAAATAAAATTAGCAGCAAATAATTAAGTACACTGAATAAATGTTATCTTAATTTCTTGAATTTTATGGCAGAAAATACTTCTGTATTATATTAGATAACTAGCTAATTATTATCTGCATTTGGTTAAAAAGTCATCTTTTATTCTACTTTCCCCCTACAGGAATGCTTTTACTGTTTAAAATGCTTTGGCTGTTTTACTGTTTTCCTAAAAGTCTACTGGGAATAATTGTTATTTCTCTACCAGGAACAGGTTAGCAAAATAAAATTATTTTCTCTTGTGCTTCATTGTAAGGACTATATGCACATCAGTAGTTTACTTATTAAGGCAATTCCAGTGTTCTACCCATGGATAACATTAGTAAGCCAGTGGTAGCTGAATATGAGACTGTCATAGAACACCTATTTAAATAACCTAAAAAAGAAAATTGGAAAAACATTTTATTCTACAGCTCCTCAACATCTTATTTACACTAGAAAGGAGCTATTATATAAATGTTAAGAGAAAATGCTAAGTGATTTTCTAAGAAGTTTCACATTTGAATGCATTAGAGTGAACTTATTAGAGAGTGCAGTATTTCTATACAATGAAATAAATTGTATTAACTATGGTAAATAATAGAGAAGAGACCATGGAATCTTTAGCTTGAAAACAGTACACTTAAAATTCCTTCAGTGTAGAACTCCTACACACTTCTACAGGAGTTTCTTCAGTTTTATCCCTTGAGAAGACAGATAAATTTAACATCATTGTTCTACTAATATAGCATTCATTAGTTTTAAAGAAACATCACACTCTCCTGGCTCCTGACTGCACAACTGATAAAAAGAAATTTTCCTTGGGAGACCGCTATATCCATCTGCTCCATTATGAAGCTGTAACCATTTCAGTTTTTTTCTATTAATATGGATATGCATGAGCCCAATTATTAGAATTAAAGGAAGCAATTTTGAAAGCAAATCTTAATACTCAGTGATTTATTAACTACTGTAATATACAGACACCATAATGCAAGCAACAAATCACAACAGCATCCTAATAAAGGGATACAGTTAAAAAGAAAAATCTGCACTGTGGCCTTGGTAGAGCTCCCACCAAAAGTATCTTAAACAAGGAAAACCTATTGGAAGCTGGGCTGCCTGGCAACCAGAGCTGGTTGCTAAGCGGTACTCTTTTAACGTGCCATCATGAATGCTAGCACAGTAAAAGAATAATTTGGTATGAACAAAAGCCTATAAAAGAGACTGGGACTTAAGTGCGCCTGGTTTACCCTCTGAGAACAATGCAGCTGCCAAACCAATCTGGAAGCTCCGACATCATTGTTCTGTAAACCCCACAATCTGCTCTGACTGCAGGAAGTGTATTTAACGGGCAACATTTTTGATCTCCCCTGAAAAGTTTGGATTTTGCATAAGTGCTGTTGTGAGATAATTTTTCAAGATAATGACTCACTGACCAAATCCCTGAATTGAACTAAGAAATATTATTTTAATATTGAGCTGTAGTGTTTTTCTTTTGGACTGTTTTAAACAAGATTAATACTTTATGAAAAACAGAGCCGGTGGGGAACATTAGAATGAAATGTTATGTTTAAAGAATAGTGAATTCTTAATTTTCACATTTTTCAAAGAAGCAAAACCAGATATTATAAAGTTTTTAAACTGAAAATTATCCACCCTAAAAACGTATTGGGTAGGTCAAAAAGTTCGTTCAGTTAGTGAATACGCTGTTCAATAAAGTTCTCCATGAACATGAGAAATGTCTGCTATTTTTACCTAAAACTGAACAAACTTTTTGGCCAACCCAATATTTAAATCTTTCGGTATCACTTTCAGTCTAATATTAAAAAAGTGTTGGTGACACTATGTAAATCTGCTTTGCTATGTAATTTTATTATATGGCTATAATGATTAAATAGGGAGAAAAATGGGATTATCCATTGTTTGCTTTTTATAATATTAAACTAGATAAAAGTCATTTGTATTCAAATGTATTTAGTGAATACCACACACCTTGAACTTGTGATAATTCATATAATTTATATATACTATTTAAATATGTTTCCAAGTGAGCTAACATGATTTTTAATATTAGGTATAAGTGTAAGCTTGATTTACACTACTTTAAAAAATGTACACCTAATTTTGTTAGGCAAAATAACTTTTCTTTTAAAATATTTTGGTTGAACTTTTCTTTCACACTGACAGGCCTCTCTTCATCTTCCAGATTTCACTGGATAACTTTCTTTGAGGTAGCCAATGTCATCTTGTACTAAACAAGCAGTTAAATAATTTTTAGTTCCTATAAACCAACAGATTATAAGGACAAATAAGTTCAATTACCAGGCCTATAAGCTGCATATATTTTCTCCATTACATTATATAAATTTGAAATAACTTATTTTTATTGACTCAAATGATAAAGATTTGGTTTTTAAAACTTTAATCTCTAAAATGCTTCCTTATTCACTTGTAATTAGTAAAAGATCACCCTTCACATATATACAATGGAATATTACTCAGCCATAAAAAGAAACAAAACTGAGTTATTTGTAGTGAGGTGGATGGACCTAGAGTCTGTCATACAGAGTGAAGTAAGTCAGAAAGAGAAAAACAAATACTATATGCTAACACATATATATGGTATCTAAAAAAAAAAAAAAATGATCATGAAGAACCTAGGGGCAGGATGGGAATAAAGATGCAGACCTACTAGAGAATGGACTTGAGGACACCAGGAGTGGTAAGGGTAAGCTGGGACAAAGTGAGAGAGTGGCATGGACATATTTACACTACCAAATGTAAAACCGATAGCTAATGGGAAGCAGCCGCATAGCAGAGGGAGATCAGCTCCGTGCTTTGTGACCACCTACAGGGGTGGGATAGGGAGGGTGGGAGGGAGGGAGACGCAAGAGGGAAGAGATATGGGGATATATGTATATGTATAGCTGATTCACTTTGTTATAAAGCAGAAACTAGCACACCATTGTAAAGCAATTATACTCCAATAAAGATGTTAAAAAAAAAAAAGATTTCCCTGAATTAATATGGCACTAAAAAAAAAAATTGTCAATATTTTGAAATCATTCAACAAAAAATTAAATTTAAAAGCTGACAAAAGTCTTAAGATATAAAAGCTGACAAAAATATCTTCATAGGCTGCAGTACTCCTTAATGTAATGTGTAAAACTTAACAAGGAATTATTATATCTTAGAACAAAGAATGGTATGTGATCTTTATTTTTGTTCAGTGCCTTAAAAATGATCAATATAAAAAAAATGATCAATATAACTTTGAAAATGATTAGCAAAGACTACAATAACAACACAAAATTTACTACTACATGCAAGGGAGAAAACACTTTGCTCCTTAAATTTTTAAATTAGACTTTTAAGTTTTGCTTAAATTTTTAAATTAGACTTTTAAGTTTTGCCATTTACTGAAATGCAAACGTATATAAATAATCTTTAAATTAATCAACTATTGACAAGAGTAATTTTCCTCATTTCATGAAGCAGCCTAGACAAAGTTTCACACACAAAGTAGGTCAATGTTTGTATTCCCATAGTTATCAAAAAACTCCAAGAATACGGCTTAACTTTTAGGTTATCAGAGACCTATTATAATTGGCCTTTGCACTATATTCATGAACACAAAAGGTACTGAGCAAACATATATTGGTCTGAAAACAGATTTCTGCACTTAAAGAGCTTTAGATTTCCTCCAAATATTGTACTAGAAACTAAAACAATTTTTCTTGTTGAAGGCCTAATAAGTTAAAAATCACATAATACTATATGTTGAAAAAGAACTAAAATGTCATGCTATAGATGACATTTATAGATGATAAAGTGTAACCAATTATTTTAATTGCCAAAAGAAAGCTTTATACTAGCTGAAAGCAGATTTTATGATATAAAGGCTATTTACCAGAAATTTGTTGCATACACAAACATTCCCCCATTTAGTGAGCTTTTCTGAAAGTTCTCATTAGATAACTTAGATAATCCTTCATCTCAAATCCAGTAAAATTTTTTTTTATATTCTAAAAAGCATCATATTAATCAAGAATATGAGACCATAAGCTTGTTAAATCAATTTGTTTGTTTGTAACATCAAGTTAACAATGCCATAAAGTGGGTTCTGATTGTTATCCAAATGGTAATAGTATGAGAACAATGAAAATAAAATAATGAATATGTAATAAATTCCTACTGCCGTAGTCTCTGTGTATTTAATTACCACTGTATTTTAGTGAGTGCTGTTGTCTGCCTCCCTCTAGCTAACAAAAGAAGGATGTCCCTTTGAACAGATTGGTTAATGCTCTGGGGCAACAGATGTCTACTGGAACTGCAGGAGGCCAGCAACTGGTGGCCTGCCCATCTTCTGAAAACTTTCAATAGACTTATGCATATGTTCACACAATAGGGCATGTGGTAGAAATGAAAACCTCTTTTTAACCCTTTATGCTCTTTCTTTTCCTCCCAACTGATAGATGAAAGTCTTTGTCTCCTCCCTTCCCCATTACAGATCTCTTGAAAGCAACAGTTCTTCAAGTGACATCTTCAATCTAATATCTGAAACTAATGCAAGCAAAAAAAAAAAAAAAAAAAAAAAAGGTGGGAGAGAAGAAATTGGAAACTATACATGAGTACTGAAACTGCTGACAATGCAATTGAATACTTAATCATCATAATTAAAACAAGCTGAAACATCTAATAGCAATCCATCTCCCCAAGCTAGATTTTTAAGACAATGGAAAAATCTATTAAATCTTACTATCATTTTACAGCACCTAGGTCTGACAGTGACACCTTAAGAAACCTAAGAATGTGACAAGAAGATAAAATCTAAATTCATTGTTTATCAAAATATCAGAACACGCTATAACTTATCTTTAAGTACAAACGATTCCATGACATGCCTAATGCCTTGTGAATGTTTATGAAACTGTAATTATTTATATAACTCCAGAATATAAAAATGTAAAACATCTGCTTCACAGACATATTTTACAGAAAGAATTTAATTTTCTGGTATTTCGGCACTATGTAATAATTTGTAGGCTTTCATTTGAGGTGCATTCTATCCTTAACAGAGTTCAAATTAATATCCTGAATACTTAGCAAAGTTTAACTTCCAAAGCATTAAGTAGCACATATACTCACGTTCGCGGGAAAATACAAAGACATTGGTTTCTGTAGCAGCTTCAGCAGTAACTCCTTAACACAATTTTAGCTGCAGACTTCCAGGCAAGCAAGAAGAACAATGAATGGGTGAACAGATGGAATGGCAATGTCTTTGCTTAACCTATTACCGAGTGGAATAACAACCAATCATAGGCCAGAAAGCTCACAATTAGTCGGCCAGGCAGATGCAAGCCAACCTCAGCACCCTGCGTCAGGTTAGCAGGTTTCTAAGATAAGCAAGTTGATGTCATTCTCGGGTCTGCCCCGGGGAAGCATGTGTATTAACGAGGGGTGTGCGGCAACAATAGGCCATACAAAGCTGTAGCAGGCAGCTGCTCTTTGAGAGCAGAGCCATTAGGGAGCAGGCTGCCAACAAGGAACACCTGGCTTGGGCAGACCAGCTTTTCCTCCTCGGTTTTAAACAAAACAAAGAAACCAATTATATTTTAAAGTAGTAAAAGTTGCATGTTTCCAAAAAGTCAAGGCTATCCTCTAGTCTATTAGCTTTTTGTTTCTGAGAAATAAAGAAAACGAGGTGTGTCAAAGTAGCAATTAACTATTGCAGCAATCCCTTTTCTTTAATAAATGATCTACTGGCGAAATGAGACAGAGATTATAGCAAAGCTACTTCCCTGGAAATACTGGGAAATATAAAATATTTGTAAGTATTGGTTCATTTGTGGCAAGAGAATAAAACAAACAAAAAAAGAGATGATGAAAATAAGATTGCAAAAGAAAAAGTTTTAAGAGTGTACAAACAGAACTGATTTTTTAAAGTTCATAAGATAAAACAAGTTTGGCCAACTCTGTGCCAAATGAGTCATCTAAACTTAATATTTAGACAAAACTGCTTAACTTCAACCTAAAATCACCAGAACGACCCACTTTATTTATGTCAAATAACTGTAAAATTATTTTATTATGGATACTAGTTAATCATGTAATTAAATAAAAGCAAAATCGTTCATTATGTTTTAACATACAGCATGATGTTATTTGTTATATTTGTATTTCATAAAATTTGTAAGATGTAATACTCAAATTTCAGTTCAGGAACAGGTTAACTTTACAAAGAAGAAACGTAATATTTTTAAAGGATATGAGTATACAAAAATCAGCTCTGTCAGTGAGGAAGCTTGTCACCCCTGATTTATTTCAAAGTTCCAGACTACAGTATTTATAATATTATGGACTACTTGCTTTTGAGAGCTGCATAAATTGTATCTTGAGTGACCTCTGATTATGGAAATTCAATCAAAATTTAAACACCATCAGGTGTTGTGAGACTATTTCCTTACTAAAGAAAGAGGCAATCTGAAGTGGTTCTACTACCTACTTATGTGATGTAGAACACACACACACACGCACACACACACACACACACACACACACACAGGTCTCCCCTTTTCATTCCAGTGCAAATTAAAAGAGTGAAGGAAAAAGCTCCTCTTAAAATACAATTTTCTGAGATAGGCTGATTTATGCAGAGCCTGGGCTTTCCCATTATATAATCGAGTACCCTAAAGGTATAAAATTTGGTTAAAGCACCCCAAATAATCTCAAACAATCTCAATCAGTCTCTTTTCTCACACACAAAAACAGAGGCTACTTGCATGTAGGACCATGTGACAATACTTGAAAAAAAAGTTAATATTGGTTGGGACTCTTGGGCATGTCCTTATTGTGCCCAGTCAAATGTAAATGAGAGGTACTCTATTTACAAAATAAGAGAGAAATCTACTCTAAATGGTTAAAATTTTTCAGTTACCTCACCGAAAACATTCCTTATGCCTATTAAAAGCCTAAAAATTATTGCTGTTTCCAGAAAGAAAACTAAAATACAAAGTATGGTATTTGTAGATCACCATTTGTCTATAGATATTTTTCCTCAAAAAGAGCTTAATATTCCATGAAAGTATGTTATTCCAAAAATGTTAGAAAATTTAAAAATCTGTGAAAGTATTTTTAAACTAAATGTAATTATTAGATTCTGAATGCCAAACTAATTTCTAAAGGAAGAACTATTCTTTTTCTGTCAAGGGTTACAGTAATGTTTTTGCAATAGTTACACCCATAGCCTAATTCCATAAGCCCACAAAAGATCAAGATAAAGCATTTCTAATATTATAGTTTATTGCAAAGTATAATGTGAATTACATAGAGTTCAAATTTTATGTCTTGAGTAAGCATATGAACATCACAGAAATCAAGTTAGAATTTTTCTTTTTTTTTGTTGGTGTGGTAGTAATTTTTTTTTTTTTAATTTCATGAGTAAAAAGGTATCATCAACTCTGAAAAAAGTAAGAAAGATAAATCAAGGCCACTAGTACGGTTAGTAAATGTACTTCTAGTAAAACTGAGTTTGATTAAATAAGATTAAGATGAAAAATATGACATATATTCATGCAAAGTAGTTACAACTAAAACCTAATAAAACTTAAGCTATGTACTGACTAGAGATAGCGAGGTCAATATTTATGAATTTACATTAAAATCTTTTCCTTTTTGTATATAAAAAAAGACACTCTTTAGTATGAATAGACAGTCACTCTTTCCCTTGGGCTTTCTTTCTTCTTTTTACCCCTTTGCTACTATAGTTACTACTTTATAGCTTTAATTCAGGAGGAGGAGGAATCTTCTCACTAATTCCTGCCACTGTGAACACAAAGAATGAGAGAAAACTACCCAAGAGCTCAGCAGGAAGCCTGATCCCTAGAACTGGATTAAGCTTTTTTGCAAACAGCAAATAAAGGCAGTGATCTGAAAAAGCTAATCAGATCCTGCTGTGGTATTTAGACTATCTTGGTTGCTAGTATTGGATAACGTTAAGCACATTAAAACATCTGTAGGTGAAAAGAGGCCCTTGCCTGCCTTTCTTAGTCACATGGCCCTGGTCCACTTCCCACTGCAGAGAAAATGCAAACAGCTGTACTGGGCTGTCTGGGTCACTGCAATAAATGACTGAGCACGGGGCGCAGTTATGACAGTGTGGTTTTAGTGATAACACTAAAATCTGTCAATGTCAAGGGCTTTTCTAACGTTTGAAAATTCAACTGTTTGCTGAGGTATGAATGTGAAACATGTGGGTTTTGATGTTAGTGTTGGAATCAATTCTCTTTGTCAGCAGTGATCCAAGCCGCCTTCCTGGTACCTTTCTCCTAATATGGATTCGTTCTCCTTCAATCTACAATTCTTTTCATCCTAAAACACCTCCATAGAAGTAAGATTATTAAATCAAATTTTCCCAATTGTCGCCAGAAGATTGAAAGGTTAAAGTTTTAACCAAAAGCTCTCATTATTTTTGATTAAAAAAAAAACCCAACCAACCAAAAACCTAATTTATACACATGGTGTAAAAGAAAGGAGCAAAATCAATCAGGCACTAACTCTAACCTCTGAAAGTTATTATATCTAGTAAATCAGATGGGCATGAGAGCGTTAATATATTTCATTTCCTTAGGCTTAGATTACTTTCATTTCTTAATTTATCTCCTTCCTTGAATACCCCCTAAGTACATCCCTGCCAAAGTAATTTTCAATGACACAACGCTTAGGTTTAAAAAAAATCTCAGCAGATCACATCTCTGGTCCTCTGCTCTGTTTTCAAGATTCTTACAACTGGGGCTCCTGTAGCCCTGTATTCTTATTTCGCACTTCAATTAAGGTGAAGGAATAGCAAAAGTGAAGTCACAGATGCTGAAACAACCATCCCGTCACCCAAGTGTTCTCTTGCACAGCCTCACCTACCCAGATCACATCTGTTGTTCTAAGCCCAGCTCAAGGCTTATTTTTCCATAAAAATCTTCTTGGACCAGTCTGGATTTTATTGAATTTCTATAACATTAATAGTCTGTACTGCACAATATAACATTTATTTATGAACCAGGCTGTAAGCTTCCTGAGGGCAGATCCATTTAATCTTTGATAATACACACAGCAAAAAAAAAACCTATATGGTACCCAGCAGTGTGTTGCTATCTAGAAAACATCTGAGTGAAAAACAGGACCAGTAAAAAACAGGCTCCAGCAAATTTGAATGCAGGCATTCAGATGAACAAAATGCTCCCTGCTAGTTTTTATTTCTCTTTGTGACAGGTTGAGCTTATCAAAGAGCCCGCAGTGATTTGCAATGTTCCTGTAGCCCTGGCTCTGCCACTGGGGCTGCTTTCAACATTCAAGGCAGCTGTGAAATTGAGTGAGCTCAAGCCTGCAGGGATGAGAGGTCTTTTCCTGCAGTCTCCTTCTCTGGCTTCAATTTCCTAGCTAGAATGGCATCCCTTGGAGTAACGCTCTGGCCTCTTCCGCCTCACTTGAGGATGACTTATCTGAGGGGTAAGTCTGGGAAGAGGAGTTGTGTAAGCAAAGTGCAGCCCCTTCCTCTGCACATTTCTCTTGGGATCTGCCCAGGTGCAGACAGCACACAGTTGCTTTGCTCTCCAGCACTGCCTGAGATTGAATGACTACATCTTTCTAATTTGGGGGTTCGATGTTGCTAAGTCCTTTATGCTGTGCTCTTAAGTCATGTTCTGCAATAGCTCCATCAAAAAAAGAGCTGCTATTTTGATGTCCATCTACTTGGCTCCTTTGTTTATTTCTCAATTGGTTCAGAACTAAGGCAGGAAAAAGACCCCCTCAAACAATATTCAATAATAATAAGTTTTGTTATAAAGAACTATTAAGGAAAAAAAAGGTGATGAAAAGACTTACATAAATTAACTCAACAGACCACTTTAAAAATATGTATGAAGGGATAAAGTTAAAAAAAAAAAGAAACAATTCTGTGACAAAGAAAGAAGATAATGCTTCTTCAAGTCAAAATTCTTAGGGTTTGATTATAGAAATATTTCAGTGCCATATCACTAAGAGCAGATATCTTTCAATTCTCTCCAGGGTTCAGAGACAAATAGGAAATCCACAAAAACAGTATTTCTTCTCAGTGGTCTAAAAACAAAGAAACATTTCTATAGTCACTTTAAGTGACAATATAACCCATATCATTATTTGGGTTATATTTTCAAATATTTCCCAATGATTAGCTTCCCATTTAGTATTTTTTTTTTGGCAGCTTGCGGGATTTAAGTTCCCTGACCAGGGATCAATGGGGGCGTACAGCAGTGAAAGCGCCAAGTCCTAACCAGTGGACTGCCAGGAAATTCCCCCCATTTAGTATTTTAAAAAATTCAAATAAACAAGTCTTTTAAAAAGATGGTCTTCAATTCCTATAAACCTTGTAAATACTCAAGGAATGAGAAATTTTAGAAAAGCTCAGAGAATACAAATGACATCCAAAATGCTGATGTACTAGGTTGCTAAAGCCGCTAATGTGTGGCGGAGCAGGATAGAGAAAATTCGTGAGGAAAAAAAAAAGGACATAGATGATCTTAAAAGAAGTATAAAGCACATGATAGCATCCACGTTAACAAAACACAGTTATATTAAGTACAACTGAAACTGAGGAAAAGCTGACCAAAACTGTGTAATTTTATATAAAATATATGTAAGACACATTCTCTGCATCATAACACAGCTGGATGGTAGTTAAATGGCACTTTGTCTCTGACAATAATAAGAGTTACAACATCATTCTCCAAGCCTTGTCAGAACTCAACCCATCTCTCCTTTTGATGCCACGGCACTGCACCTCTCACTCCTGACAGCACCCCTCACTTCCCACCTGCACGTGCTTGTGTGTGCACATCATCTCATCTCAGGCTGAGTGTACCAGCTGAGGACGGTGCATGTCTTATTCTTCTTCGGGTATTAAATAACCCTATTTAGCAAAGTAACTCAAAACTTCTTGACCAAAAGTTTAAGTGAAATTGACAGATTCAGGCTATAAAGAATAATTGTATCAGACAGAATTAAAAGAGGACTCTATTATTAGAGGTCTCTGTTCTTGCTAATGGTCTAGAAGACAGTGTAATGGTACATTAAATGTAAAGGAACTCAGGAAAAAATATATAAAACATGGTATACAGCAAATTATGATCCAATACAAGTTCTTTGTTAATTATAGATTTGATCTAAGTATAAATTCTTGCTAATAATCAAGACAGATAATAGTTCCTTACATACCAACTGCTATAAGATGAGAAAATGAAATGCTTGAGTTAGTCCTTCCAATGGTCCTCATTCTACTGATTTTAGACAATTGTCCCAGTGTGCAAGAAACTGAAAAACTTTGAGAGGCTAACAAAATGAATGGTTGTGTTAGAAAACGCTCAGTCAAATTAGCACAGAAGTTCACAGCACAATTTGTCTTTACAGAGTTCTATTCATATCAGAGGATGATATAGTAATTTAGACATTAAATTTAGAATTCTGAGCATTTAGGACAAGATTCCTTCTAAATGCAAATCATCATATACTATAAGTTAAATCTAGACTATGAATCATCCTAAACAGCTGCCAAAACAATTCAACTATAAACTCTAACAGGCCAGAGATTCTTGTGTTTTGTTTTCTGCTGTATCTCCAGCAACTAGCAGAGTGCCTGGCAAACAGCAGGTGCTTAATAAATATGTGCTAAATGATAGCATTCCAAAAACTGGGCCAAAATCTCTTTTCCAGATTTATTTGTTCTTTACGTCCCTTCACATAACCTACACTCCAGCCATACACGAGGATTTAAAGCAGTGGTTCTCTTAATTTGGTTGCACACTGGAATCCTCTGGGGAGGTTTAAAATATACTGGTGTAAGAGTTTCATCCCTGGAGATGTTTATTTATTTATTTATTTATTGGTCTGGGTGATTCTAATGTATAGCCAAGTTTAAGATTCTTTCTTCTAAAATACCTTTCTCCATAGTTTCACAGGTTAAAATCTTATCTATTAGTATTGAAGATTCAGCTAAAACCCCGACTCTGCCATGAAACCTTTCCCGGAACACTGTTAAACTTATCTTTGGATTATTTGAGTTTTGCACAGGGCCTGGCGTAAGGTTAGGACTTGATAAATGTCTGAGTGGTAAATAACTCTGGGAGCATGGCACATAGCAGGAACGCAGTAAATATCTATTGAAAAACTGATGTATAGTTGGTCCTCGTTATCTGTGGAGTCTGTACTTGCAAATTTGCCTACTCACTAAAATTTATTTGTAACCCCAATAAATCCTCGCGGTGCTTTACAGTCGCCCCACGGCCACGTGCATGTGCAGAGAGGCGGAACATTTGAGTTGCCAGACAGGCATTCCAGCGGAGGCTGAACAAAGCCCTCATGCTGAAACAAGTGTCCTAAAAAGGGCTTGTTAGTGCTATGATTTTTGCATTTTTGTGCTTTCTGTTGGTGAATTTGCTGTTTAAATGGCTCCCAAGTCTAGTGTTGAAGTGCTATCTAAGTGCAAGAAGTCTGTGACGTGCCTTGTGGAGAAATATGCGTGTTAGGTAAGCTTTGTTTAGGCACAAGTTACAGTGCTGTTGGCTGTGAGTTCAGTGTTAATGGGTCAACAGTACATATTTAATAAAGTGTCTCTAAACAGTACTGCATGTACAACAAGGTTAGGTATTGATTGGTCCATGAAAATGTTCTGACCGGAGGCTTGCAGGAACCTAATCCCGTATTTCCTCTAGAAGCAATGGTTCAGTATTTGCAGTGACTTCATAGAACATAACTACAGTTGCCCCTTGAACAACAGTGGGTTTGAACTGCAGGGCTCCAGTTATATGTGGATTTTTTTCAACAGATACATAAGGACTATGTGATTCTTGGTTGGTGATCTGGGGATGCAGAACCCTGGATAAGAAGGGCCGACTGTGAAGTTATACTCGGATTTCTGACTGCACAGAGGGTCGGTGCCCCTAATGCCTGGGATGTTCAAGGGTAAACTGTTCAAGAAAAACAAGATTGACTGTAATTTCATCCTCTCTTCAGAACTCTTAGTGATCTTACCTGTAATTTTTAATGCCAGTTTCATTCAGCAAACGGGCACCTCCTAGGTGCCAGGTGCTGGGGATACAGCAAGAACAAAGCCAGTCTCTTCTCTCACCAAACTCACAGAGGGAGAGAATGTAAACAGTAAATACACGTCGGGTGATGGTAAATGCTATAGAGAAACTTTTAATCAGGGGAGGCCTTTATGATAGGGAGGTATTTGTGCAGATACCTAAATAAAGTGAAAGGAATGTGTAACAGGTGGAGGGAGGGTTGAGTACAAAGCCCTGAGATGAGAGCGTTCACAGGACAGCAAGGTGGGCCAGTATGGCCGGCGGCAAATGAGCAAGGGGAGGAGTCAGCAAATGAGGTCAGAAAGGTCAAGGTCAAGACAAGCCATGTCATGCCGAGCTTTGAAGGGCAACGCACCTCAAAACTTTACACAGCGTGGGAATCATAGAGAATCTTTTGCATGTATATGCTTCCAGCTACTTAAGAATTAGTTTGACAAGTTTTAACGGAAAAGCTGCTGTTGGGAGTTCGATGGAGATTGTGTTGTAGTAATACTTGCTTAAAAAGCACTACTGATTTACTATATTGTTTAATCAAGAATAATTGATTGAAATTTCCTCTTTCAATACAGTTCCTAGATTTCTTTCTAGGGGGCTTATAAATTTCTTTTTAAACTTGTCTTAAAATATTTTGCTTTTGTTCTTGCTGTGAACGGAGGTTTTTTCTCTTCCCTTATATTTTCTAACTAGTTATTGTTGGTGCCTAAAAAATAATTATTTTTATTCTTGTACATAAAACTTTAGTGAACTAGGTATCTCAGTGAACTCAATGTTTCTATTAGTGTTTCACTGAGGCTCTTGGGTTTTCCAGGCATATATAATAATGTAAAATCATCAGATTGCCTCTTCCTTACCAATTTTTACATCTCTTGCTTCATACTTTTGTCTAATTACATTGTAATGTTAACAGTGGTTATTTTGTGTCATTCCTGATATTAATGGGAATGTGTCTAGTGTTTTATTATTAAGCGTTATATTGATGGCTGGTTAGGTTGTACACACATACATATAAAACATACACAGCTATCACACTGGGCAAATTTACCTCCTCACGCCTCATCTGTTAAAATAATAATAATATATATATATATATATATACACACATACACACACACACACACACATATAAATAGTTGTTTTGAAATTTAATGAGCTAATACATGTAAAATACTTGACATCTGGAACAGTGCCAGGCACACGGTACGCACTCAGTGTTAGCTGTATGTAATTATATGTTTATATACAACTATACATTTACACACCACACAATATGTAGCCTTTAAAAAGTCACTTATAGAAATATGTTTTTCTCCTACATGAAAGATTTAAGAAAAAAATTAAAAATGTATATTGCATTAAAATGATATATTAAGATGATCATAAAATTTCTTCTTTGAGTTACTAATATTGTGAACTATATTAACAGATTTACTAATATAGAAACATGATTACATTTTGGAGGATTATACTGTATATGCTGGTATTTCCCTAGGAATTTTTACATCAATAATCATAAGACTGGCTTGTCATTTTCTTTATTTGCTTTGCCACATTTGGGTACCACTATTTTGCTGATGTTAGAAAAGGGATATGGTATTCCATCCAAACTTTTTCTCAATGACAAACCAATTGCCCCACGTACCAAAGGGAATTAGACTAGACTGGGCCATGTGTTCCTATACAGGCAGCACTATTTCTAATATCTGATTTACCGGTATTCTGAAACGTGTACCTGACCCCTTACTGTAAGTTCTAGGGTAGAGTTTACTCCAGCATGGGGTCCAAAGAAAAGAGGATTAGGAAGAGAGAGATCTTATAATTTATGGATATAATACACCCTCTCCCAAAAAGTATCCAAATATCCTGGACAAATTACACAACTGCTGTGTCTCAGTTTCTTCAACCATAAAATGGGGATAATAACAACACCAACAGCACACGGTTGTAATATATATAATAACTTAGAACAGTGTTTGGCACATAGTAAATATTAAGTATTATCTTAAAAGTTTATACTAAAGTGAAATTTCAGTACAAAAAAATAGAAAACCTGATTTTCATTATTTTATGTTCTCATTAATATAATTCTAAAGTTCTGTCTTTGTTCGTGATCTCAGAATATGAATTTTGTTAAATTAAGAAAATAATTTAGAACAATGTTTCTCAGAGGGAAAGGGGAATGACATTTAGTTTGGAAAAGCCAAACATACCTATCCTTTTTTGTAAGGAAAACTACTCAAGATTTAAGTGTCATGGAATACTTTGGCTAATAAGGATAATTAGAAGACAATAGTATCAATAACTATGAGTATCTTTGTATGCTGACACATCATAACTAGACTTATCCTGGTGATTGTTTTGAGAAGTATAGAAATATCAAATCACAATGTTGTGTAACAGGAACTAACATCGTGTTGTAGGTCAATTATACTTCAAAACAAACAAACAAAAAATAGAAAGAGATCAGATTTGTGGTTACTAGAGGCAGGGGGTGGGGGGAGGGGGAATTGGATGAAGGTGGTCAAAAGGCACAGACTCCCAGTTATAAGAGAAATAAGTACTAGGGATGTAATATGTACAACATGATACAGATAATGAACACTGCTGTACATTATGTGTGAAAGTTGTTGAGAGTAAATCCTAAGAGTTCTCATCACAAGGAAAGATTTTTTTTTCTATTTTTTAAATTTTGTATCTATATGAGATAATGAGTGTTCACTAAACTTACTGTGATAAGCATTTCTTGATGTATGTAAGTCAAATCTCTATGCTGTGCACCTTAAATATATACAATGCTGTATGTCAATTATATCTTGATAAAACTGGAGGAAAAATATATTCAAAAAAGAAGATAATGGTAGGACGCTTAGTAAGGAACATGAGCATAAAAATGGCTGGGAATCAGTAATTTAGCAGAAATACATTGATCTGATGGTGGGCAGAAGTGAAGGGATGTGGGAGAAAATGGAAGTAAAATTAGAAGAAATTATAACAAGCACCTGAAAGGAAACAAAGGTTTTTCTTATGGAAAATGAGAAAATACTTCTTTCAGTTTAGCAATATAGATGGTGGACTGTGCAAATTATTTTAAAATAAATGGCTGTAGACAAAGATCAGCCATCGGCTCCCACCTCTCTCATAATCTCATTAACTTTTAATAAAGTAATAAATTAGTATACTTTTCAGAATTAGCTTTCTCTTAAGATCTGTAAGTTACTACCAAAAAATTAAAGCCATAATAATTTTCAAATCTTTTATGAAAAAAAATCCTATGACTTAGGAATCTATTTTCTTGATAGTAATATCATTAAATACGGAGTAATTTAGTTCTTATGGCATTTTTACAGATGTTAGCTAGGTGATCAAATTCTATTTTAAAATGTATACAACTAATACATTTTAAAAGTAATACTCTGATGAAACACAGGACAACAGCAGCCTGGTCCATGGTCACCCAATCAAGCTAAATCAGAGGTTAAGCCAGTATTCAATGAATTCATGTATTCACTCAAGAAACATTTATTTGAATGCCTACTATGAGAAAGTGACATTGAGTGAAGAAGATGAGAGGGTACAAACATGAATACAGTTGCTACCCTAAGGAATATAAATTTACTAAAGAAACCAAATAGATGAATACCTATACAATATAGCGCATGTCAAAATTAATGCTATTAATAGTGATATATCATAGAATACAAGAGACAAAGACATTGGCTCAGGTTGGAGAAGGTTCTGAGAGGCAACATATAAGCTGAGAACAGAATGATGACGATGACACATTCCTATATATACTATGGTGTATGTGTCTGTGGTAGGGCAAGATGGGGAGTGGGGTAAGGTAGGGAAAGAAAGGATTTTTGCCCAGAGAAAACAGGATCAAAGGCCCACAGACATGAAAGATGATAAAATATACAGAATACTGTGAGATTAATACTGCTGTAGAAGAGGCTAGAAAGTTAGGATGTGGTTAGTTCATGGAAAGTCTTGAATGCCATACTAGTGTTTCAACTTTGTTACTGGGAAACTACTGAAGGTTTTTGAAAAAGGAATGGTGTATTTCTACCCACATTTTAGAAAAGTAATTAAATCAACTATAATATAAAATAAAAATTAAAATTATTGATAAAAAAGAAAGGTAATGGGGAACCACTGAAAGTTCTTGAGAATGTGAATGATGTGTTTCTAACTACATTTTAGTATGGTAATTCCAACTCTACTAGGTTTGAGGGGGCAAGAAACTCAAAGAAGACAAGTTAGGAAGGTATTATAATACATAATGGTCTAAGCAAAAGGTGACTGGTATCTAAAGTTATGCAGAAAAAAAGAAACAAATATGAGATATTTTCTAGGATGAGCCAATGGGTCCAGTAAGGATTTGATGCTAAAGACAAAAGAGGAAGGAGTAACAAAAAATAACTGATGGTATCAAATGATACAGATACACTGCAGAATGACTGAGGACATTGGGTAAAGGTGATTAGTGACCACTGAGGGAGCTTTTTCGGAGACATGAAGACAGGTGGGGTGTGAACAGGCAGCTTCTCCTAACCAAGTTTTTATGCCATAGATCCTTTCTCAGTCTAATGAAGGCTATACACCTCTTTTCAAAGTAATGCTTTTAAATGCATAAAGCAAAAACAGAGACTGCATTACAAAGAAGCCAATTATATTAAAATGGTCATCAAAATATGTAAAAATGTGATAGAGTAAAATATATGCCTTTTATTAACACATTAAAATAAGATGCAGCAGCAGACCTAATAACTACCATGATTTTGAAGTAGTTAAAAGTAAAAATGATACTTCAGAGTATTTACTTCAACCATAACATGATAGGGAAACATTTATGATTTCTATGGATGACACAGTCATATATGCTGTTATTAAAATTGGACTTGTTGCTTGCATTCATAATTGAGGGAAATGGTAAATTTCAATCAGAGGATATGAATATAAATACATAAATTTTTTCCCATCCAGCATCACAGAATGCCCAAATTCTATCCACGGACCCTTTGGGGAACCACAGAACACAGGCTAAAAATTCCCAGTTAAGGAGTAAGTGTGTGTTGAAGAAGAGATGACAGCATATGTATTCTTTTAATAAGTTTGGCAGGAAAGGAATAAGATATAGAAAGATATTTTGGTGGGTAGGGAGGGTAAGGTTTGTTTTTTTCTTTCTTTTAAGAACTTTAAACCAGGAGAATGGATTTAATGGGGCAGGAGAGAAAAAAGGTATGCCCACCTATGTATGAATGAAAGACTGGGAATAAATAAAAGGACAATAACTTAGAGGAAAAAAAAGAAGGAATAGCAGTGAATTGGGAAAACAGAGTTGGTTCAACGAGGCAAACGTTGGCTCTACTTTAGCCTCTAATTCTCGGTCAAAATTAACCAGCCTACCACCCTCAACCCTGCAGTCCTTTCCCAGCCTCCACAAGACCCAGAGGGCCAGGACTGACTGGGGGTGAAGAGTGAAAGGCGAGGACAAGCACCACCAGCATGGAACTGCCAATGTGCAGGAGCAGGAAGCGCGTTCTTGTTGCTCTTCTGCCTCCTTTTCTAATGCATCGTCAGTCTTCTTTCCCAGCTCTCAAGATACCTAGAGGCTTAATGCTGCCATTTGGCCATCTAGATACTTCCATCCTAGTTGCTCTGTCCAGTCTCCCTTCCTGCAAAAATCAAAACTCCAAAAGAAAGATCAAGTGAGGGTACTGTGATGTTTATATGATTAAAGTAATTATTAAATATTTAAGTGTGAAAGATTCTTGAGGAAGGGGCATAAGTACAATGGATACTCTAAGGATGGCTTGTTAAACCAAGTGACTATTTATTTAGATAAAACGATTGATGAAAGATTTTTAAATATAAGAATCTTAGCGTAATCCTGGTCTCTGGACCTCCTTCCTTGTCGGCACCTTTCCTCCTCTGCACTTGTGTGTGCATGTGTGTGCATGCGCACACATGTGCATGGAGAGAAGGGGGTGCAGGGAGGACAGAACCAACTTACCGCATTTCTCACTCTTGGAAGAGATTCTTAAGCCTTCGGGTTTAGTAAGCAAAAAGCTACTTTACTGGGAAGCAAAGATTTAGCAATAAAACAAATTAATCAGTCTTTAGACCCAGTATTTCTATCTTTTTTTTTTTTTTTTTGGCCATGCCATGCTGGCATGTGGGATCTTAGTTCCCCAACCAGGGATTAAGCCATGCCCCCTGCAGTGGAAGCACAAAGTCTTAACCACTGGACCACCAGGGAAGTCCCTAGACCCAATATTTCTAAAATAAATAACTGATTGTTTTATTTTATCTTCTAATTCTGATTATTTTTTTAAGAGATAATACAAAAAGTTTCAGAAGAGGTTAGCACACATTGAGAAGAAAATTATTTCAGGATTTTGATCAAATATAAATCCATGTTGAACTGGATTAGCTTATTTTAGGTGTTTATCATAAAATAGTATTCAATCTATTAAAATGCACATGAAACTTAAGTACTCATTTGCTATCAAAGTGGGAAATAAACATTTATGATCTACCTCTTATTTTGAGGAATGCTCAGGCCCAAGACTAAGCACCTGGTAGCACTCTTGCCAAACTGGCATTCTGGCTTCTGGCTATCACTCAGGAATTCCAAAGTGTTTTCTCTACCTGCCACATCTTCACTCAGGTGCTCTCCCAGCATGGGATGGTCTAGAAACTAAGTTGCAGCTGTCAACCTGGCACGTGCTTCCCAGCCACCTAGGCTAGCAGTAAAATTTTCTACATCAACCAAACTCACAGAATTAATTTTGTGAAATTTTTTCTTCTAAGCCAACTCCTGATGTTCTTTTTTCAAAATCACACTTATAGGGCTTCCCTGGTGGTGCAGTGGTTGAGAATCTGCCTGCCAATGCAGGGGACACGGGTTCGAGCCCTGGTCTGGGAAGATCCCACATGCCGCGGAGCAACTGGGCCCGTGAGCCACAATTACTGAGCCTGCGCGTCTGGAGCCTGTGCTCCGCAACAAGAGAGGCCGCGACAGTGAGAGGCCCGCGCACCGCGATGAAGAGTGGCCCCCGCTCGCCGCAACTAGAGAAAGCCCTCGCACAGAAACGAAGACCCAACGCAGCCAAAAATAAATAAATAAATAAATAAATAAATCAACACCTAGAATCAAGCAACTGATGACATCCTGAATGAAGTAAGGGACTTAAATTACTATGCTGAATAAAGGTGTTAAAAAAAAATCACTTATACTACCTATACTCTAAACCTAGTCTCTCTCCTAGTACAGAAAATTTTTCTAATTTGTGGATCAGTATTTGACTTCAGACATTAGCTGCCTCTGATTCCCTACTGAGGTTCTTATTTTAAAGGGAGGGATTAAAGACCTTAGGACCAAGCAGAGACTCTATTTAATGTAATCAAAAGACCTGAAAGAACACTGAAAAATAGAGAACTTAATGGGAAATAAAAGAGCAGCAATTTAAAGCATTTTGTTTTTCTTACTTATAGGGATCACTAGAATTGTCCACCATCCATTTTAAAGAATGTGGAGTATTTTCTATAATTCTGCCATTTCTCTTGGCCAATTTATTCATCCCATCCATAAACAGGTGAGGAAAGAAGAACTAATTTTTATTTCCAAAGCTTTACAGTTTTGGGGGTGAGAGTATTTGAAAGATGCACCCTGAAATACTATAAACTGGTAAAGAGCATAGTAGGCCCATGGAAAAACAGAGCTGCTGGCTCAACTTCCACCCGCAGGAAATCCTAGAACACACACAGAAGGGAGCACACAAGGGCCAAGAGGTGTAGAGATCTGCAGGCAGAGACGCCCCATTTAAGGAACTCAAATACTTTTCAAACAAACTTAGAAATCAGCTTATTTTGAAAGTTACACCATCCTATCCTTACACAAAGATGACAAAAAGCCCTGACAATCTAAAGCTTTAGATTTACTTCTTTTATCCACAGGCCTTAAATGATGTTGATGGCATTAAACTCCAGGGTATATGGGTATTTAATCAACAGCAGCAACAACAATTAAAATGGCCCTTATCTGAAGTACTCACAGAGTAATTCGCTAGGGACTTCTTGACTTCAAAGATAAGATACAGAGGACATTTACACTCGACTGACCAACTTTTTCAAGGCATTTAGGAAAAACTCAAACATAGAGAATGGAAGTATACTCTGACTATGAGACACAAAAATGAGAAGTCAGCATCTGATAACAAAAAAAATTATTTTTAAACCCTAAAACCCCCAATATCTGTACATTAAAACTCTCTTCCAAATAACCCTGCAGTTTAAGAAAAATAAAAAAATAAAATTACGGACATTAAAAATGGATGACAATAGAATTATAACCTATGGGATGTGGCCAAATTGATACTCAATGAAAAAATTAATGGTGTAAATGTACTTAATAGAAAAAAGAAATACATGAATTAAACATTTAAATTAGAAAGGTTAAAATAAGCAAACAAGCCAAAATAAAGGTAGACAAAGTAATAAAATTAAAAGCATAAATAAGTAAATTAGGAAGCAAAAAAA
Source organism: Balaenoptera acutorostrata (assembly GCF_949987535.1). Lineage (NCBI taxonomy): Eukaryota > Metazoa > Chordata > Mammalia > Artiodactyla > Balaenopteridae > Balaenoptera > Balaenoptera acutorostrata. Next base: position 91,616,597 of record NC_080072.1, read on the forward strand.
TGTAGAAATGGTTAATATAATGGAGAGCTGGTTCTAAATATGAATGAATGAATAAATTAATAAGTGAATAACTTCCTAAAAATGTGACCAAGAGGTTGAGGAACTCTACAAATATATAACAATACAAATATAATGTTCAATGAAATGGAAGGGATTCTTTGCATAAATCTTTATGCCAATAAATAAGAATCCATAATTGAAGCCAACTTAAGAAAAGGTTGTAAGTGAATAACCATGGAAGAAATAAAAACTCTGTTAAAGATTTATACCCTCTATTCCATTCCTGACAAAGAATGCTATACCTATTTTTTCTATGGGTGTGTTCTGGCAAAATCCTTTGTTACTGAGATTATTCTAGGGCACCTAAGAACATGTAAAGCATCCCAACTGGTTTATGAGGCTGGCCTAATTATGACAAAACCTAACAAAGATGGCACCAAAACTAATCAAATATATGTATAGTCTTACTTACACTTTATACAAAAGTTCTAAATATAAGAAAGGTAAGTTAAATAGTATATTCAAATTATAACAATACACATTTAACCAGTAGATTTCATTCTATGAAAATAGATTTTTCTAATATTGAACACTTAATTCAGTTCATTTAATCATAAGTATTGATTAAAGACTCTTGCATTGGATGGGTGTGGAAGATGAAAGAGATATAAAGAATCAAGAACTTCTAGATCTTTGGTGTGAGCAGCTGAGAAGATGGTAGTAACATTTATTAAAGTGGGGAAGACTTGGAAAGGGACAGATTTGGAGGACAAAAATTCTGTTTTAGATAATTTTGTTTCAGATACTAATAGCTATCCAAGTAGAGCTGTCCCAAGACAGCTGGGTAAAAGAGAGAAGTCAGTATTGGAGATGAAAATTTGGTAGTCATTAGCATGTAGATGGTATTTAAAAATATAGTTTTGCATGGATGGAAAACTGTATAAAAAAGAAGACAGTCCAGGATCCAAATTTTAGTAACCCAACAATAGAAAGACACTACCTAGATCTGTGAATACCATATCTTCATATAGTATATGTTGCTATACTTAATCATTTTTTAAAACATGCTAAATCAGGACTTTGGTACAAAAATTATTTAATAAAAACCTTACGATATCACAAGGTGGGTTTTCTGCTAGCCTCTGAAAACTTCAGTTTCAGTAGCACTGTCATATTTGTGATTCATACATTATTTGAATCTTTTTTGGGGGGTAGTCATTTTTAAACAGTTTTCTGAAAGATGCCTCAGAAGCTGAGTAAGGAGGGCTCTGGGACTATGACCCTAAGACTTTATTTGAATAAGGGTTTTATTCCAAGGGGCAAATTTGTTTCATTTACTTTAACTAGTGTTTTATAAATATAATGTAATAGCAGACAACGGTGAAAAGTAAAGTGGGTCTCAAAGTCTGTATCACTGAGACAAGGATGGAATTATTAAGTGGGTTGAAAGCAGCAAAATTTCAGCCTTACTGACATTTAAGCCTTATTTAAACTGACTGACTGTATGTTCAATTTAAAAAGAAGAGAACATGAGTCAAATGCTGAAAATATATTTTTGAAGATGTGCCTAAAAGATACTTAGGAATTTAACAATTTAAGGGAATTCTCCCATAATATATAAATCTATTTTCAAGTTTCTCACATTTAGTTTTTATAGATATTTGCAGGAATATGTGTATATAAGCAGGGGACACCTATGTCAGGAAACAATAGCCACTGGCATTTAAAAAATGAAATAACAGGAAGAAAGACCCAGTAAAATCAGAAATAAGCTCAAATGCCTACTGTTAATAAACACTGTTCTATGGTTTCAAACAATGCAATAAGACAAGAAAAAAAAGTTGAAATATTTTTTAAAATTTATATTATTTTGGGGTCACTTATAATATATCCTGAAAATCAAGAGAGTCAACTGAAAAAGTATTGGAACTAAGTCCTACAATGTAACTAATGGTACATAAAAGACGGTTATTTAAAATTGACTAACTTTCCTTTATACTACCCACTACGAGGTATAAAATATAGGCATACCAAGTATAGAATATAATGAGGTGAAATCTCATTCATAATTAATAATGATAGCTAACATCTCTCAAGGGCTTATACTTCAATGTACATTATTGGTTAATAGCCACAACCATGATATTATGATATTACCATGATAATAGGTACTATCATCACAATTTCACAAAGAAACTGAGGCTTAGGAAAATATAGGAAATTTGCCCACGATCACACAAGCGTCAGAACAGGAACTCAAACTCAATCTCTCTAACTCTACTGAAGGAGCTTCTTAGCACTATTATGTCATTCTTGTTTATCAAATTAACAAAGACAGGCTGTGTAGGGAAACTGTGATGGGTGCAGAGAGCGACACACATGCATTTCTAAGAATATAAATATAGATTGGTGCAACTTTTCTAGAGGGCAATTTGCATGATCACATCTAGGAATTTGTTTAAAATATATTCATCAATGTGTACAAAGATCTATATACATGGACATTTATCACATTGTTCACTATAACAATAAAAATATTAGTCATACTCTAAATACTCAACAATATGAGCTTGATTAAATTGCAGTATTTGAATGTGTTGAATGCCATTCAGCCAATAAAAATAATCTTTTAAAAGGATATTTAATGATATAGGAAAACATGGTATATTGAATGAACAGCAAGAAACAAAACTACATATGCATACAAATTTTTTAAAGGATGTGTTTATATTGACTAGGAGATTTAAAAAAAATGAAAACATTACTAAAACTTTAAGTTATCTCTAGGGGAGAATTATAGATGATTTTTCACTATCACTTTTACTTTTTCTCTATTTCAAAATGTGATAAAATAAATACGTTAAAATATTTAACTCAAAATTTAATTTTAAAAGATAAAATGAAGTAGTCAAAATAATAGAAATGTACTTTGGAAAACATCTCTCCTATTTAAAACTATTTTTTCCTATGCATGATATTGCTAATTTTAACATACTTTATGACCACAATTTTTATGTTACTTAAGGCATTTTTCTATCTTAGCAAAAATAGAAATAATGCCTACTTTATCAAAATAGATAATTTATTGCACACTTCCAGCATTTTAGATCTGTACTAATCATTGACAATTACAGCAAAATTCCAAGAAGTATCTAATACATAAAATCGCCAACTCAGTGGGTCAATTCAAAGAAACGATGACTTAAAAAACGTCTAAGTCAACAATGAGGAGGCAGCCTCAATTATATGGGAAAACTGCTCCCTATAAGTATACAAAATAATAAAAATAAATTATAAAGTAAAAGCCAAGATTTGAAACAGACTAAGTCACAGAATAAGGATAAAATTAAGCCCACGTAATTTTGAATAGGAAATGAGTAGATGACTAAGAACAAAGAACAGAAACTAATTTTAGCTTCACCCTAAATGACATGAAGTAATAAATTTGAAAGCTTTTTGAAAAACCTGAAATATAAACTGACATATTAAAAGCAATAACAGTAAACTTGAATTTTTAGGTATTTTTCAACTGGTAATCCCAATTACCCAGAACACAATTAAGAGCCAGTGAATAAGTAGACAGAAAAATAAAACAAACAAACAAAATCTCTGTCTAATCAATTCAGTGAATACTGCTAAGTCATTTTATAATAACATTCACTGCCTTCTATGTGCCAGGCACTTTTATACTCATTAGCTTAAATCAGTAAAAACAACTTGCAAAGTACAAGAAATCAAAGAGAAATTGAGTTTTGTCTAAGGTCACAGCCAGTAAAGGACAGAGCTGGGATTCAAACCCAGGTCTAGCTGATTGTTAGAGGCCCCAACTACTCTCTCTGAAAGTGCAATTTCTCAGTTCTCCAACCTAGACAATTTGCGAGTCCTAAAGGCCTTTTATTGCTGCCTAAATACTTTTATGTTAGCCATAATATTAGCTGTTGTCATTCAGTTTCACAGTCCATAGCAGTTATCTTCTTCAAATTAGAGGGAAGAAGTGACGTCAGCAAGGAACAGCTAACAGCAAGGAGAGAAGACCAAAAATCATTAATATAAACCAACAGAAATCATTGAGTTCTGCTGTCCTCACCATCTTTTTTATAAAAAAAGCAAAACAAGCATTGTTATTTAGATAGGATAAATCAGAAATCTGGATAACCCCTGTTCTATCACCTGGAAGATAGGCTATACAACTGTTGTAAAACTAAATTAGGTAATGTAAGTAAAGTGCTTAATACTGTACCTGGCATAAAGTTAGTGCCCCATAAATGTTAGCTATTATTATGCTTCATAATAAGTGAAGTTATAGGCTACATGTTACTTGAAGGTAGAAAAATATAATCCATGTATATAAATTTTTCCATTTAAAAGTTAAAATGTTTTGTTCTTGAAAGACTTTAAGACTAACTTCTAGAAATTCGCCTTTATAATATCCTTCCCCAGCTAAGTGGGGTAGATAAGGGTAAATGCATATGACCACTCAAGAAATCACATCATACATACTAAGTTAATTTTAAAATGTTTGGGTATACCAATTGTGTTATTTGCTCTACTGATTACTGCGATCATCTCGTAACCATCTACTGACTTTTGTTCATCCTACCACATCAGCAGATCCATTTAAAGAACATACTTTATGGCCTTTAACAATAAAAACACATTCATTAAGTATTACTAGGTATTAAACACTGTAGAAGACTTGGGATAAAACAGTGTAGACCAGAGTCCTTGCCTAAAGACTACAAACAAGATAAAGAAGATCCTAGGCACAGTATAAGGTACTGTTATAAACATTCTGTATTATCAGTTAATCCTTATGACAAATCTATGCCCTAGCTAGTATTTTTTTTTCTGTTTTATAGATGAAGAGCAGAGACACAGAAAGCAAAAAAGAAATGAAGAAACAGTTAACTATCACCAAATATACAAGTGTTATAGAGGGATTTACAGTATTTTGAAAACACAGGGGAGTAAACAAATAATTTTGCCTAAAGATGGGTGATTAGAAAATGCTTGTATTTTAAATTTAAAACTCAAGTAAAAATTCTGTAACGTATAACTACAGGAATAAAAAATAGGAGAGTGTATCAAAATATTTACAGAAGTTATTTATGGGTAAGAAGATTCCAGGTGGTTTTACTTTTCTCTTTGCTTCTTCTTAATCAACCTGCCTACTTTAATATCTTAAAATATAAGTAGAAAAAAGTCAGCATTAAAATTAGATATTAATGTTCATCTAACAAATTGTCAAAAAATTTTACAGTTAATAGTTCATTCAAACATGGAATGAAATCAGCTCTCTCACGCTTTTCTGACAAGTGTACATACCAATACAGCTTTTCTGGAAAACTTTTCGGCCATCAAAGACCTTAAAGCTTATTCTCTTTGATCATTACTTCTAGGAATCCATCCTAAGAACACAGATGCAGAAAAAAAAAAATTTACTGGGATGTTCAACTAAAGCACTATGATTTTGAAATACTGGGGGAAAACAAATGTCTAACTGAAATAGGAGAATGATTAAGTAAAATGATATGCTCTTAGGAAGAAAATGTTTGAAATATTTTTAATGTCATGAGAAAATCCTTAGTGAATGTTAAATGGGGATGGAAAGGTGGGGCACCAAGCTCTATAAACTCCCAAGAGAGATGATTCTATTATATAGTTTAAATCTCACAATAATATATTTATTAACATGTATTAGGTTAAAGAGACCTTAATATTTGGTACTTAGCCTAAGTTGGGACACCTGCTCTGCTGTTATTAACTGTGAAACCTCTAGCAAGTTATTTAATCACACTGTAGTTTGGTTTCCTCATCAGAAAAAAAAAAAGTATTGAAGTACTTCTTTATAGGAGTGCAGTAAGTATTAGATGCATTAATATATGTAGAGCACTTAGAACAGTGCTTGGCACAGTAAGTGTCACCTACTATTATCAATCTTAACCTACAATGGAGTAAACCCAGTGAGATCTAAGCTGAGGCCTGAATAATGAGATGTGAGCCAGGCAAAATATGAGGGGATATAGGGGAATAATGTCCAGGCAAGCAGGAAGAACTTGGGATTTTTATTCCCTAACTACCTTTAGAGATCTGATCATTTATCTTAAAGGCAGAATGCTTTGAGTGTTCAGACATCTGCTTATGGGCTTTACTTTATGCTAGTTCACTGGGCATAAGAATCATCATGCATCTATTAATTTTGAAACGATGTGTATCAACATACGAACACACACACAATGACACACTTTTTACAGAACTAAAAATAGTATCACAGGAAGGCAGAACGGCCCAGTGGTTAAGGGCATGAGTTTTAAAGTCAGACTCAGGGGTTCAAACTTCCTCTGCAATTTACTAGATGTATGACTTTGGACAAGTTATTTAAACTTTCTGTGTCTCAGTTTCCTCATCTATAGAATAAAGATAATAAGAGCAAGCATAAGCATGACATTAGCACATCAGTGCACAATACACAATAGCTAATATTATGTCAGCTATAAAAACCAAAGATGGAGAATCAATATCTCCACATCACAGATCTGAAAGTTATCTTTATGCCACTGGATCCAAAATACAGTGTGCCACAGCAAAGGAGACCATGAAGTAAATGAAAAGACAACCTACAGAATGGGAGAAAATATTTGCAAATGATGTAACCAACAAGGGATTAATCTCCAAAATATATAAACAGCTCATACAGCTCAATAGCAAAAAAACAAACAACCCAATCAAATAATGGGCAGAAGATCCAAAGAAGACAAACAGATGGCCAAAAGGTACATGAAAAGATGCTGAACATCACTAATTATTAGAGAAATGCAAATCAAAGCTACAATGAGGTATCACCTCACACCCGTCAGAACGGCCATCATCAAAAAGTCTACAAATAATAAATGCTGGAGAGGGTGTGGAGAAAAAGGAACCCTCCTACACTGATGGTGGGAATGTAAATCGGTACAGTCACTATGGAGAACAGTATGGAGGATCCTTAAAAACCTAAACACAGAGCTACTGTATGATCCTACAATCCCACTCCTGGGCATATATCTGGAGAAAACCATAATTCGAAGCAATACATGCACCCCCAATGTTCCTTACAGCACTATTTACAATAGCCAAGACATGGAAGCAATCTAAATGTCCATCAACAGATGAATGGATAAAGAAGATCTGGTATGTTTATACAATGGAATATTACTCAGCCATAAAACAAGAATGAAATAATGCCATTTGCAGCAACATGGATGGACCTAGAGATGATCATACAGGAGGCATATCAGCACTTAAAATACAAATTTTTTTAAGAACATTTGGTATTTTTGAACCCCAGAATCACGATATTTTAGGTTTAAATTTGAATTCCTGATTTAATATGCTTCTGTTATTCACTGACCTTCTTACTTAATATTTCTCTTTCCAATAAAAACTATACCCTTGAAACCATCTTTGCCGCCTTAATCATCCACTACTCCTGTCATCCGGGGAATGCTCCTGACACACTGGATCACCTACTCCTTGCTTTCCTTGACTCAGGGTATTCATTCGGAAATGACTCCCACCTTTAAGGCCTGGCATGTCACCTTTCCCAGTGCCTGAATTTCCTACTTCTTTGCCTATGGCACCTAGAATATTCCATCTAGCTTCATGTGCTCTCTGTTAACAATCTCTCTTCTTTTAGAGGTCAGGGTCCTTATACAGCACTTAGATTGATACTAAATAATTATTTGCTGAGGTAATAGAAGTTTACCCGTCTCACATGAGCAATAACTGCCAATTAGTTTACAATCCTACATTCTAATTCTAATACTAAAATGATAAAAAAAAAGCTCCTACTTAAAATCTTACATTTGCTTCTTTAAAACTGCTATCAAATAAGAATGAGAGTAGAATTCTTTAGAATATATGTAGAAAAGCAATGGAAAGCACTAAAAGGGTATAAAATGATATAAAAATGGTATTAAAAACTATAAAATGATAGCAACACTTTTACATCTGTTACAGTAATTAAAATTAATGTAGAAAACATAGTGGTGTGCTAGAATGAAGACAAGGTAACCCAGTTGTAGAAGGAAAAAAATACTTAAAAAACACTATATCCATTGAACACTTAGGGTTCAATTTGGCAGACGTAATCCATGAAAACATAGCTCCAGAGAAACCAGTAATATAAAATAAGATAATTTTATTAGTATAGTAATTAAAACAAAAATGTAGTAAAAGGAAATGACTAATAAAAACTTCCATCAGCATACAAACATTCCAAGTTTCTGTTTCCTATCCTTTAATATTTTCCATTATAATAAACTAGTTTCATTAGACTTTCATTATTAAAAGCAGGTTAAAAAAATAGTGGCCTCTTTTTTGTTGTTGTTTTGTTTAAAAGTTCATTTTACTTTACATATAGAGTTTAAGTACTTGTGTGATGACCAGATGCTAGAGGTAGAAATGTAACCTACTTTGAAAGCAAACTCCGTTGTTAAACTAAGTAAAAATACTCAAACATTTCAAATCATAGATACACAATTACTAGACCATTCTGATGTTTAAGGTATCTTCAAGTAGACAGATTAAGGTAACTTAAAATCCAAATGCCAAATTGGAAGAAAGCAGGTGAATAGAGAGGCAAGTCTGAAATAAGCATCTTCCTGGGGTTATCAACAGTAAGACAATTTTACAAATATTTGGTGAAGCTATCCTTATATTCGAACAACAGATAACACCAAAATTGAGAAATTGCGACTAAAATTAATTGCATATGTGATTAAATAAATGGAAGTCATACCCTCATACCCTAAATATATTAAGACTTAAAAAAAATATATAACACATTACATTCCTACTTCTTGTGGTTCTCCAAGGTCCAAAAACTTGTATGAGGCATATCCACTGTTTTCCGTTTATAATATACATTAGAAAAACTAAATGAGGAAATAAGTGAAGAACAGATGAATTTCCCCAAATTTCTAAATATACTGAGCCCCAAAGTATCTCTGCAACTATTCTAAGATGGTTAAAAAAAAAAAAAATCTGAATCAATAAGCGCCTCACGGGCCTGGGGATATTCCAACACATTCTTGCAACCAACAGGAAAACTTTCCCTAAATCTGGATTAGTATTTCTTCTCTTTATCACAAAACACAGAGCACAAACCAGGATTGTTAACGGTTACCCAAACGGCAAGAAGTCCAGTTAGGGTGACCAGTACTTGGAAGCTTAGGCTGTTTTTAAGGTCTTGAAGGGGTGAAGGACGAGACAGTCGAGGGAGGAAATGCGGGATTCATTTCTCCAAGTTATATTTGTAACACCTCTTTGTAGGGAGTTAAACACGGGGACCGGTCCGGCTAAATGAACGCAGGGTGAAAATGAGAATTTGGCTGGAGACTGAGGGGTGAGGGGTGCAGGAGGGACGGGGTGGGGGCAGAGGGGGTTTCGCCACGGCCCGCCTTGGGGAGGCGGTTTGGCTGGAGGGATGGATAATAAAAGCTAATGGCTGGGGCTGGATCCGAGCTGTCGGATGCTGCCTCACCACCCCCCCGCCCCCCGCCCAGCGCGCGAGGTCTGAGCCTCAGGAGCGGGACTGTGGGTCCGTTTCCATCCGGGGCGCCCGGGTCCGCCTCCATGTTCGGCGGCCGTGCCCTGGGGCGGCCGGGAGTGGACCGAAGCCCTAGGCCGCGGGGCCGGAGAGACCGGCCTCCCCTCGCCCGAGATCCCCGGTGGGGCTGGCTCTGCCGCCCGGGAGGATGCGCTGGGCTTTCGCTCCACCCCGCCCGAGCCCCGGGAGCAACCGGGGCTCAGGGACTCGACTTCCAGCGGCCCGACCCGCCTGGGCCTGGAGATCCGCCGGCGCGGCCGCCCCAGCCCCGGCCCCTCCGCCCGGCGCTCGGGCGCGGCCTCCCGGCCCGCGGCCCTCCCCTCGCCCGGCTCCCTCAGGGCCACTGTCGCCGCTGTCCGCCCCTCCACCCCCTTCCCGAGGGACAAACCTGGGGGCCGCTACCCGGCATGGCCGGCCCCGCGAGGAAGCGGCGAGCCGGCGGCGGGGCCCGCAGCGACAGCAGCCACTTCGGCCCTCCCCGCTCGGCGCCGCGCCCGCCCGCCCAGCCCGCGCGCCCTCCCCGCCGGCCGCAGCCCCGGCGCCCCCTCCCCCGGCTGGCACCACTCGCACCCCCAACGCGCGCGCACCCGGATCAGTTGCTCAACCTACTTGCAGTCTCTTCTCATCAGCCATCACCACATGCCCTGGAAGCGGGGCCGCCCCGGGACCCTCCGGCGGGCGGCCGCCTCTCCTTCAGCCTCTGGCCGCCGCTAGGGCGCGGGGCGAGTGGGAGGCTCCCCCATGCCGCCTGCGCGCACACCGGCCACACGCCGGGGCCCCGGCTCGGCCCGCCGCCTGCGCCGCTGCTCCGCGGGGAGAGCGAGCCTGGATCTCCCGCTATCGCCTCGCCCCTCGCCCGCCCGCAGCGGCAGCTGCAGCCGCTGCGCCGGTTCCTCCTCCCCTTTCCTCTTTTCCTTCTCCTCCTTCGCCTCGTCTGGAGCCGAGGTTGGCAAACCAGCACCTGCTGCTGGAGATCACCGAGAACTGAAACAGGAAACCCCGAACCCAGGGGAAAACCCGGGAGGCGTGGGGAGGGGTGAGGGGAGCTGCTGGAACCTGTCGGGCTTGGCCCGGCCACTGCGGCCGCGGGACGTTCCCGCGCCGCCTCTCCTCGCGCCCAGCCCAGGGGTCCCGACCTCCCCGCTCCGCTCTCCCTGCCCGGGCCGGCGGTGCCTCTCGGCTCAGCTACGCCTCCTCCACCCGGCAGTACCACGCATCATTCCCTGGGCAGCAAGGGAATCGGGCGGCTGCCTTCCTTTCCCGTGCTGGTTTGCTTGTTATCAATATTCCGTAATGAGGAAAAACCACACCCGGCATTAGCAAGACCAATAAGGGAATTTAAGCAAATGAAGCTGTTGGGATTTTACCCAGGGGAAGGACTTCTTTCAGTAAGGAAACTGGCCTTGTTGGAAGTGGCAACATGTCAAAACTGAGGTGAAAGTCAGGTTGAATTCAGATCTCCTTCGGGAGGTTGGGAGGAGAGCCCTGTGCACGGAGGCGGGCTCCCGAGTTGCAAGTGTGAAAGCAGTGAGAGCAGCGGGCGTTTCTACTTCTGTGAATTGTCCAACACCCAGCACAATCTAGGCCAACATTTCAGAAATGTTCAAATCATCTCACTCACCTGCCTGTGGAATTGTCACCAGGCGCCTCACTCCTAGCCTTGGGCAGGATGCATCTGCTTCTGGAGTGAGAGGGAAACGAACATCTCCGTCCCTGGATTGTGCCTCTACCACGTGCCACAGACCTGGCAGCTGCTTTAAGTGCAGCTTATTATCTCGTTTAAGTGTCACCACGGCCACCTGAGCTAGGTGTTATAATCCCCTTTATCCCACAGAATATTGAGATTAGAAAAATTTCCCAAAAGTACACAGCTTGCATAGCAAGGATCCGGGTCTGTCTGCATCCAAAGCACATACTTGTTTCAGTGGACCTGAGTTCACGCCTTTGATCACACTTTTCACCCTTAACAAAATTATTTCTTGCCTCTCTGAGCTGTTTTTAATGAGGGCATACTTGCTTTAAGCCTGGATCAGTTGAATCTGATTGGGCTGCTTAATGGTAGTGATATCCGTGATGCTTACTGGGGTTCAAACTTTATAGCTTCTCTATTTTAAAAAACCCTGCTTTTATGGCTCAGTTGAGCAGCATAGATGTCCCCGCCTCACTGGCCAGCATCTGTTGCTCTTTAGCTATGGATGATACGGGGTCCCAGCTGAGAGCATCCTGCTGGCTGGTGTCCACGGCATGCTGACACTGCGAGATGAAAGGAGAGCATCTCACTGAGCCTGCTTTCCACTACAGCAGGCCAGTCTTGGAGCCTAGTGAATGAAATAGTAGACTGGTAGGCTTTTTTGGGGGCATATGAGAATTCTCTGAGCCACATTTTTAGTACCACCTTAGGAAGTTTGGCAACCTGCTGTCTGAAGCCAGATCAGTTTGAATTGGCAGGAAGGGAGGGATGCTCGGAAAGAATTCCCTGTTCACTGAGCCAAACCCTCAGAAGCCTCTTGAGCAGCAGTATTAAGGAGTGGCAGGGACTTAGAAAGAGGCTGGCTTGCTGACAACAATACGTGACGGCATCTATGGCATGATTTTAGTGAGGCCAGGAAGTTCCCTTATTCCACAATATACCACCCACACAGTCTACTTATTTCCCTCAGTTGACTCAGCTGAATTCCACTCAACATTGATTAAGCATGGTTATGGGCCAAGGCACTATACTAGGTACTTTGGAAGTGAGAAGTATGAATAACTATTATAATTGCTAACATTTAGTGAATGCTTATCATGTTCCAGGTACTATTCTGAGCGCTTTGCATATATTCTCTCACATAACACCCACAAAACCCCTACAAGGAAATAACTATCACTGTTTCCATTTCACAAATGAGAAAACTGAGACCAAGGTTAAGGTCAGTACATAACAGTGCAAGGATTAAAACACAGGCATTCTAACTCTACAATTCAGGACTCATTACGTGAATGATACAGTAACTGCCTTTAATTACTTTACTATGTAGTTGGGAGATAAAAACATATGAAAGTTAAAAGAAAACTAAGAAGACAAGAGAATTCTTAACTGTTAAATATGTGTCATGGGTAATAAATGCAATGAAGTTTCAGAGGACAGAGGAATCACTTTAGGTTAGAATGGTTGGAAAGACTTACATAGAAGATGATTCTGGGTTTCAAAAAGGGGAAATTTAAGCTAGATAATGAAGATGGATAGTATTTTGATAAGCAGAGAGGATAAGGAAGGGCATATGAGTGGTACAGCATAAACAAAAATAGAATGCCAGGGAAATCTGGAAAACAGGGATAAAAGAAGCTGGAAAGGAAAATTAGGAACAAATTACACAGATTTGCAAATAAGAGAGGGAGAGAGAAACAGGGAGAGAGACAGACAGACAGAGACAGGCAGACAGACAGAGACAGAGTTTGAGCTCAATGTATCCTATATACACTGGGAAGTCTGTGAAGGTTTTGAACAGAAGGTAACATGGAGAACATCCCAATTTAGTAAACCCAGTATTGTATTGGTTATTGGATAGTTTGGAAAGGGCAAGGACTGAAGCAGGGAAACAAGTTTGAAGGCCAACATGGGAGCACTGCCAGGGAATAATGAAGAAATCGTGAGGGAAGTGAGGAAGGGACCAGTTAGTGAGACATTGTGACTTAAAAAAAATCACTGAGGCTTTGTAAATGATTGGATACACTTGATGGAGATGAAGCTAAGAAAAGGGAGAAGTCCAAAATGACTTGGGGGTGTGAATATGAAACCTGTAATAACACCGACTGGAAAAAAAGGGAAGTTAAGGATAGAGGAACTACTGTTTTGAGCAAATGTTTAGAGGAGTTTGGTTTTAGGCATGTACTTGTGGTAATAGTGGGGATATGCTTGTGGAAATGTTTCATAGTATTATCTAGAAAAGGCAAGGAGTTGGGTAAATGAGGCTTTTATCTGCTACTGAGAGAGTAAGTATGAACACTTTAAATGGTCTCTCTTATAACAATAACCAACTATGGTTTTCATCTGAAGTAAACCAGAGTTGAAAGAAAATTTCAATCCTTCTATGACTCAGATAAATGAGCATTAGGGAATTCCTCTTCTCTTTACTCCAAGTTCTATTTACTTAAAAGGAAAAGACAATATATAGGAAAGAAATTTCATGCTTCAGAGAATGTCAGAGTGACGAAAGAAAACTTAGAGATCATTGAATCTGACCCCACTTTTCAGTTTGCAAATGGTGAAAATGAGGATCAAATTTTTGAATGTCTGATGCTAAAACTTCGAAATAGGCGTTAGGCAAGTACGGCACATTTGCCATTACCAATTCTGGATAGCCCATCTGTAGTTTAGTTGTAAACTCAAGTCTGGACCTAGAATTGTGACTTCGAATTGCACATCATTAAAGAATTTGAGTGGCTATGGATCCATAACAGGCAAAGCCCTGGAATAGCCTCACTAGTTAAAAGCAAATGCTTTGGAAAGGACAGGTTGCGAGCAGAAGATGGGAGGGAGAATGGTTGCAATGGCAGCACTTCTTTCTAAAATGTAGCTCCCAAGTAGACTACCTCACACTGAGATTCACATTGGAACCTTAAAAGACAGAGTTTCAGGTGCCCATCACACCCTACTTGGCTGCCTCAGCCTGGATTTTCCAACTGCCCAGCCACCTTATCTAAGACCTCTCGGAGCTTCAAAAGTGATGGCCCATAAGTCACCCTCCGGTTCAAAACTGGCACACAACCCTGGAAACTACTTCTAGTTCTATCCAGAGCTAGTGGTATCCTTAGGAATTTTCTGATTGAAAAATGTGTGGACCCACTGGTTACACTTGGGGATGCAAGAGAATTATTTCCCTTGTCCGCACATCTCCTACTTTATCATTTATGCCAAAACACTTACCTTAGTTAAAGTGATGTCAATAGTCCCTTGCATGCACCTTCCTCTCCAGCTCTTTGTCCAGCACTTGATTTCCTCTGATTGAAGAGCGTCACACACATAGCCAGCTGACTACTGTGACTTTCCATTCAGTTTCTTTTATGTCTTTCAGAGAAGTTCTGGTTAGTTCCAACAGCCCATGAAATGTAATGTTTCCTTAATATTATTACCCTAAATGACCACTTCCCAAGCACATGATCTATATAAGATGGACATGGAAGGATACAACACACTCTTGCCCATGTGCTTCAGTTGTTGGTTAGAGTTGCTTTTTAACACTGAGTTCTTGGGGAAAGGAACTAGATGGCACGAGATACAGGCTGTTGGCCAATCCCAGGGCTTCTTTCTTTTGATGAGTTACCACAGGATCCCGTACTAGCAGCATGACTCTGGTTTTCAGCATGTGGGAAGCCAGGCAGCAAGGTTTTCAATACGCTTGTGTCATACAGTTGTGTGCTTGTTCTTCTACCTGAGCCAGACAGTGTGGCTGCCCTAATTTCACCATATTTGACCAACATAGAAATTTTGAAGACAATAAACACTTAAAATAAGAAATGCTCCTAAGGTGGCATTTTGCCATCTTGACAAGGATCACACCTGTCATTGTAGTTCATGCTGCCCAGAAGTTTAAAAATTTTTGTTGCAACATAGAATTTTAAGTGTACATCCTCGTCACCTCTGAAAGCATCTGTTGTTTTATAAGGAAATTGGTATATAGAATTACAAATGTACAAAACTGAGATGGTAGTTGGAAACATAATTATGGAAATTTCAGGTTAGAGTACATCTTATGTTAAAAGGCTATATCCAAGACTATTAATTGCAGTATTACTTACAAAGTCAAAAAATTAGAATCAATTTAAAAGTCCATTAATAGGAAACTATTTAAATAAGTTGCAGTGTTGCCATATATTAGGATGCCATTCACCTATTAAAGAGAGTAAAGTGGCTCTATGTGTATGGAATAAACTTCAAGACCCACTGTTTATTGGAAAAGTAAGGTACAGTATATATAGTATGCTACCATTTGTGAGAAAGGCAAAGAATGTCTCTGTGTTTGCTTATACATGCATACAACATCTCTGGGAGGGCACACAAGAAACTGCTAAGTGTTGTCTTGGGCAGGGAAACTGGATGATTTGGAAGAAAGGGCGGAACAGAGATTCACTTTTTAGTTTATACCCAATAATGGCTTTTGAATTTTAAATTGGATACTTGAATTAGCTATTTGAAAAAAAAGTTTTTTAAGTCTACACTCATTGGTGATGGGTACTATCGTCCACACCTTTCTATTTGATTCTATAAATAAGCAGATATTATTTTTTAAAATAGTTGAAAAGGAAGAGAAAGAGAAGAGGAAGTTGAGGGAGCCCTGTGAGTTGCACGTGTGGAGTCCGGGGCTTCCCAGGAGAGAGGAAGAGTACTGTGATCATGTGGAAGGGGAGATCCCATAATTGCTAAAGGATTCCTAGCCAGCGTTAGTGGGACTGTTCACTTTTTTTTTTTATAACAGCGTAATTGTCAAAAGCTCCGAACTCAGATTCTGTGAAGATTTCTGATGGGAACTGCTTTAACTAAGGGAAACATTCAGGGACATTCTCATCAGCAGATGCAGGAGAAGTTCCTATAAACTGCAGGCATCACAAGTCAGCAGTAGGCCTGGGCAGATGAAGCAGGTTTTGTTTTTTTCATGATACTCATCACCTAGGATTGTATTTGCTTATTTATTTTATTGTGTATCCTCACATCAGAACATAAGTTCCACAAAGGCAGGAACTCTGTCTGTCTTGTTCCCTGCAGTGTCCTCAGTTCTCCTGCGCCTGACGTGTAGAAGGCACTTGGGTTGGTTCTAGACTACTGAAACTGGGGACCATAACACCCAGTGACTTTCCAGCCTGTGGCTACTTATTTAGGCCTTAATCTGTTAGAACATAGTAAAGACATGGCCAGGGGAACCAAGTTTTATGGCTTAGTATCTGAAAGAGCAAGCAAAGCAGAATTCAAACCTCAAAGCAACTGGGGAATTAGAAAAATACTTGAGAATGGAGAAACAAGGCAAGGAACCAACTACTGAAGTAGCAGAACAAGGTAGGGGCTTGGCTTAAAAACAAAAGAAAGGAAAAAAGAAAAATAACCAACCAGAAAACAAATTAAAATGAAGGACTCTTCAGTTTCAAACAACAAATCTTCAAACAACAATAAAATAGAAGAGATAGCTGCATAATTAGGGCTGCAGTTTACAGGAAGAGCAGGAATTTAAACAGAGCAAGTTTGCTGCTGAGTCACTGTAGGCTGGAGAGTTGGGTGGCTGAGGTGGGAGAGTCGCCTTGATTTAGAGTCTACAGTGGCTTCAGAGTCTAGGATAGGGGTGAGTGAGCCTAGATGCTAAGGTCTGAGGAATACAGAGGAAATGGGTAACCTAGGTGGTTCCAGGTACTCCCTTCCATCCTTAGAGTAGAAATCAATAGGACATTTACACTGTCAGCTATTTTTGTTTGAATGTGGACATTCCAGGGGATATTCAGCCAAAGAGCATCCAGGAGTCAGAAATGAGGAGTCCAGCCAGGCAGCGACGGGTCCCACAAGCGACTGCCACAGGCCCAGGGAGGAGATGATCTAGGCTGAAGAGATAAATAGACTGGCGCTATCTGATGGCTTTTAACAGTTTTGGATATAGTACAGCTATTTATCTATTTCTTTCTTCCTTTTTTTTTCTTTTTTTTTCTTTTTGGCTGTGCCATGCAGCATGCAGAATCTTAGTTCCCTCACCAGGGATCGAACCTATGCCCCCTGCATTGGGAGCTTGGAGTCTTAACCACTGGACCACCAGGGAAGTCCCCATTTATCTATTACTATGTCTCACGGCCCTTCATTTTGTTCCAAACATTTACCTAATTTGAAACGTCAGTATTACCCTGAAATGTTTCTCTAACTGTTCAGTTATTATGTGACTTCCTCTGCTATTTTTAGTTTCATACACAGACCCCTGTTTTACTGAGAAGGGCTAGGCCTTCTGGGTTGTTTTTACAAGCATCTATTTTAAAAAGTGAGCATTATTTGTCTTTGGCAGTTTCCGCTTTTTAATGGCGATCTTGCTAGAGAAATTCAGGAACTTGTCACTTTATTTTGGATAACTACAGGAGGCACTAAATGTTCCATAAACTTTGGCAAGGACAACTTGTTTACTAGAAGACACTATCCTGATGAATGTATTATTGCTACCTTCTGTGTGTCCTTTGCTAAAGTATGTGTTTGCAACAACATTTTAGAGTGTTGGTAGGATTGGGTCTAAACAATTACTTGTATTGTCTTGGTGGTCAATTCTTTAGGTACAAAAGCAGGAGCTGACATTTTCCGAGGCTTTTTATTTTTTATTTATTTTTTTTAACATCTTTATTGGAGTATAATTGCTTTACAATGGTGTGTTAGTTTCTGCTTTATAACAAAGTGAATCAGCTATACATATACATATATCCCCATATCTCCTCCCTCTTGCGTCTCCCTCCCATCCTCCATATCCCACCCCGCTAGGTGGTCACAAAGCACGGAGCTGATCTCCCTGTGCTATGCGGCTGCTTCCCACTAGCTATCTGTTTTACATTTGGTAGTGTATATATGTCCATGCAACTCTCTCACTTCGTCCCAGCTTACCCTTCCCCCTCCCTGTGTCCTCATATCCATTCTCTACGTCTGCGTCTTTATTCCTGTCCTGCACCTAGGTTCTTCATGACCATTTTTTTTTTTTTAGATTCCATATATATGTGTTAGCATACGGTATTTGTTTTTCTCTCTCTGACTTACTTCACTCTGTGTGACAGACTCTAGGCCCATCCACCTCAATACAAATAATTCAATTTCATTTCTTTTTATGGCTGAGTAATATTCCATTGTATATATGTAAGACATCTTCTTTATCCATTCATCTGTCGATGGACACTTAGGCTGCTTCCATGTCCTGACTATTGTAAATAGAGCTGCAATGAACATTGTGGTACATGACCCTTTTTGAATTATGGTTTTCTCAGGGTATATGCCCAGTGGTGGGATTGCTGGGTCATATGGTAGCTCTATTTTTAGTTTTTTAAGGAACCTCCATATTGTTCTCCATAGTGGCTGTACCAATTTACATTCCCAGCAACAGTGCAAGAGGGTTCCCTTTTCTCCACACCCTCTCCAACATTTATTGTTTGTAGATTTTTTTGATGATGGCCATTCTGACCGGTGTGAGGTGATACCTCATTGTAGTTTTGATTTGCATTTCTCTAATGATTAGTGATGTTGAGTATCCTTTCATGTGTTTGCTGGCAATCTGTATATCTTCTTGGAGATATGTCTATTTAGGTCTTCTGCCCATTTTTGGATTGGGTTGTTTGTTTTTTTTGATATTGAGCTGCATGAGCTGCTTGTAAATTTTGGAGATTAATCCTTTGTCAGTTGCTTCATTTGCAAATATTTTCTCCCATTCTGAGGGTTGTCCTTTCATCTTGTTTATGGTTTCCTTTGCTATGCAAAAGCTTTTAAGTTTCATTAGGTCCCGTTTGTTTATTTATTTATTTTTTTTCATTTCTCCAGGAGGTGGGTCATAAAGGATCTTGCTGTGATTTATGTCACAGAGTGTTCTGCCTATGTTTTCCTCTAAGAGTGTTATAGTGTCTGGCCTTACATTTAGGTTTTTAATCCATTTTGAGTTTATTTTTGTGTATGGTGTTAGGGAGTGTACTGATTTCATTCTTTTACATGTAGCTGTCCAGTTTTCCTAGCACCACTTATTGAAGAGGTTGTCTTTTCTCCATTGTATATTCTTGCCTCCTTTATCAAAGATAAGGTGACCATATGTGCATGGGTTTATCTCTGGGCTTTCTCTCCTGTTCTATTGATCTATATTTCTGTTTTTGTACCAACACCATACTGTCTTGATTACTGTAGCTTTGTAGTATAGTTTGAGCCTGATTCTTCCAGCTCCATTTTTCTTTCTCAAGATTGCTTTGGCTATTCGGGGTCTTTTGTGTTTCCATACCAATTGTGAAATGTTTTGTTCTAGTTCTGTGAAAAATGCCATTGGTAGTTTGTTAGGGATTGCACTGAATCTGTGGATTGCTTTGGGTAGTATAGTCATTTTCACAATGTTGATTCTTCCAATCCAAGAACATGGTATATCTCTCCATCTGTTTGTATCATTTTTAATTTCTTTCAACAGTGTCTTATAGTTTTCTGCATACAGGTCTTTTGTCTCCTTAGGTAGGTTTATTCCTAGGTATTTTATTCTTTTTGTTGCAATGGTAAATAGGAGTGTTTCCTTAATTTCTCTTTCAGATTTTTCATCATTCATGTATAGGAATGCAAGAGATTTCTGTGCATTAATTTTGTATCCTTCTACTTTACCAAATTCATTGATTAGCTCTAGTAGTTTTCTGGGAGCATCTTTAGGATTCTCTATGTATAGTATCATGTCATCTGCAAACAGTGACAGCTTTACTTCTTCCTTTCCGATTTGGATTCCTTTTATTTCTTTTTCTTCTCTGATTGCTATGGCTAAAACTTCCAAATCTATGTTGAATCATAGTGGTGAGAGTGGACAACCTTGTCATCTTCCTGATCGTAGAGAAAATGGTTTCAGTTTTTCACCATTGAGGACGATGTTGGCTGTGGGTTTGTCATATATGGCCTTTATTATATGATGCAAGTTCCCTCTATGTCCACATTCTGGAGGGTTTTTATCATAAATCAGTGTTGAATTTTGTTGAAAGCTTTTTCTGCATCTATTGAGATGATCATATGGTTTTTCTCCTTCAATTTGTTAATATGGTATATCACATTGATTGATTTATGCATATTGAAGAATCCTTGCATTCCTGGGATAAAACCCACTTGATCATAGTGTATGATCCTTTGAATGTGCTGTTGGATTCTGTTTGCTAGTATTTTGTTGAGGATTTTTGCATCTATGTTCATCAGTGATATTGGCCGGTAATTTTCTTTCTTTTTTTAAAAAAATTTTTTATTTATTTTTATTTTTTATTTTTTTTAATGCTATTCTTGTCTGCTTACATTCTTTTTTTATGTATGTATGTATGTATGTATGTATGTATGGCTGTGTTGGGTCTTCGTTTCTGTGCGAGGGCTTTCTCTAGTTGTGGCAAGCGGGGGCCACTCTTCATCGCGGTGCGGGGGCCACTCTTCATCACGGTGCACGGGCCTCTTACTATCGCGGCCTCTCGTTGCCGAGCACAGGCTCCAGACGTGCAGGCTCAGTAATTGTGGCTCACGGGCTGAGTTGCTCCGCGGCATGTGGGATCTTCCCAGACCAGGGCTCGAACCCGCGTCCCCTGCATTGGCAGGCAGATTCTCAACCACTGCGCCACCAGGGAAGCCCGGTAATTTTCTTTCTTTGTGACATCTTTGTTTGATTTTGGTATCAGGGTGATGGTGACTTCATAGAATGAGTTCGGGAGTGATCCTCCCTCTGCTATATTTTGGAAGAGTTTGAGAAGTATAGGTTTTAGCTCTTCTCTAAATGTTTGATAGAATTTGCCTGTGAAGCCATCTGGTCCTGGGCTTTTGTTTGTTGGAAGATTTTTAATCACAGTCTCAATTTCAGTGCTTGCAATTGATCTTTTTATATTTTCTATTTCTTCCTGGTTCAGTCTAGGAAGGTTATGCTTTTCTAAGAATGTGTCCATTTCTTCCAGGTTGTTCATTTTATTGGCGTATAGTTGCTTGTAGTAATCTCTCATGATCCTTTGTATTTCTGCAGTGTTGGTTGTTACTTCTACTTTTTCATTTCTAATTCTATTGATTGGAGTCTTCTCCCTTTTTTTCTTGATGAGTCTGGCTAATGGTTTATCAATTTTGTTTATCTTCTCAAAGAACCAGCTTTTAGTATTTTTGATCTTCGCTATTGTTTCCTTCATTTCTTTTTCATTTATTTCTGGTCTGAACTTTATGATTTCTTTCCTTCTGCTAACTTTGGGTTTTTTTTTTTTTCTTCTTTCTCTAATTGCTTTAGGTGTAAGGTTAGGTTGTTTATTTGAGACGTTTCTTGTTTCTTGAGGTAGGATTTTATTGCTATAAACTTCCCTCTTAGAACTGCTTTTGCTGCATCCCACAGGTTTTGAGCCATTGTTTTCATTGTCATTTGTTTCTAGGTATTTTCTGATTTCCTCTTTGATTTCTTCAGTGATCTCTTGGTTATTTATTAGTGTATTGTTTAGCCTCCATGTGTTCGTATTTTTTACAGATTTTTCCCTGTAATTGATATCTAGTCTCATAGCATTGTGGTTGGAAAAGATATTTGATATAATTTCAATTTTCTTAAATTTACCAAGGCTTGTTTTGTGACCCAAGATATGATCTGTCCTGGAGAATGTTCCATGAGCACTTGAGAAGAAAGTGTATTCTGTTGTTTTAGGATGGAATGGCCTATAAACATCAATTAAGTTCATCTTGTTTAATATATCATTTAAAGCTTGTGTTTCCTTATTTATTTTCATTTTGGATGATCTGTCCATTGGTGAAAGTGGAGTGTTAAAGTTCCCTACTATTTTTGTGTTACTGTTGATTTCCTCGTTTATGGCTGTTAGCATTTGCCTTAGGTATTGAGGTGCTCCTATGTTGGGTGAATAAATATTTACAATTGTTATATCCTCTTCTTGGATTGATCCCTTGATCATTATGTAGTGTCCTTCTTGGTCTCTTGTAATAGTCTTTATTTTAAAGTCTATTTTGTCTGATGTGAGAATTGCTACTCTAGCTTTCTTTTTATTTCCATTTGCATGGAATATCTTTTTCCATCCCCTCACTTTCATTCTGTATGTGTCCCTAGGTCTGAAGTGGGTCTCTTGTAGACAGCACATATACGGGTCTTGTTTTTGTACCCATTCAGCCAGTCCCTGTCTTTTGGTTGGAACATTTAATCCATTTACATTTAAGGTAGTTATCAATTTTTTTGTTCCTATTACCATTTTCTCAATTGTTTTGGGTTTGTTATTGCAGGTCTTTTCCTTCTCTTGTGTTTCCTCCCTAGAGAATTTCCTTTAGCATTTGTTGTAAAGCTGGTTTGGTGATGTTGAATTCTCTTAGCTTTTGCCTGTCTGTAAAGGTTTTAACTTCTCCATTGAATCTGAATGAGATCCTTGCTGGGTACAGTAATCTTGGTAGGTATTTTCCTTTCATCATTTCAAATATGTCCTGCCACGCCCTTCTGGCCTGCAGAGTTTCTGCTGAAAGATCAGCTGTTAACCTTATGGGGATTCCCTTGTATGTTATTTGTTGCTTTTGCCTTGTTGCTTTTAATATTTTTCTTTATATTTAATTTTTGATAGTTTGATTAATATGTGTCTTGGCATGTTTCTCCTTGGATTTACCCTGTATGGGACTCTCTGCACTTCTTGGACTTGATTGACTATTTCCTTTCCTATATTAGGGAAGTTTTCAACTATAAACTCTTCCAATGTTTTCTCAGTCCCTTTCATTTTCTCTTCTTCTTCTGGGACCCTATAATTTGAATGTTGGTGCGTTTAATGTTGTCCCAGAGGTCTCTGAGACTGTCCTCAATTCTTTTCATTCTTTTTTCTTTATTCTGCTCTGCAGTAGTTATTTCCACTATTTTATCTTCCAGGTCACTTATCCGTTCTTCTGCCTCAGTTATTCTATTGATTCCTTCTAGAGAATTTTTGATTTCATTTATTTTGTTGTTTATCTTTTTTTGTTTGCTCTTTAGTTCTTCTAGGTCCTTGTTAAACATTTCTTGTATTTTCTACATTCTATTTCCAAGATTTTGGATCATCTTTACTATTATTACTCTTAATTCTTCTTCAGGTAGACTGCCCATTTCCTCTTCATTTGTTTGGTCTGGTGGGTTTTTGCCTTGCTCCTTCATCTGCTGTGTGTTTCTCTGTCTTCTCATTTTGCTTAACATACTGTTTGGGGTCTCCTTTTCACAGGCTGCAGGTTCGTAGTTCCCATTGTTTTTGCTGTCTGCCCCTAGTGGCTAAGGTTGTTTCAATGGGTTGTGTAAGCTTCCTGGTGTAGGGGACTGGTGCCTGTCTTCTGGTGGATGAGGCTGGATCTTGTCTTTCTGGTGGGCAGTACTGGGTCCAGTCGTGTGTTTTGGGGTGTCTGTGGCCTTATTATGATTTTAGGCAGCCTCTCTGCTAATGGGTGGGGTTGTATTCCTGTCTTGCTAGTTGTTTGGCATAGGGTGTCTGGCACTGTAGCCTGCTGGTCATTGGGTGGGGCTGGGTCTTAGTGTTGAGATGGAGATCTCTGGGAGAACTTTCGCCATTTGATACTACGTGGAGCCAGGTCTCAGGTGGACAAATATCCTGAACTCAGCACTCTAACCTCAGAGGCACCAGCCTGATGCCCGGCTAGAGCACAAAGACCCTCTCAGCCACACGGTTCTGAAGAAAAGGGAGAGAAAAAGAAAGAAAGAATGAAAGAAAAATAAAATAACATAAAGTTATTAAAATAAAGAACAGAAAAATTATTAAAAATAAATTAAAAAATTAAAGAGTAATAAAAAAAGAAAAAAAAAGAAAGAAAGAAAGAAAGAAGAGAGCAACCAAAACAAAGAACAAATCCAGCAATGATCAATGATAACAGGTGCTGAAAACTATACTAAAAAAAAAAAAAGGACAGACAGAACCTTAGGACAAGTGGTAAAAGCAAAGATATACAGACAAAATCACCCAAAGAAGCATACACATACTCAGAGAAAGAGAAAAAGGAAAAAAAAACTATATATATATAAAAAAAAGGAAGAGAGCAACCAAATCAATAAACAGTTGTACCAATGATAATAAACTCTAAATACTAAACTAAGATAAACCTAAAACCAGAAACATATTAGATGCAGAAAGCAAACCCCAAGTCTACAGTTGCTCTCAATGTCCACCTCCTTTTGGATGATTCATTGTCTCTTCAGGTATTCCACAGATGCAGGGTACATTAAGTTGGTTGTGGAGATTTAATCTGCTGCTCCTGAGACTGCTGGGAGTGATTTCTCTTTCTCTTCTTTGTTCGCACAGTTCCTGGGGTTGAGCTTTGGATCCGGCCCCACCTCTGCATGTAGGTCGCCTGAGGGCATCTGTTCTTCGCTCAGACAGGACGGGGTTAAAGGAGCAGCTGATTCGGGGGCTCTAGCTCACTCAGGCCAGGAAGAGGGCGGGTAACGGAATGCAGGGCGAGTCTGTGGCGGCAGAGGCCAGCGTGATATTGCAACAGCCTGAAGCACACCATGTGTTCTCCCAGGGAAGTTGTCCCGGATCACAGGACCCTGGCAGTGGCGGGCTGTACAGGCTCCCGGGAGTGGAGGTGTGGATAGTGACCTGTGCTTGCACACAGGCTTGTTGGTGGCTGCAGCAGCAGCCTTAGCATTTCATGCCTGTCTCTGGGGTCCACGCTGAGAGCCGCGGCTCACGCGCATCTTTGGAGCTCGTTTAGGCAGTGCTCTGAATCCCTTCTCCTCGTGCACCCTGAAACAATGGTCTCTTGCCTCTTTGGCAGCTCCAGACCTTTTCCCAGACTCCCTCCCGGCTAGCTGTGGTGCACTAGCCCTCTTCAGACTGTGTTCACGCCGCCAACCCCAGTCCTCTCCCTGTGATCTGACCTCCAAAGCCGGAGCCTCAGCTCCCAGCTCCCACCTGCCCCGGCGGGTGAGCAGACAAGCCTCTCGGGCTGGTGAGTGCTGGTCGGCACGGATCCTCTGTGCGGGAATCTCTCCGCTTTGCCCTCTGCACCCCTGTTGCTGTGCTCTCCTCCGTGGCTCGGAAGCTTCCCCCCTCTGCCACCCTCAGTCTCTGCCCGCGAAGGGGCTTCCTAGTGTGTGGAAACCTTTCCTTCTTCACAGCTCCCTCCTAGAGGTGCAGGTCCTGTCCCTATTCTTTTATCTCTGTTTTTTCTTTTTTCTTTTGCCCTACCCAGGTACGTGGTGGGTTTCTTGCCTTTTGGGAAGTCTGAGGTCTTCTGCCAGCGTTCAATAGGTGTCCTATAGGAGTTTTTCCACATGTAGATGTATTTCTGATGTATTTGTGGGGAGGAAGGTGATCTCCACGTCTTACTCCTCCTCCATCTTGAAGGTCTCTCTCTCCAAGGCTTTTTAAATATATGTAGCTGACTAATAGTGAAATTGAGACTCAAATACTTCAGCTGTATGGATCTTGAACAAGGGTTAGTGGAGGTGGATTTCACTGGCTTTAATAGCTAGTACCTTGTAATATTCTAATGTATCATTTTAAATTATAACAAGAATACATGTATATGGTAGAAAATTTTAAGACACATAAAAACATAAGGTTTCAAAGTTACAAATCATCTCTCATCCCATCACCCAGGTATAACCAACCACCCTTTATAATGTTTTTCTTTTTCTTCCATTATATATCTATATTCCACTGCCTTTCCTGATTTACTTTTTGAGTTCCAGCACTAAAGTTGGAATCATAAAAGACATGGTCCATAACTTTAAAAAAAACCAAATATTTTCTCAGAAAGGTAAGACATACATTTGAAAAATATCTAGAGAAAACATTAATTTAAGTATAATTAAGTGCCAAACTTGCCTGAGTTAGGGGCTCATTCAGTCAGCTGTGTTCTCCACGATGCAGATCTCAAATAATTCTCTGCCACCTGAGGGATTCATTCATTCACCAAATGTTTATTGGGCACTTACTGTGTGCTGGGTGCTGGTTGCACCCTACTTCCTAAGGCAGACTTGGAGAATCCCTAAGCTGAAGGCAGTTGCTGCTTCCTTCAGTCTATCCTGTTCACTGCCAACTCCTTGTCTTCTTCTACCCACCCCCACCCCCGCTCACTCTCCACCAGCCACACTGGACTTCTTGCTGTTTTTGTTGTTCCCTCTCTCTAGAACACTCTTCCCCAAATATATACTAAGCTCATTCACTAATGTCCTTAAGATTTCTGCTGAAATGCCATCTTATTAGAGAAGCCACTCCATAACGCCTCATCTAGAATATCACATATATCCTCCATTCATATACATTCTGGTCACTATCCATCCCCTAACCTTGCCTATATTTTTAGTACTTATAATATATATATATTACATATATATATATATGTATTTATGTATCTCCAGATAGGATGAATATATAAATGGAAATTTATTTATTTGAAGATGAGAATGCAGGGAAGTTTTTTTGAATAGGTAAAAGGAGAACAGACATGGCATCACTATTGAGATATATTACAGGAAACCTAGACAGACAGTAGATATGTAGGTGAGGTTTCGGAAGTCCC
The DNA here is from genome assembly GCF_949987535.1 of Balaenoptera acutorostrata. Lineage (NCBI taxonomy): Eukaryota > Metazoa > Chordata > Mammalia > Artiodactyla > Balaenopteridae > Balaenoptera > Balaenoptera acutorostrata. The sequence continues at coordinate 91,643,389 of NC_080072.1, forward strand.
CAGATGGGCACAATAATGAGACAACGTAATGAGAGGAGTCTTAGCTATCTAGGTATCTACTGTACATCATAATCAGCCAGCAGCAAATCATCTAATCCAGTTGTGATTTCCACTGTGAACTCTGTTTTCCTTTAGCTTCTGTGATACCATTTCTCGCCTGCTTCCCCCTTATCTCCCCTGATCAGTATCTTCAGGATATTTCTTCTTCTGTCTACTCCTACAAAGAATTCCTGTCTGACCCATGTCCTGGGTTTTCTCACCCATTCCTCTGGCATTAACTACTACCTACATTCTGATGTTTGTTCCGTCTCTGCAGCCTATAGTACCTGGCACTGAGTAGGTGCACAATAAAAGCACTTTTTATTTATTCAAAATGAATGAATGGACTTTTTTTTGGCTCTTACTGTTGTGTTAGCTATTGTTTTAGGAGCTGGAAAGGTTTCCTGCTCCAGGAGAACTTATATTACTTACCCAGTATATATAATTAAACAAATACACAACATCCACAAATAAGCAAAGGAGTATAATAATTTCACATAGTAACAAGTGCTCTGAAAAAATAAATTAGAGTGAATCACTAGAAGGTCTGGGACTGACTTGTGGGTGGTCATCAGGGAAGACCTCTTTTAAATCACATTTGAACTGAAATGATGCAAAAAGAGCAAGCCATGCAAAGAACGGACGTTCAGGTAGAGGAAGCAGAAAGTGAAGGAGCCTGGAGGCAGTATTAGCTCGGTGGTTCCCACGGCAGAGAGTGAAGGGCAGCGTAGTGGAGCTTGGTGAGCGGGAAGGAGTTTGGCAGGAGCAGAGGCTGGGCCCCTATAGGTGAGTCCTGTGCTCTCCTGTTTGCCCAGATCTCACACCTTACTGTTATCTTACCCCTGGCCAGTCTCTTTACTTACCTTACTTGCCTGGTTCTTGTAAGTATTTGAGTTTGTGACCCTTCCTTGCTCTTGGGAAACTGCACTGACAGTTTAAAACAGTAAGGTTCCATGCTTTTGTTTACTTCTGGGCCTCCACATAGGCTGCTCTCTCTGCCTGCAACACTCTGACCCTTGTGAACAAAGATTCAGCTCAGCGATTCATTTCATGCTAGAAAGTTGTCTTTGATCTCATCTATCTGAGTTACATGTCCCTCCTCTGTTCTCCCAGAGTCCAATGTGACAACCAATGCACAGAAAAGTTGAGTAGCTTCCCCCGAATCACGTGACAGGGTCAGGATTTGAACCCAGGCAGTCGAGTCCCCGTTCTTAACCACTGTGCTCTATTCCCTGCCTCATAAGGCCGTTGGGAGAACTACATGGGATGGTGCATGCCAAATGCTTAACACAGCTCTGACCTTTGGAAAATACTCAGTAAAGGTTAGTTCTAATTACAGACATAATCTCTGCCCTTGAGAAGCTTATGGTCAAATGAGGGAGCTAAAAGTCTAGTAAATATATTAGTAAGTTGGAGAAAACAGTTTGAACACTAGAAGGATCTTCACTATAGTAGGATCTAAAACTGTAGTTTTAACTGCTTCTCTCATTGGCATCTCTTTCTATAAAGTACTTGCCATTTAATAACAGTGATGGTGACACTCTTTGAAAAAGAAAATATTAAAAAGAAGAGCAGGTCTTATGGAAAGCATTATTAATAAAATTCAGTTTTAGACATGTTGACCTCGTCTTCTGGAAGGGCTTCTGGAACATCCAATTAGAGATGACAAAGAGGCTGAACAAATGGCTGCATAATTCACCCTGTTGCTTCAGTATCATCCTTGATTCTCCCCTTCCCTCACTCCCACATCTAAGCCAGTGGCCAGGCCTTGTTGGTTCCACTTTCAAAATACATCTGTTAATCTGCCCTCTTTTCTCCTCTGCTGCCACCCTGACCCAAACCACCACCTCTGTGTCTCGCTTTCTTCATCTGTAAAATGTAAATGCTGATAGTGCTTACCTTATGGGGTTGTTATGAACCTTAAATAAGAAAATTTGTGTAAAGCACTAGGAATGCTGCCTAGCACATAGAAGAAGGACAGACCAAAAAGTAGAGAGAGGACCAAGACTGTGTGGGGTCAAGGAATCCACAGAACAAAAGTTCCTAGAAGAAAAGCAATTATCAGAGCATAAAAGATTGGGAACTTCCAACATGTGATGTCCTGTTCCATTAGGACATGTTTACATGAGAGTGGTGAAAAAAGAAAATTGAACAAGATTGTTCCACACAATGCATTAATTAGAATAATGTATACAACAATTATCTACAGTAAGGTTGAGTCAATTAGGTCTTTTGGTTAGAAAGAGTAAGACTCATCTAGGATCTGGTTGACTCAGGTCACCTCTGTTGAGTCAAAACTTTTTGTGTCAGGCAACCTCATAGACTGCCGATCAGTCTGTTGAATTGGCTTCCTTTGGGTCGCCTGCCCACCCCTGTTCAATTAGTGGAGGCCAGAGAGGGGTGTGATCAAACCACCATGGCTGGGTGCTGCCCTGTCAGTAGGGACTCAAGATGGGCAATTTCCCCTAGAAGTGGTTCTGGGTTCTGGGTGTGGCAGGCACCACAAATGACACTAATAGTTGAGAGGTACAGTTATGTAGAGGAAAAGTAGGGGGTTTGAAGCTTGGGTTTTGAGTCCCAGCAATTCAGTTCCACTTTGAACCAGCTCTGTGCTTTGAGCAAGTTAGTAACTTTCTTTAACACCTAACTTCTCCTTCCTCAAGTGTATATGCTCATAATTTCACAGATGCTAGCTTTGGAAAGCTCTATGTGAACTGTCACCACCTTCAATCAGCCAGGTCCCAAATAACCTTTTTTGCTTAGGAAGGAGAGATGGTTTCAATTGAATAGTTAAGTTATTTACTGAAAATTTTGTTAAGATACTACTTAAAGTGGCACCACTCTCTGGGAATAGAACAAAGGTAAAATTCCCACAAAAGATTCTCTCATCTTTCAGAGGTATGGAGAGAAGACATTCCTTAGTGCTAATGAGAGATAATAGGGTAACGCCAACAAGGACAGTCTCCACATGCACAGCTGACTGCTATGAATTTACCTCCTAAGAAGTAGGATGAAATGGGGTAGAAGAGCTAGTTAAAGCTCTTCTTCAAAGAAGCAGAATATTGTACTAAGGAACTCTGGCAAGAAAGGGGAAAGAGAATGAACTAAATGAGGGAAAGTCCAGCGGAACAAAAGGTTGACCTAGGATTTCAATGCTGTTCTCAGTGAATGGGAATGGGAATTACTCCCAGTCGAGCACCCTGAGTGGGCCATTTGGGGGTAGAGAAAGAGCAGTCTGGGAGCCATAGTGTGGTGTGAGGGCTCTAGAACAGGTAAGAGAGAACAGGTAAATGCTGATTCACATCCCACGTCCATGCACAGTCATTGCCACCTGGAGGGTACATTCTGGAATTCAAATTGAGAATGCCCCCGACTAACAGCAAATGTTTTTGCAATGGCTACCAACTGCCCACCCCCTTCTCAAGCTACCACATATAGCTGGAGTAATGAGTTCAAAATTTTAAAATATTTAAAAATTAATATAACAAAATAGTCAGGATTCTGGTCTTACACAAAAAAATTTATTTTAAAATGTTTGGTATTTGATATAACCTCCAGAAGGGCTTGAAAGCCGGGCTTGTAAGTGATAGAACCAGGTACCATGTCCAACATTACATCTCAGAAGCATCCCAGTAAGATATCACTGTCTCTATGATAGGCTCAGATGCCACAGCTTGCTCTACCTTCAACCTGATGCTGGCATTGGAGGTGGCCTGGAATCACTGAGCTTTGGAAAACGAATGCAGCTTCTGTCCCTGCTATTATTAACCTATTCAGAATGGAATCTGACCTTCCTCCTTCTTTGGTCCTGATTCAAAATCTGAGGTGGGTGCATCCAATCAGAGGAATCTAGACCATGTGCCAGCAGCAGTCTAGCTGGCCAAGCCAATACCTGGAGTGCTGAGCTTCTGTAGTAGAAGGTGGGTTCTGTCTCGTAAGGTTTCCCATGCATAGCAAAGAGGTTTAGATGCTGGGGAGCCAAAAACATTAAAAGTGTACACCAGGTTTGTCTTCTAAGAATGCTTGGTTTTGGTCAAAAAACTCTTGATTTAGTTAATTCAAGATATTTTAACATACCACATGCAGTCTTCTAGACATTTCCTTTTAGTTCCCAGTACTTGTTGGCAATTCCTGAGAAATCCCAAAGAGAGTGAAGGCAATACTGATTCATTAGACCCTTTTACCAAAGTAATTCTTCCCCTGTGGGATATCATGTAAACATTTGCTTAGTTCAAAATTTTGAACATTTACTAGTATTGAAAATTATGACGTGTTTTTTGTTGCACAAAGATAATTGTTAATATATTGAATAATCACCCATAAAAATAATGACTAGGTTAAAAGAAAAGCTTATGTATTAATAAGATACTTTCCTACCTAAAATATGCCATGATTAGGTAGCATTATGTGGTGATAATCATCATCATCATCATCATTAAGGAAAGAGTATCACACTAAATATTTTATGTATTCTTAGATATTTTTTTAGATTTCTGCCCAGACCTCTGAGAGTGTATACATACAGAAATTAGCTTCAATCTCTTTTTGTCACCAGTGGAATATTTTGTGGTCCAACATCCAGACTGTAAATAACAAGTTCTCTTATCAAAGCTATCTAATAGTCATTTCATAATTGATTAGCAATGCCAGTCATGACGCAGATGCATGCCACATGTAAATATTTCTAATATCCATGGTCCCTGTACATCTTCCCCCAACTCCTAGTGGAGCTAATTTAGAAGTTATGAAATTTATAAGCCAGGTAGGAATTAGACTATCCTCAGAAGCCTGGGAGATCTTGTCCATATATTTTTGGTTGTTCCATAGTGAGACCATATTTTCCCAGAGTGATGTTGAAGCGATGAGTGGCCTGTCGTTGGTGCTTACTCAGTCTTTGTCTTTCCTGTGAGTCATTATTGTTTTCTAGCTAGATGCTGTGGCCAGCCTCTCTTTCAATGTGCCAGTTTTTCATTCATTTGGAAACTAAAGAGCTGTGCTTTGCATCATGTCCCTAATGTCAGCAAAGCCAGCTCTGCTGGATTACAATGCAGAGATGCATTAGCAGCTAGTGCAAAGGGCTGCAGGCTGCCTATCTGAGCCAAGCAGACACACTGAGCTCATTGAAGGCCCTGTTCAGAAGGGGTCAGGGCTGGATGCCTAGGGTTAGTAGCATGTCAAGCCTGGCCACGGCAAGAAAAACTGCCTTTATTTTGTGACTGGCAGGTACAGAATATGGCATGTAGGAGAGATGTGGGCTGGTAGAACTCACAGTAAAGTGGTCACATGATATTTATCCCTAAGCCCCCTATGGGATGGACATCTGGTAAAGGGTAAATTAGTTAATACATATAAAGCACTTAGAACAATGTGTAGTTAAACTTTTTATAAATGTTATTTCACTTAATCTTTACAATAGTTCTATTCAGATAAGAAAACGAGATTCAGAGATGTTAAATAACTTATCCAAAGTCACACCACTAGTTAATGATTTGGAGGCAGAATTCAAATCCAGTTCTGCCTGACATCTAGAACTCAACCTTTCAGTTAACTCAAATTCAACATCTAGAATTATATTCTGTTGGAAATGGAGCGGGGGAGAGTGGTATACTTCACATGGAAAGGAAAAAGCGTTCATTAAAGAGAACTGCCCCAGTGGGCTGCTCAGACAAAGGAAGGGACCATTGCTAAACAGATTGGAAGTTCCAGAACGGAGTCCCTTAAGCTACAGCCAAAAGCCATTTTAATCTTTGATGAGGGATTCTGTTGACTTTTATGTTCTTCCGTGTATTTACACTTCCCCCAAATTACTTCACTATATAAATAAACCCACAGGTGTGGGAAAACTGAGTGTGTGATAATTGAGTCAGGAAACAAAGAATTTAAAACTCAAGCTATGCTAACCCTTGGGGTAATGATAATAAGCATAGTACCCCAATAAATGTTTTATTTAATGAAAGAACTTAGAGATTGTCACAGAATGTTTTGTATGTAGAGCACAGATTACAGGCAAAAAGAATTAAGATCTTTCTGACCATAGTAAAATAAGTTATGCATGTATAATTTTAACAGGTGTTTTGAAAAAACCTGGATCTTTCCAAGAAGAGACATGTGGTTGTTTAAAACAGGAAGACGTACTGCAGTGAATTCTATGAGGCCTGGGAGGCTCCAGATGATACTGGCCCAGGCATCTCGTGTTTTTCACAACGTATTTGCATTTAACTATGTCACCATCTAAAGGCTGAATATCCTTTAGGCAGTAATGTTGCAAGGAAGTTAGGGTTGCTCAAGACGCTAAGGTACTGCTCTCCAGAGTACCCTAGAACCTGTCATTAATATTAAGAGAAGGGTGCCTCTGGACCAGGGGTGCCCCTGGGCAGCTGGTTGGTCAACTATTAACTTAGTGGGTAAAGAGTATACCTCCCAAAGACCCTGCACTCTGAATTTCAGCCAGGTTTCATTTCTCTGACTCCAAAATTTGCATAGTTGCTTCTTCTTAAATTTTCCCATGGCATTTTGTATGTTATCTCACTGTGACTCCCACGGGACTTTATTGTGTAAGCTGGTTTACTTGTCTGTCTTTTCTCTAGAGGCTTGGAACTGCTTCATGTTCACTAAGAAAGTTCCACTGCCTAGCACATTGCTTGGCACATGGTTGGCACTAGATAGATAACTGTTGAGTGACTGATGTTAAGCCATAAAGGAGCTGGAAATTTTAAAGAGGGCGTGGGAGAAGGATGCTCTCTAATTGCAGTTAGTACAGTAGGAGTTATTTAAAAGTCCTTCATTTGAATTGCATTAAATTGCAAAGAATTATGCATATTTTATGCCACTTCTAGGTTCAGTTAAAAACCCACTTATTGTGCATTTACTGTATGTCAGGTCCTGTGATGAATAAGACATGATTTTTGCTCTTAAGAAGCTTCCAGTCTAGTTGGGTAGAGTGAAACTGAAATAAATAACTACAACCCAATGTGATATGATCAATGGTAAAAGTGCTTACTATGTGTCAGAACCTAAGTACTTTTAATTTCTTATATTATTTAATTCTAACAAACTTATGAGATAGATACTATTATTGTCCCCTTTTGCAGATCAGGAAACTGAGTCCTAGTAAGGTTAAATAAATTGTCCAAGATCATGTAGTTGCTAAGTGGTGGAGCCAGGAGATGAACTCAGGTTAATTTGAATTCAGAGACTAAACTAGACACCATTGCACTGTAACTCTCCAGCACAGAAGAGGGAGGAATTACTTTGGGAAAGGAGAAGAGAAAGGGAGGAGGGAGGACAGCAGGCATCATGGAGGAGGCATTCCTTAAGCAGTGATCTGAACGACAGATGGCACTATGTCAGATAGACAAGTTGGCAAAGGAAGGGTGAGAGGGAACATTTGCAAAGATGTGGAGAATTGAAAGACATGGTGTGTTCAGGGAACTGGGGTAGTTTGGTGTTGATTAAGCTTAGTGTGCAAGGAATGGAAGTCGGGAAAGGTTAGACAAGGATCATATCATGGGAATGAGAAAATCCTCAAAAGTCAGTAGCCTCTGGCAGAATCTGCACCTATGTTAAATTGCTTCTTCCTCGAAGGCCATTATGAACTTGGGGTCAGGGGCTGCACACGGGTGGAATGGAAATTTGCATTACTCTGCTACGCAGGTCTTTGATGGCCATGTGTCTGGTAGTGTCTACAGAGCCCTCTGGTTCAGAGAGACCAACATGGGGGATGAGAGAGTTGCAAAGAGCCTGGAATTTTTGACAGAGAGATCCTAAGTTTGTAAAAGAGCCAAAATAACTTAGCGTGAGTTGATTCCTAGCTTAGATTGTAAACTCCATGACTGCTTCTGTCTTAATCACGAGCTCCAAGACTTGGCACATAGTGGGCTCTCAATACATGGCAATACATTTTGCTGAATGAGTGAATAAAAGAGTAAGACTAAGAAATTACCACTAAAAAAGGCTTAAGCCGAAAGCAAATAGAGGAAAAGCAAGAATAAATGGAGAAGGTGGCTTGTAAACTCAAGAGACAACAAGTTAGGGCTGGAGTGGCCATATTACCTGATAATGACTAGCAGAGCTTTTACTGCAAACTGGGCTCAGAGGACCTGGAGAAGTAAGCTACTGGGCTGAAATTTTGACTTCACTTAGTAGAAAGGAGGACTCATACACAGTATCTCTCAGAGTAACTGAGATTTTCCTAGTCCTATTATTTTTTCTTTTTATCTTAAGAAATGTTACCCATGAAAGTTTCTGTTAAGGATGGTCATTAATGATTCCAGTGATTTTTTTTTTATGGGAAATCAAATAGGGGATTTAATATCACTATTTCTTGCAGGTTTTGTTGATAAACATCTCATCTGACAGTCTGATTTGATTCGCTGCAGTAACATAGTAACATATCTTCTACCACAAAAGAACAGAGGGACTGCATATCATGAAAGATAATTTCTAAATCATACCACTCTCAGAGAGGCTCTTGATAGGAGCTGAGTAGGAGGTAGATAATGCTGAGGTTGCCTTCTCTGTCCAGTGTCTGATATGCCAGTGGTCACTGTGGCTGGTTGAAATCGATATGTGCTTTGAAAATAAAAACAATAGAGGTCATATTGTTATCCTATTATTAATATATAAGCTCTTCCAGTATGCTCTTGGGTAATCATTTCTATCTCTACATGGAAATAGATCAGAGAATCAAAAGCATCTGAGACATGTAGGGTAGGGGAGGAAACTTCTTCCTCCCATCCAACTTTTCAGAATTAAAAAAAAAAAAAATCAATAGACCCATCAAAAGCATATATAACCAGCTATGTACATTGTAAAACAGATCTCAGGGTTCTATTTATTTTCTGATACCACACAAAAATATCTTCTTTTTCCTTCATTACTATAGAAAACAACAACAATAACAGCAGCAAAATTATGAACCCCTTGTAAAACTCAACTAATAATAACAATACTATAGTGTCATCTTTTCCTGGCTGATGTCCTGCCTGCCAGCATGGTGTTTCCTCGTAGCATCAGCTACAGACTTACATCACTGGATGCAAATTCCCTTCCCTCCTAACTTGTACAATATTGGTTGGTTAATATGTTTTTCTCAGTAACTCATATATTTGAAAATGTTATCAAAGAAAAAGTTTTAATGTTTTTACCTGGCAAAACCATCAGCTGCTATCATTTTGAGTTTCTTTCAATTTCCTTCTCTTCTTTTCCATTACAACCTCTTCTATTTCAGAATTCCTGGAGAATGTGCAGGAATCACCAGGGTCCAAAGAGAAACTCTCACAAAATATTGTTCAAACTAGAGAATGTCTGCTTCTTTTTCTTCTCTTTCACCATAAAAAAAATCAGTGATATTACCCAACTCTGGTAGAGTTATACATCTAAAAGTAACGTTACATTTTTTCTAAGAATGTGTTTTGGATCTACACTAACATTCATTAATTCATTTATTAGCTCCTTCATTCAACGATAATTATGGGTCAGGTACTATCCAAGGAACTAGGGATTCAAAGAAAATTAGTAAGAAGACAAATATTAAAAACAAATGATTAGGGCTTCCCTGGTGGTGCAGTGGTTAAGAATCTGTCTGCCAACGCAGGGAACACGGGTTCGAGCCCTGGTCCGGGAAGATCCCACCTGCCACGGAGCAACTAAGCCTGTGCACCACAACTATGAGGTTGGGGCAACACCACGAAGGACTTTGTTCACCATGTTTGCCACGGGGAATTTCTGCTTTCTCTTGAAGTCAGGCCACAGGGAGCCGCTGAAGAATTTTAAGCAGGGAGGAAACATCATGTTTAATTTTAGAGAGATGAATCTGGCTTCAGTTTAGAGGATAGATAATGAAGAAATTAAGACTAGAAACTTTCTAATTTCCCTTGGCATAGGTGCTAAAAGACTGGTGTGGGGAAGGTTAGAGGTATCTCTTACCCAAGTGCTAGGTGGAGAATGATATGAGGTGAATATCAGGGTTCTGTCTGAGAGAGATACTGGAGTTGAGTTGGAGTAGAATTGTGCAAAGGAAACCACTAAGGCTGGGGTCAGAAATCCAGAAGAGACAAGAGCAAAGGGTACCAGATTGGAATACATGGAGCAGGAGGCAGCCTGAGTAAATTCCGAGGATGGAAGCTGGTACCTACACTGGGACTGTTAAGTGGTGGGACTTTTATATTTTCACACATCTGTATGCGCAGAATGAGTTCATTGAAAGTAGCCAGGATGAGGCAGACCAGAAGCAAAGACACTTGTTAGAACTCATTTATGGTTGTCCAGTCAAGAAACATTGAAGAATGAGTGGCAGAGCTGATAAAGAGGAAGAGATGGATTTTAGAGCTTTTCAGTTGCTTTCTTGTGATATTTTCTAAGATAAATTAACAACAAAATGTATCTCTAGGTAACGAATCAAATTAATTTATGGTAAGTGTTTATTTTACGTTAAACTTTGGAGTTAATTTTGGAGACTATCAAAGACAATGTGTTTTAGCTTTCACATAATTAATACCAAGCCTCTCTTTCTGGCAATAGACTCAAGGACCAATTGATTATGAATCCATTCCCTGTTCTAATAAAACCTTGTTAATAGCATGTAGGAAGATACCCGTCTTCTTATCATATATGGAAGGGGACATCCTCTAGGCCATCTAAAGTATAATTTCAAGCTATGAATGTATAAATTAAAAAAAAGTGGGGCCAGAATACACACCACTGGAGGTTATCACCTGACTTCTCAGGAGACCACTTGTGCCTACCCTCATTTTGTGTGAACATAAATAACCAGAGCCTATACTGAGCTCATGCAGCTTGGTCCAGAGGCAAGCTGCCCAAAGGAAAGGGCAATGACAGGGCACTGAGAGTTGTAAGCAGTAGTAATGGAGGTGCCTGCTCTTCTCTATGACACAACTCTTTCATCCTGTCCTTCTCCTTGTCCCCAGTGACCTCACCTCTTTGCTCTCTAACCTTCTTTTCCAGGCAGTGGGGCTCTCTCTGCTCTCCTTTCTAAAGGTGGCCACCCTAACTACCCATGTATCCCTTGGAAAGGTAGTTGCCCTAAATCCTAACATCCTCCTTTCCAGGCTGCCTAACTTTATTATTTTTATTTTTATTTTATTTATTTATTTATTTATTATTTATTTATTTTTAAACATCTTTATGGGAGTATAAAGATGCTTTACAATACCGTGTTAGTTTCTGCTTTATAACAAAGTGAATCAGTTATACATATACATATATGCCCATATCTCTTCCCTCTTGCGTCTCCCTCCCTCCCACCCTCCCTATCCCACCCCTCTAGGTGGTCACAAAGCACGGAGCTGATCTCCCTGTGCTATGCGGCTGCTTCCCACTAGCTATCTGTTTTACATTTGGTAGTGTATATATGTCCATACTACTCTCTCACTTCGTCCCAGCTTACCCTTCCCCATCCCTGTGTCCTCAAGTCCATTCTCTAGTAGGTCTGTGTCTTTATTTCCATCCTGCCCCCTAGGTTCTTCATGACCATTGTTGTTGTTTTTTTTTTTTAGATTCCATATATATGTGTTAGCATACGGTATTTGTTTTTCTCTTTCTGACTTACTTCACTCTGTATGACAGACTCTAGGTCCATCCACCTCACTACAAATAACTCAATGTCGTTTCTTTTTATGGCTGAGTAATATTCCATTGTGTATATGTGTAGGCTGCCTAACTTTAATCCCTACAGTCCTGCCCTGACCTAAGTGTGGCTGCACTAAATCTCTACCCACCCCTTCTTAAGAGGTGTCTTCAGGGAGAACAGAAGGAAAACAGTGCAAACTTATTCTCAAGCAGACATTCACTCCACAGTCTTAAATTTTTCTTTTCTGATTTCTCTCTGAGATGTGAATGTTACATAGTCAGTAGTGGAATAAGTACTAAATGGCTCTGTGACAAGGCAGGGTCACCCTAAACTTCAATTTAAGAGGTATATTCAGGTGAATTGCAAAACCAGTGACCAGGTTTAGTTTGAGAACAGCTTAGAGTCTGTGAAACTTGAGGAACCTGAGACATACAAGGTCTTTAGAATTATAAAGCTGGAAGAAATAGGCCTTTCAGACATTAGTTTTTATTTGTGCTTCCAGTATCTTTTTCTTGAAAGAGGTACGGTGGAAAACTGTCAATAAACACATCTTTGTCACTGGTTAATCAAACTAAACATAGGGCCTCCTATCTTGATATTTTACATTTTTTAATGAAATACTTTCAAAAATTTTAAGTATCATCTATTTCTTGAGTGGTTACGTGTTAGCTTCGCTCTTTTCAGTTGCAAAGAAAAGACATGTCCCAGCGACCCTAGGATTATTTAAGGAGCTATCCGCAGCTCTGCTGTAGTGTTTGGCTTACTTGTATTGTTAATTCCCTTGCCCCAACTACCCTCATCTGGGGTGTTTTTCACCTTTAACTTCTTCAATGAGAGGACCTGGAGCAAGTGACTAGGATGGTTGATCACGGTGCTTCCAGGCCAGTTCAGCACATTGCTTGCCCTTTTACCTAGCTAACCAAGCCAGGTTCATTCCTGCTGCCTAATAGTCCTCAGCAAACACCTGTAGCAGGGTGATGGGGTTATCAGTCTATCAGCAGGATGTGCATAGTGAAATTGGAAACGGAATTTAGAAGTCCTTCTAGTTAAAAAAGATTCCTATAGAAGTAGGAATGTCCTTCCCACTTCAGTTTAATAAACTCCTATTTTTGATAGTGTGATGATGTGTATAAATAGGTTTTGGAACCACTACTACATTAAGGTAAGGGCTAAGAAGAGGAGGCATTTTTTCCTTTATACCGTTCATTTGTCTACTTTATTTAAAGATCATTTTGTTACCTTTTTCACAGTTAAATAGCTTTATTTTTATATAAAATTTAAATTGGTCATTTTATATAAAATTTAAATTTATTATATAAAATATGTTTGTCAATAAGTATAAATATATTTATCTATACATACAGTAAAGTATGAGAGACTGAATATACAAACAGCCAATGGCCAGACCCTAAATACAAATAGGACTCTGACTCACAACCTGCAGCAACCTGCCCATGAAACCAACCCTGTTATCTACAATAATGAGCCCAGGAAGCCAGCCCACTGAAAATCAGTCTTGCAGGAAGCCAGCTTGCTATCTCTAGTGGTAACCCAGGAAGCTAAACAATAACTTCCCTAACAATCACTCCAAAATGATCAGAACTCGATTAATAACTAACGGCTTCCCTGATTTCTGTCCCTGCTTCCAGCTGAGGACCAACCTGAGAAAGCCAAATGTGCACCCCTAACCAATCTCAAAGGATGCCCCAGTCTTAGTTAGCCCAGCCACAGCTTCCCTGTGCCCACAGCCTCCAGTCAGGGCACACCTGAAGCCTTCTCTTTTTGCCACTATAACATTTCCCACTCCTCTGCCTGCCTTTGAGTCTCTCTGAGCCTAACACAAGTGATGTAGTTCACGCCTTTGCTATAGCAAGCTCTGAATAAATAGGCTTTGCTTTACTCATTTGGTTGGTCTTTATTTCCACAGATATAATATATAAATAAATTTATATAAAATAAGAGTAGCACATGCTCTCCTTAAAGAATTCAAGCAACATATAAAGACAAAAAAAGAAAGTCAGGTTCATCTAAAATTCCACTACCCTGAGATAACCATCATTAACTTTTGGTGATCATTGTTTTTGTGTATCTTTATAGGAGTATATATAAAAATATAAATTTTCATATATATAAAAATTCATACATGAACAGCATCATATCACATATTGTTTTTATCAGGGACACTTATCATCCCACCCTGTCTAGATTAATTGTATTACTTATAGCAAGTTGAGGGAGTTTATATTTTGAAGGTTCTGTTGGTCCGTAATGTGACTTCTTAGCAGAGTTGTTTTAAGTTTTGAGACTCCCCCTTGTTAAAATAAGCTTGAGGACAGCATGTTGTGGTACCTCTCTGGAAGAAACCTGGCACCTTCCTCTCCCTTCTGCTGTGTAGTGATCCTCCACAGGTCTGGCTCCCATCCATTGATTTGTACAGCGGAGACCATGGATGCTAGAAGGACATCACAGAAGGACATCACAGAGCGCAGTGGGAGAAGCAAACATCATTCCAAATGTGCTAGTATGTGCAGCTAGAATAGGAAATTTATTGTCTGAGGAAGGAATCGTGGCTGCTGGGTCTTCTGAATTGTCTGTGTTAAAGGTTTCAGCTGGGAGTTTGGGCGTGTGTAGGGTGGGTGGAAAGTGGCTGTTAAAACTGGAAGAAATAGGGGAACCCCCAGGCAATGCTAAGAAATCAGAAGCAATCCTGCAACTAGTTAAAAAAAAGAGACAAACAGAAATATAGCTATTTTAAAAAGTAGTAAGAGAATTAAAAGTGACTAGAAAACTAGATAAAATATAGGCTTTTGAACATTGTTAAAAATATTAAAAGGTAAAAATTGAATAGTAAGGAAGGTAAAATAGACTAAATATAATTAAAGCAAAAGAAAACCATCATATGCCAAGAAGATATTTCAAGAATAAATATAATAATGTAAAATGTTAAAATAATGCAATTAAGCCAAGAGATTGAGAAATTTAAAAAATTAAAACCCAATGAATTAAAAATGAAAGTGAAAATGCAAAACAGATAACAATTCTAGGGCTAAGATCTCCACGTGGGGACAAACCTTCAGAGCTTCCAGGATGAGGCCACTTACTTCCAAGGTAAGTCCCCAGATTGCTGATGGCCCAGAGTAAGGCCCTGTGGCCTCTGCCCTTCCCTTTCACTGCTGGTTCTCACCATGCCCACGTGTCTTCTTGGTTAAATGCTCTCTATGCTGTGGGACAGCTGAGTCCCTACCCTAGGCAATAGCAATACGACGGTCCAGTTTGGTGCACCAACAAGCAGTCTTGGATGCTGGACAATGTTGTCAAAGGTTCAGCTGGAAGACAGTCTCCCAAGATACCAAGAGAGTGCCTCATGCTTTAAAATGTTCCGGGTTTAAAAATGTTTAATAGACAGATGTGTTTGGCTTTGTACTTCACCTTAATTTTTTGCATGGTACACCACAAGGTTGTCTTACCCAGTTGGTAAAATGCAGCAGTGGCACTGAGTGTACTCTAAGCATGTCTTCCTGTAGTGGGACTGGAGGGGTGAAACAACCCTGGGAATTGCAGATTCCTCACCTCTGGGGGAGGTACAACACAGAAATCAGTTCAAAAGGCAGTTGGTGGCTGAAATTCAGTGTGGGGTGTGAGACAGACCCTACAATCCTGCTCCTCAACCAGTGTTTCTCACTTGCTCAACTCTGGACACGTGTTTTACACTCCAGTATTTCACTCCTATGCAATGACCTAAATTTAAAAGACTTCAGTAATAAAGAGATGTTTACCTGATTCAAATCTCAATAGAATTAGGGAATTGACTTACCGTTTTCATTGTTTCATGGAAATGTGCCAAATCATGTCACTTCGTTTGTACATGTTGTTGCACTCAGATGGCTTTACATATGGTGTGTGTGTAAAAACATTTTCTGATCTTTTTTTTCTGGAACCACATCTATAGCCAAAATTTTAGTATTACGTGTTATTATCTTATGAGTATTTTAAGGGATTATTTTAAAATGCATTTGTGTAGCGATGATTCTTTTCTCTTCAAATTTGTAATACCGCCTACGCCATCTTCATTCTCAGTTGATGGTCTTGCTTCCTACTTCACTGAAAAATTGAGGAAAATGTGAGACAAATAACACAAGCTCCCACCATCACATTTATCCACTTACATTCATCTGTGCCCATAAACTCTGCCTTCCCCCCATGACTATTGGTGAAACCTCTGTGTTGGGAGCTCCTCCACTTGGATACCAGAGCCATCCCCCTCTTGCCCACTCAAGGACATTTCCCAGCAATTATCCCTTCTTCTCCTTGGAGCATCATTTCTTACATTTTCACTATCAGCTTACAAACCCCCACAGATATCACAGCGTTTCCCTGCCACACTAGAGCCTGTTCTTAGCTGAACAGCCAGAGTGATCCTGCTAAAACCTGAGTCACATGATGTTATTCCTCTGTTAGAAATCATCTGATGGCTTCCTATCTCAGAGGAAAGGGAAAAATCTTTAAAATGGCCAGCAAGACCCAACATAATTCCCTTTGCCCCCACCTCATCTTATTTCTCCTCCTTATTTACTCTGCTTCAGTCATATTAGGCTCCTTGCTGTTTCTTGAACAAGCCAAGAGTGTTCCCAACTTGGTGCCTTTACATTTGCTTTCATCTGCCTGGAATGCTGTTCCCTGGACATCCTGCTCCCTTACCTCCTACAAGACTTTGCTCCAGTATCACTTTCTCAGTGAGTTCAACCTTGAGCACCTTATTTAAAACTGCATGCTCTATCCACACTCCCATCCCCTTTCCTGTTTCAGTACCTGCCCCCAAAGCCCCAGGATTTATTACTTTCCAATATATCAGTGTTTGTTAATTTCTGGGTATACATATATATATGTATGTAAAGCTTTTGGAGGCAGGAGTGTATATCCACTGCCCTGTAGAGGGCTTGGCACAATCATTATTTGTCACTTGAATGAATGAAGTGGTAACTTCATGAAAGAAGAACCTTGTTGGCTTGTCCATTGCTCTGCCCCCAGTGACTATAAAACTGTCCGGCTCACAATAATTTTTCAATAACTATTTGTTGAATGACTGGGTAAATAAAACTAAAAACTGAGAAAAACTGTGCAGTATTGTCTCATGGCACTTAGCTCCCCATCACCCACACCTCTGAGTTGGCTACGCAAGTTCTTTGCTTTTACCTGCATCTAGCTTAGAAATGATCCTAAATGAAATATGATCAATTGGTCTTCAGCCTCTGCTGATTCCTCAAATATTTCCAAGTAATGGGGTGAGCTTGGGGATGGGGGAGGGCAGTGGGGAAAGGTTGGGATTACAATTGCAAGGCCAGCAATTCTGCCTTGACTTTTATCTATTGGGTTGAGTTTACTTACTCATTCAAGAAATACTCCTAAAACTTCATCTATGTGCTGGATACTAGAGATACAATTCATTCATTCATCCTTTCATTTAACAATGCTGAATGTTGCCCCCTGTTCCTGTGGCTTCAAGTTGTCTTTGCATAGCGATAAGCGTCCAGATTCAGGGAATGGAGACTTACCCTCAGGGAATGGTGAGGAAACTAACTACAACCCCCTCCTGGAGGGAGAAGGCAACTGGGAGGGGCTCATTCAACTCAAGATTGGGGTCTACTGGATACTTTGAACCCAAAGGAACAAGCAAATCCCCAAACTATCCTGGATTTTAAGCCTTCTTTTTTTTTTAAATTGATTTTTATTGGAGTATAGTTGCTTTACAATGTTGTGTTAGTTTCTACTACACAGCAAAATGAATCAGCTATACATATACATATATACCCTCTTTTTCAGATTTACCTTCCCATTTAGGTCACCACAGAGCATTAAGTAGAGTTCCTTGTGCTATACAGTAAGTTCTCATTAGCTATCTATTTTATACATAGTATCAATAGTATATATGTGTCAATCCCAATCTC
The DNA here is from genome assembly GCF_949987535.1 of Balaenoptera acutorostrata. Classification (NCBI taxonomy): domain Eukaryota; kingdom Metazoa; phylum Chordata; class Mammalia; order Artiodactyla; family Balaenopteridae; genus Balaenoptera; species Balaenoptera acutorostrata. Next base: position 91,660,963 of record NC_080072.1, read on the forward strand.
CCAATTCATCCCCCCACTCCTTTCCCCCTTGGTGTCCATACATTTGTTCTCTACGTCTGTGTCTCTATTTCTGCTTTGTAAATAAGATCATCTATACCATTTTTCTAGATTCCACATATATGAGTTAATATACGATATTTGTTTTTCTCTTTCTGACTTACTTCACTCTGTATGACACTCTCTAGGTCCATCCACGTCTCTACAAATGACCCAATTTTGTTCCTTTTTATGGCTGAGTAATATTCCATTGTATATATGTACCACATCTTCTTTATCCATTCTTCTGTTGATGGACACTTAGGTTGCTTCCATATCCTGGCTATTGTAAATAGTGCTGCTATGAACATTGGGGTACATGTGTCTTTTTGAATTATGGTTTTCTCTGGGTATGGTTAGGACTAAGTGAGAACATTACTTGACTATCCTTTGGTGATGAAAGAATCAGAGCTCAGATTCACCTGGCAGCAGTTTTTGTTCCTTGTCCTTGGTTGCCAGTAGCTTATTTGACCTAGAAAAATTGAGATTATTTGATAGTATCCCACTACTTTAAGAATCTTTGTATTTAGCATTTATTTTGTTTCTGGTGGTGAGATTTATATTTATAGCCAGAAATAGATTATGAACAAGACTCTTCTCTTAAACATCCAGTAGCTAATCCCTCACAGAGCACTTTGTACATAGATACCCAGGAGATATTTGTTTGATTCATTGTGTGTTTTGCATACCTAGGAGAAAGTCTGTCTTTTCCTTCCTGAAGGCACCATCACTATCTTTTTCTTAATTAAAATTTTCCCTGTTTATTAGAAGCCTATACCAAAAAAACTGGCAAAAATCAATCACAGCGTAGGATATAAATTCTTTCTTTCCACTGTTGTGAATGAAGTAAGGGTTGGAGATACGGGTTATTCTTTTCAAAAGCCTGATTGTGAAAGGAAGACAAGAGGGTGGAAGCCAGAGAAGCACACTGAGTTAGGGATGGACTTTTTTAAATAGGATGGGAGTAACTTCACTGTGCGTGTATGGCTTGAGGGGGGTCAGCTGAGAGGAAGAGATTCAGAATACACAGAAGAGAAATGAAATAACTGCATAATGAACAAAGAAATGAATTAATGTGTTGAGGGGGTGGAGGGTGTTAGGGGAGTGAGGGAGGAAGGAGGCTTGAAGAGAGTGGTGCAGGCTTAGAACAGCCTCTAAAGTCATAGATCGGGGGCTGACCACAGGCCCAGGACAGCATTGCTGAACTCCTGGCCAAGGCCCTCACAAGCTCAGGAGTGTGAGGATAATAGTGTCACTTCCCAGGGACTGTAATTGTAAAGCCCTGCCCCAACGCCTGGCACACAGAGGCACTGAGGGGCAGTAGAAATTGTTATCATTATTGAATCCATAGATCACTTTGGGAGAAAATATAGATTAAAAAAATCTTTATTCTAAAATCATTTCAGACTTTAAAAAGTTGCAAAATAGTACAAAAATTCCTGTTTACCTTTTATCCATATTTACCCAGATGTTCACATCATACCACACGTGTTTTATTATTTATTTTATAGTTCTCTCTATAAGTGAGTGTATAATTTTTTTCTGATATGTTTTAGAATAAGTTGAGATATATTGACTCCTTTACCTCTAAATACTTCAGTGTGTATTTCTTAAAAACAAGAACATGCTCTTATATAACCACAGAGCAATTTTTAAAATCAGGAAATTAACATCAATCTAATACTATTATCTAACCTACAGACCTTTCTCAAATTTACTTTGGTAAAAATTTAAAAGGTGATTATACCTGTCATCTTTCAATAGACTAGGAGAGATTCTTTTCTTAACTAAGATGATATATTCTCTGTAAATCAGTGCAAAGATCATAAAAAAGCATGGTTTAAAAAAATAAATGAAGCTTTTAACAACTCTATATTCAATTAAGAAAAAAGGTGGATTGATTTAAAATTGTTTGTAGTGGTTACAGGAAAAGGCTCAGTCTATTCAAGTAAGATTGCTAATGGGGTTTTCGGTAATGGCTTAAAAAAAAAAAAAAGATGCCTGGGTCACTGTTTTTACAGTAATACGCCACTGAATTCAGGATTATTTTAGAAAATTACAAATGGAGGTGTAGAAATAGTGACTATCACATTTCTCAATGCTTCTTGTAAAATATGGTATTTTTATTTCCCGCACACAAAAATGTCAAGATGTGTTCAAAGAGGAACACATTGTTCTGGAACCACTGTCACACTCAATAGGCAGCGTCCCAGGGTCTGGGAGGAGGCAAGAGGGCATGTCTCTCCAAAGCTGAAAAGGTTATAAAACTCCTGGACAAACAGCCGGAAGGACAACATGATGAATGGGCAGCCATTTTAAATGAGAAGTGACCGAGGGTGGCCCTTCTCTCGGGCAGCTTCTCATAAATCCTTAGAGTCCTGGCTAATGCTGCTCATTTAACTCAGTCCTGAGGGAGTGTATACATATTCTAGTTTTCTCTTTTCTTTGCTTATCCATTTATTTTAGTTACAAAGGCAATACACAAAAAATTCTTACTCTATTAAACTGAATCTTATGAAGTTTATATTTCTGTAGGTCAAAATGGTCAAAAAGCAATTTCAAATAGTCCAATCTAATAAAAGAGGTATAACAATAAAAGAGTCAAACAATAGAAAATACACAGAACCAAATGTTAGAAGCTGTCTATCCTTACTTATCACACTTCCTTTCCCAGAAGTAATCTCTATAACTTTTGGAAGTATATCCTTCCAGTCTTTTTCTGAATATTTACACGATATATATATATATATATATATATTTGAAATGTGTAAGTGGGCTCATTCTATATGCATTGCTTTACAAATTGCACTATGCATGCAAGATTTTTGCATGTCAGACAATCGGGTCTGCCTCATTAGAGTAATAGTAATACATTCCACATGACTATTTCATGGTTTATTTAACTACAGTATTTGCTTATTAATTTCCTTTTTAATATGTGGCTATATTTTTAAATGTTTTGGACAGTACTAAATGAAGATCCTAATGTGTATTTATTGTACACATGTACAAAATTTTTGTAAATTAAATTCCTAGAAATGTAATAGCTGGACCAGAGGTATATGCATTTAAAATTTCATTAAGTACTGCCAAATCCCTTCCAAAAAGAGTTTACCAATTTATCTACTAGCAGTAACTATTTTCCCACATCCTCCTTGCTTATGCTAGGTATTGTAAATCTTTAAAATTCTTATTAGCCTGATGAGAGGAATATAATATTATCTTTTAAAAAAAATATTATCTTAAAATGTTATTTCCTTGATTACTAGAGAGGTCAGACAGCTTTTTTTTTCTAAGTATATGCTAATTTTTAAAAATAAATTTATTTATTTATTTATTTATTTTTGGCTGTGTTGGGTCTTCGCTTCTGTGCGAGGGCTTTCTCTAGTTGCGGCGAGCGGGGGCCACTCTTCATCACGGTGCGCGGTCCTCTCACTATCGCGGCCTCTCTTGTTGCGGAGCACAGGCTCCAGACGTGCAGGATCAGTAGTTGCGGCTCACGGGCCCAGTTGCTCCGCGGCATGTGGGATCTTCCCAGACCAGGGCTTGAACCCGTGTCCCCTGCATTGGCAGGCAGATTCTCAACCACTGTGCCACCAGGGAAGCCACAGACAACTTTTGATGGATTTTTATGGGCCATTTAGATTTCTTCTGCCAATTACCTTTTTACAACCTTTGATTTGTATGTGGATTGAATATTAATTCTCTATTTGTTTTATGTTCTATTATTTTCTACTGGTATTGTGTTTTAACTTTATGGCAAATCTCATCATTAAGAAGTTTTTAGTTTTATTTAATTAAATCCATCAGTCTTTCCCATTTCAAATTATGGAGTTTTATAATTTAAGAAAGACTTTTCAATTTTAAGATTTCAAAATTGATTTTTTTGTTTTTTTAATTCTAATTTTTAAATTCGTTTTTCACCTTTAGCTCTCTATTACATTTGCCATTTTGTATTTATGCAAGTTAAAGTGAAGGTCTGGTTTTGTTTTATTTTTTCCAAATAGGTGTTTATTCTAATACTATTTGTTCAATGAGTACATCGTTTCCTAACTGATTATGATGCAACTTTTATGGAATATACTGAAGTCCTATTTACATATGAGTCTGTTTCTAGACTTTGTATTCTGTTTTATTTATCTATATATTTCTACATCCATATCACATTAATCTAATTACTGTAGCTTCAAAATATTTTAAAGACTATCTGGAAGAGTGCTTTCTTCTTATAATTTTTGTTTTTTAATCTTGGCTATTAACTCATATTTTCTTTATCATATGAAACTTAGCATCAGCTAAGGAGTCATAATATTCTTGTTGAAGCTTTATCTAGTATTAAATTGAATTTATGGATTAATTGGGAAAGATGGATATTTTTACAATTTTGAGTTTTTCCATCCAGAAACTTTACAAATTTTGTATTTAGTTTGGTCTTTAAAAAAAAATCCTTACTTCTTATTATTGCTTTCTTTGTTGTTTTCTTTTACTCTTCTTGACAGGTTTACTCATAGCTGTTTTGTAGTTTTGATTCTGTTGTGAATGGAATAGTTTTTCATTGCGCTTTGAAAAGATTAAGTAAACAGAAATGAAATTGATTTTTGTATATTGATCTTATGTCTGATCATCTCTAAAATTCCTATTAGTTCTAATATGTTTTCAGCTGACTCTTTTAAATTTTTTAGATAGACAATCATTGGCAAATGGGAAATTTGTCTTTTCTTTTCCATTTTATTTACCTCTTATTTCTTTTTTTGTAGTATTATTTGACAAGCATTTCCAGGATAATGTTGACTAGCAGGGGTGTTAAGAATCCTTGTTTCACCTCTGACTTTAATGGGACTGTTTCTAATGTTTCCCTATTATTTATGATGTTTGTTTCAGGAAGATACTCTATCAAGTAAAAGAAGTTTCCATCCAGTTTTTTTTTGTTGTTGTTTTCTAATACATTTTTTTTTTTTAGAAAGTCACATTAAAAAAATTGCTGTATGATGTACCCACACTAATCTTGAGATGCACAAATCTTAAGTGTTCAGTTCATTTGACAACTGCATTTACCCATTTACCCACCACCCAAAATAAGATATAAGACCGTGACCTCAGAAGATTCCCTCATATTCCTTTCTAGTCAATTCCTCTCCTGCTCAGGGGCAACTGCTTTCTGACTTTGTCACTGTTGATTAGCTTTGCCTGTTCTTGGACTTCATTTAAATGGAAACACTCCGCATGTATTCTGTTGTGTCTAGGTTATTTCACTCAATATAATATCTGTGAGATTCATACATGTTGCTGCTTGTGAAGGTGGTTGTTCCTTTTTATTTCTGAGTAATGGTCCATTGTATAAATATACCACAATTTGTTTATCCAGTCATCTGTAGATGGACATTTGAGATGGTTTCCACTATTTGGCTACTATAAACAGGGTTTCTGTAAGTATTCTTATAAAAGGTTGTTTTTGGGTTTTTTTTCTTTCTTGGGGAAAATATGTTTTACTTCTCTTTGGTAAATACCTAGGAGTGGAAATACTGGTTCATAGGTAAATATCTGTTTACCTTTATAAACAACTGCCAAAGTATTCTCCAAAGTGGTTGTACCATTTTATACACCCACCAGCAATGTATGAAGGTTCTGGTTTCTCCTGATCCTCTCCAATATTTGGTGTGGTCAGTCTTTAATAAAGCCATTCTAGTGGGGATGAAATGCCATCTCATTGGGGTTTAATTAGCATATCCCTGATGACACTGGGCACTTTTTCATGGGCTTACACCTCATTCATGTATCTTCTTTCAGTAAGTTACTGCTTAAATTTTTAACCCATTTTAAATTTTTTTAATTGCTTTTTTAGGAAATATTTTTATATTTTGGACACAAATATATTCTGTCATATATTGATACTGTAAATATATTTCCCCTCAACTGTGGCTTACCTATTTTTTGTATCGATGACGTCATTGTTATTTTTTTAAAAAAAATCTTTATTGGAGTATAATTGCTTTATAATGGTATGTTAGTTTCTGCTTTATAACAAAGTGAATCAGCAATACATACACATATATCCCCATATCTCTTCACTCTTCTGTCTCCCTTTCTCCCACCCTCCCTATCCCACCCCTCTAGGTGGTCACAAAGCACCGAGCTGATCTCCCTGTGCTATGCGGCTGCTTCCCACTAGCTATCGGTTTTACATTTGGTAGTGTATATATGTACATGCCACTCTCTCACTTTGTCCCAGCTTACCCTTCCCCCGCCCTGTGTCCTCAAGTCCATTCTCTAGTAGGTCTGCGTCTTTATCCCCATCCTGCCCCTAGGTTCTTCATGACCCTATTTTTTTTTTCTTTTTAAGATACCATATACATGTGTTAGCATATGGCATTTGTTTTTCTCTTTCTGACTTACTTCACTCTGTATGACAGAATCCAGGTCCATCAACTCGCTGCAAATAACTCAATTTCGTTTCTTTTTATGGCTGAGTAATATTCCATTGTATATATGTGCCATGTTTTCTTTATCCATTAATGTGTTGATGAACACTTAGGTTGCTTCCATGTCCTGGCTATTGTAAATAGAGCTGCAATGAACATTGTGGTACATGACCATTTTTGAATTATGGTTTTCTCAGGGTATATGCCCAGTAGTGGGGTTGCTGGGTCATATGGTAGTTCTATTTTTAGTTTTTTAAGGAACCTCCATACTGTTCTCCATAGTGGCTGTATCAATTTACATTCCCAGAAACAGTGCAAGAGGGTTCCCTTTTCTCCACACCCTCTCTAGCATTTATTGTTTGTAGATTTTTGATGATAGCCATTCTGACTGGTGCGAGCTGATATCTCATTGTAGTTTTGATTTGCATTTCTCTAATGATTAACGATGTTGAGCATTCTTTATGTGTTTGCTGGCAATCTGTATATCTTCATTGGAGAAATGTCTATTTAGGTCTTCTGCCCATTTATGGGTGGTTTTTTTTTTTGATATTGAGCTGCATGAGCTGCTTGTAAATTTTGGAGATTAATCCTTTGTCAGTTGCTTCATTTGCAAATATTTTCTCCATTTTGAGGGTTGTCTTTTCGTCTTGTTTATGGTTTCCTTTCCTGTGCAAAAGCTTTTAAATTTCATTAGGTCCCATTTGTTTATTTTTGTTTTTATTTCCATTTCCCTAGGAGGTGGGTCAAAAAGGATCTTGCTGTGATTTATGTCATAGAGTGTTCTGCCTATGTTTTCCTCTAAGAGTGTTATAGTGTCTGGCCTTACATTTAGGTCTTTAATCCATTTTGAGTTTACTTTTGTGTATGGTGTTAGGTAGTGTTCTAATTTCATTCTTTGACATGTAGCTGTCCAGTTTTCCCAGCAGCACTCATTGAAGAGGCTGTCTTTTCTCCATTGTATATTCTTGCCTCCTTTATCAAAAATAAGGTGACCATATGTGCATGGGCTTATCTCTGGGCTTTCTCTCCTCTTCTATTGATCCATATTTCTGTTTTTGTGCCAGTACCATACTGTCTTGATTACTGTCACTTTGTAGTATCGTCTGAAGTCTGGGAACCTGATTCCTCCAGCTCCTTTTTTCATTCCACAGGTTGCTTTGGCTATTAGGGGTCTTTTGTGTTTCCATAGAAATTGTGAAGTTTTTGGTCCAGTTCTGTGAAAAATGCCACTGATAGTTTGATAGGGATTGCATTGAATGTGTAGATTGCTTTGGGTAGTATAGTCATTTTCACAGTGCTGATTCTTTCAATCCAAAAATATGGTATTTCTCTCCATCTGTTTGTATCATCTTTAATTTATTTCAACAGTGTCTTATAGTTTTCTGCATACAGGTCTTTTGTCTCCTTAGGTAGGTTTATTCCTAGGTATTTTATTCTTTTTGTTGCAATGGTAAATGGGAGTGTTTCCTTAATTTCTATTTCAGATTTTTCATCATTCGTATATAGGAATGCCAGAGATTTCTGTGCATTAATTTTGTATCCTGCTACTTTACCAAATTCATTGATTAGCTCTAGTAGTTTTCTGGTAGCATCTTTAGGATTCTTGATGTATAGTATCATGTCATCTGCAAACAGTGACAGCTTTACTTCTTTTCCAATTTGGATTCCTTTTTTTTCTTTTTCTTCTCTGATTGCTGTAGCTAAAACTTCCAAAACAATGTTGAATAATAGTGGTGAGAGTGGGCAACCTTGTCTTGTTCCTTATCTTAGTGGAAATGGTTTCAGTTTTTCACCATTGAGGATGATGTTGGCTGTGGGTTTGTCATATATGGCCTTTATTATGTTGAGGAAAGTTCCCTCTATGCCTACGTTCTGGAGGGTTTTTATCATAAATCGGTGTTGAATTTTGTCAAAAGCTTATTCTGGATCTATTGAGATGATCATATGGTTTTTATTCTTCAATTTGTTAATATGGTGTATCACAGTGATTGATTTGCGTATATTGAAGAATCCTTGCTTCCTGGGATAAACTCCACTTGATCATGGTGTATGATCCTTTTAATGTGCTGTTGGATTCTGTTTGCTAATACTTTGTTGAGGATTTTTGCATCTATGTTCATCAGTGATATTGGCCTGTGGTTTTCTTTCTGTGTGATATCTTTTTCTGGTTTTGGTATCAGGGTGATGGTGGCCTCGTAGAATGAATTTGGGAGTATTCCTCCTTCTGCTATATTTTGGAAGAGTTTGAGAAGGATAGGTGTTAACTCGTCTGTAAACGTTTGACAGAATTCGCCTGTGAAGCCTTCTGCTCCTGAGCTTTTGTTTGTTGGAAGGTATTTAATCACAGTTTCAATTTCAGTGCTTGTGATTGGTCTGTTTATATTTTCTATTTCTTCCTGGTTCAGTCTAGGAAGGATGTGCTTTTCCAAGAATGTGTCCATTTCTTCCAGGTTGTCCACTTTATTGGCATATAGTTGCTTGTAGTAATCTCTCATGATCCTTTGTATTTCTGCAGTGTCCATTGTTACTTCTCCTTTTTCATTTCAAATTCTATTGATGTGAGTCTTCTCCCTTTTTTTCTTGCTGAATCTGGCTAATGGTTTATCAATTTTGTTTATCTTCTCAAAGAACCAGCTTTTAGTTTTATTGCTCTTTGCTATCATTTCCTTCATTTCTTTTTCATTTATTTCTGATCCGATCTTCATGATTTCTTTCCTTCTGCTAATTTTGAGGTTTTTTGTTCTTCTTTCTCTAATTGCTTTAGGTGTAAGTTTAGGTTGTTTATTTGAGACGTTTCTTGTTTCTTAAGGTAAGATTGTATTAGTATAAACTTCCCTCTTAGAACTGCTTTTTCTGCATCCCATAGGTTTTGAGTCGTGTTTTCATTGTCATTTGTTTCTAGGTATTTTTTGATTTCTTCAGTGATCTTTTGGTTATTAAGCAGTGTATTGTTTAGCCTCCATGTGTTTGTAATTTTTACAGATCTTTTACTGTAATTGATATCTTGTCTCATAGTGTTGTTGTCGGAAAAAATACTTGATACAATTTCAATTTTCTTAAATTTACGAAGGCTTGAATTGTGACCTAAGATATCGTCTATCCTGGAGAATGTTCCATGAGCACTTGAGAAGAAAATGTATTCTGTTGTTTTTGGATGGAATGTCCTATAAATATCAATTAAGTCCATCTTGTTTAATGTATCATGTAAAGCATGTGTTTCCTTATTTATTTTCATTTTGGATGATCTGTCCATTGGTGAAAGTGGGGTGTTAAAGTCCTCTACTATGATTGTGCTACTGTTGATTTCCCCTTTTATGGTTGTTAGTGTTTGCCTTATGTATTGAGGTGCTCCTATGTTGGGTGCGTAAATATTTACAATTGTTATATCTTCTTCTTGGATTGATCCCTTCATCATTATGTAGTGTCCTTCTTGGTCTCTTGTAATAATCTTTGTTTAAAGTCTATTTTGTCTGATGTGAGAATTGCTACTCCAGCTTTCTTTTGATTTCCATTTGCATGCAATATCTTTTTCCATCCTCTCACTTTCAGTCTGTATGTGTCCCTAGGTCTGAAGTGGGTCTCTTGTAGACAGCATATATACAGGTCTTATTTTTGTATCCATTCAGCCAGTCTGTGTCTTTTGGTGGGAGCATTTAATCCATTTATATTTAAGGTAGTTATTGATATGTATGTTCCTATTACCATTTTCTTAATTTTTTGGGGTTTGTTATTGCAGGTCTTTTCCTTCTCTTGTGTTTCCTGCCTAGAGAAGTTCCTTTAGCATTTGTTGTAAAGCTGGTTTGGTGGTGCTGAACTCTCTCAGCTTTTGCTTGTCTGTAAAGGTTTTAGTTTCTCCATCAAATCTGAATGAGATCCTTGCTGGGTAGAGTAATCTTCGTTGTAGGTTTTTCCCTTTCATCACTTAAATATGTCCTGTCATTCCCTCTGGATTGCAGAGTTTCTGCTGAAAGATCAGCTGTTAACCTTATGGGGATTCCCTTGTATGTTATTTGTTGTCTTTCCCTTGTTGCTTTTAAAATGTTTTCTTTGTATTTAATTTTTGATAGTTTGATTAGTAGGTGTCTTGGCGTGTTTCTCCTTGGATTTATCCTCTATGGGACTGTCTGTGCTTCCTGGACTTGATTAACTATTTCCTTTCCCATATTAAGGGAGTTTTCAACTGTAATCTCTTCAAATATTTTCTCAGTCCCTTTCTTTTTCTCTTCTTCTTCTGGGACCCCTATAATTCACATGTTGTTGTGTTTAATATTGTCCCAGAGGTCTCTGAGGCTGTCCTCAATTCGTTTCATTCTTGTTTCTTTATTCTGCTCTGCAGTAGTTATTTCCATTATTTTACTTTCCAGGTCACTTATCCGTTGTTCTGCCTCAGTTTTTCTGCTATTAATTCCTTCTAGAGAATTTTTAATTTCATTTATTTTGTTTTTCATCTTTGTTTGTTTGCTCTTTAGTTCTTCTAGTTCCTTGTTAAATGTTTCTTGTATTTTCTCCATTCTATTTCTAAGATTTTGGATCATCTTTACTATTATTCTGAATTCTTTTTCAGGTCGACTGCCTATTTCCTCTTCATTTGTTTTGTCTGGTGGGTTTTTACCTTGCTCCTTCATCTCCTGTGTGTTTCTCTGTCTTCTCTTTTTGCTTAACTTACTGTGTTTGGGGTCTCCTTTTCACACTTTGCAGGTTCGTAGTTCCCATTGTTTTTGGTGTCTTCCCCCAGTGGCAAAGGTTGGTTCAGTGGGTTATGTAGGTTTTCTGGTGGAGAGGACTAGTGTCTGTGTTCTCATGGATGAGGCTGGATCTTGTCTTTCTGATGGGCAGGTCTGCGTCTGGTGGTGTGTTTTGGGGTGTCTGTGACCTTAGTATGATTTTTGGCAGACTCTCTGCTAGGTGGGGTTGTGTTTCTGTCTTGCCAGTTGTTTGGCATAGGGTGTCCAGCACTGTAGCTTGCTGGTCATTGAGTGGAGCTTGGTCTTAGTGTTGAGATGGAGATCTCGGAGAGCTTTCACTATGTGATATTACACAGAGCAGTGTGGTCTCTGGTGGACCAATGTGCTGAGCTTGGCTCTCCCACCTCAGAGGCACAGACCTGACACCTGGCCAGAGCACCAATACCCTGTCATCCACATGGCTCAGAATAAAAGGGAGAAAGAAAGAAAGAAAGAAAAAATAAAATAAAATAAAGTTTATTAAAATAAAAAATAATTATTAAAAATAAAAAAATTAAAAAGTAATAAAAAAGAAGAAAGAAGGAAAGAAACAAGAGAGCAACGAAAGCAATAATCAAATCCACCAATGATAACAAGCACTAAAAACTATACTAAAAAACAAAACAAAACAAAAAAACTGATAGTCTGAACCTTAGGACACATGGTAAAAGCAAAGCTATACAAACAAAATCACACACAGAAGCATACACATACACACTCTCAAAAAGAGAAAAAGGAAAAAAAAATATATATCATTGCTCCCGAAGTCCAGCACCTGTATTTTGGATGATTTGTTTTCTATTCAGGTATTCCAGAGATGCAGGGTACATCAGCTTGATTGTGGAGATTTAATCAGCTGCTCCTGAGGCTGCTGGGAGAGATTTCCCTTTCTCTTCTTTCTTCGCACAGCTCCTGGGGTTCAGCTTTGGATTTGGCCACACCTTTGCGTGTAGGTTGCCTGAGGGCGTCTGTTCTTCGCTCAGACAGGATGGGGTTAAAGTTGCAGCTGATTTGGGGGCTCCGGTTCACTGAGGCTGGGAGGAGGGGGGGCATGGAGTGTGGGGTGAGCCTGCGGTGGCAGAGGCCAGCATGACGTTGCAGCAGCCTGAGGTGCGCCGTGTGTTCTCCTGGTGAAGTTGTCCCTGGATCACAGGACCCTGGCAGTGGCGGGCTGCTCAGGGTCCCGGGAGGGGATAGTGACCTGTGCTTGCACACAGGCTTCTTGGTGGCTGCAGCAGCAGCCTTAGCATCTCATGCCCGTCTCTGGGGTCCGCGCTGATAGCCGTGGCTCGTGCCCATCTCTGGAGCTCCTTTAAGGGGATCTTAATCCCCTCTCCTCGCACATCAGGAAACAAAGAAGCAAGAAGAAGTCTCTTGCCTCTTCAGCAGTCCCAGACCTTTTCCGGGACACACTCCCAGCTAGCTGTGGCCCACTAGCCCCTTCAGGCTGTGTTCACACAGCCAACCCCTGTCCTCTCCCTGGGATCAGACCTCCGAAGCCCAAGCCTCAGCTCCCAGCCCCTGCCCGCCCCGGCGGGTGAGCAGACAAGCCTCTTGGGCTGGTGAGTGCTGGTCAGCGCTGATCCTCTGTGTGGGAATCTCTTCTCTTTGCCCTCCACACCCCTGTTGCTGTGCTTTCCTCTGTGCCTCCGAAGCTTCCCCCCTCTGCCACCCGCAGTCTCCGCCCACAATGGGGCTTCCTAGTGTGTGGAAACCTTTCCTCCTTCACAGCTCCCTCCCACTGATGCAGGTCCCGTCCCTATTCTTTTGTCTCTGTGTTTTCTTTTTTTTTTTAAACATCTTTATTGAAGTATAATTGCCTTACAATGGTGTGTTAGCTTCTGCTTTATAACAAAGTGAATCAGTTATACATATACAATATGTTCCCATTTCTCTTCCCTCTTGCATCTCCCTCCCTCCCACCCTCCCCATCCCACCCCTCTAGGTGGTCACAAAGCACCGAGCTGATCTCCCTGTGCTATGCAGCTGCTTCCCACTAGTTATCTATTTTACATTTGGTAGTGTATATATGTCCATGACACTCTCTTACCCTGTCACATCTCACCCCACCCCCTCCCCATATCCTCAAGTCCATTCTCTAGTAGGTCTGTGTCTTTATTCCCATCTTGCCACTAGGTTCTTCATGGCCTTTTTTTTTTTTTCCCCTTAGATTCCGTATATATGTGTTAGCATACCGTATTTGTTTTTCTCTTTCTGACTTACTTCACTCTGTATGACAGACTCTAACTCCATCCACCTCATTACAAATACCTCCATTTCATTTCTTTTTATGGCGGAGTAATATTCCATTGTATATATGTGCCACATCTTCTTTATCCATTCATCTGTTGATGGACATTTAGGTTGCTTCCATGTCCTGGCTATTGTAAATAGAGCTGCAATGAACATTTTGGTGCATGACTCTTTTTGAACTATGGTTTTCTCAGGGTATATGCCCAGTAGTGGGATTGCTGGGTCGTATGGTAGTTCTATTTGTAGTTTTTTAAGGAACCTCCATACTGTTCTCCATAGTGGCTGTATCCATTTATCTTTTTTCTTTTGCCTACCCAGGTATGTGGGGAGTTTCTTGCCTCTTGGGAGGTCTGAGTTCTTCTGCCAGTGTTTAGTAGGTGTCCTGTAGGAGTTGTTCCACATGTAGAAATATTTCTGATGTATTTGTGGTGAGGAAGGTGATCTCCACTTCGTACTCTTCAGCCATCTTGAATTTCCCCCCCTGTATTGATGGCTTTGGAAGAGTAGAAATTTAAAATTTTGATGAAACCTAATTTATTTATATTTTATTAATGCTTTTTCTCTCCTTTTCAAGAAATGGTGGTTTACTCCTAAGGTCACAGAGATATTTTCCTATGTTTTCTTCAAGAAACTTTGTATTAATTTTTGCATACAGTGTGAGATGAGATCAAGATTCATTTTTTTTCCCATAAAAATATCCTATTGTTCCAGAAGCATTCGTTAAAAAGTCTTTTTTAACCCATTGAATTGGCTTTGTGCCTTGGTCAAATATCAATTGAGCACATATATAAGGATCTATTTCTGAACTTTGTATTGTTTTCTACTGATTTATTTGTCTATTCTTATACTCATACCACATTGTCTTGATTATTGTAGCTTTACAGTAAATTTTAAGATCAGGAAGTATTTTTCAATTCAACTATTGAAGTTCCTATGCATTTCCATATAAATTTTAAAATGACCTTGTCAGTTTCTATTAAATTCTGGTGGAGATTTTAATA